>NC_039359.1:180848137-181184926 GCF_003573695.1 Papaver somniferum
AGCATGTCTATATTTTTTCCCTGTAATTGCTTGCCGTTATCAGACACAATTTCAGCAGGTATACCAAATCTGCAAATGATGTTCTGGAATATGAAAGTGAACACATCCGCGTCTCTGATCCTGGCCAAGGCCTTAGCCTCCACCCATTTACTGAAGTAGTCCGTGGCTACTATCAAAAATCGTCTCTTCCTGGATCCTTCGATGAAAGGCCCGACGATGTCTACTCCCCATTTTGCAAATGGCCACGGGCTATCGACAGAGTTTAGCAATGTTGCCGGCGCGTGGATTTTTTTCGCGAAGCGCTGGCATTCTTCGCATCGTCGGGACATCCTCGCAGCATCTTGTATCATGGTCGGCCAGTAATATCCTTGCGTTTTTGCCTTGTCAGCTAGTGATCTCATACCGCTATGATTCCCTGCGTCACCATAATGGATATCCTTTAGAATTCGATGCCCTTCTTTTCGGGATAAGTAGCGTAGTAATGGTCCGAGGAAAGATTTTCTATATAGGACCCCGTCCCGAAGATCGTATCTTCCCACTTTGGAGAGCGTCTTTCTAGCTTGCTTCCGATCCGCAGGTAGGCTTCCTTTGTCGAGGAAAGCATGTATTGTTACCCTCCAGTCATCTTCATTGCTGAAATCTTCGTCTTGATTTGCTTTTGACAAGATGTCTTCTTCATCAAAGTCGTTATGGATGTCTTCTCCTACTTGGTCTTCAATATCTTCTTCCATCGTATCTTGATTGGTAGCGAAGGAGAATTGAGATGCAATTGAAGGCTCGTATACCCTTGCTATTTTAATACCTTCGGCATTTTTATCCCTCAACATGGATGATATGTATGCTAGGGCATCCGCATGCCTGAGGTCCCTTCTGCATAAGTGCCGGAACTTAATGTTCGGGATTTGTGAAGCCAATGTTTGGACCAATGCCATGTAAGCTGAAAGGGTGTCGTCGTACACATTATATTCGAGCGCGATTTGCCGTATGACCAGCTGCGAATCACTTGTCAGCCTTACATCGGTTATCCCCATCTCTATTATTATACGTAGGGCATGTATGACAGCTTCGTATTCAACAATGTTATTGGTATGCTCTTTGAATTCCAATCTAAGTGCCTGTATGATTCTTTCTCCAGTTGGGGTGATGATGACAATACCTATTCCTGCCCCTTCCTTATTTTTAGATCCGTCGACGAAGACTTCCCATTGTCTATGACTCGCAGGTTCGAGGATATCCATTGGATCCTTGATTGCTTCTTCGGCTTCTGGTATTCCCTTGATCTCTTCGTCGTTGTCTAGAGGGAGGTCTGCTAAGAAATCTGCCAGAACTTGGGACTTCTGAGAATGCTGAATTTCATGAATGATGTTGAATTGGTCCAGATGGGTGTTCCATTTGGCTATTCGGCCCACTTTTCCTGTGCTTTTGAGGACTGCTTCCAATGGTGCTCTGCATGGTACCCTGACGAAGTGAGTTAGGAAGTAGGTTCTTAGTTTTTTGGGTAGCCCATACCAGTGCGAGGATGAGTTGTTCAATCTTAGTATAATTTCTTTCCGCGGGATTGAGTGTCTTGCTGACGTAATAGATGGGCTGTTCTATCTTTGTATTGGTTTTGACTAATACCGCGCTGACTGCGTCCTCCGTTGCTGCTATGTACAGTGCCAAAACTTCATCAGGGTCAGGTTTCTGCAGGATAGGGATCGAAGCTAGATGTTCTTTGATCTTTTGGAATGCTTCCTCGCAATCGGCGGTCCATTCGAACCTGCTTCCTTTCTTAAGAATATTGAAGAAATGTTTGCACTTGTCCGAAGATCGTGCAATAAATCTGCCCAACGCTGCTATGGACCCATTGAGCTTCTGCACTTCCTTTAGATTCTTTGGTGACGGCATCTCTACTATGGCTTGAATCTTAGCTGGGTCTACCTCGATGCCCCTTTTCGTCACCAGATAACCGAGGAACTTCCCTGAGGTGACACCGAAAGTACATTTCTCCGGATTTACTTTCATGTGATGTTGTCTCATTGCATTGAAAATATTCCTCAGGTCCTGGTGGTGATTTTCACGCAGCTTGCTTTTGACGAGCATGTCGTCCACATAGACTTCTAGGGTTCCTCCAATCCATGGTTTGAAGATAGCATCGACCATCCTTTGGTATGTTTCCCCCGCGTTTCGGAGCCCGAAAGGCATTCTGGTATAGCAATAAAGGCCATGTGGTGTATAGAATGTTGTGTGTTGCTGATCTTCTTCTGCCAGGGCTACTTGGTTGTAGCCAGAGTATCCGTCCATAAACGACAGCTCCTCGTACCCTTCAACTGCTTCAACCAGTTGATCTATGCTCGGCAGGGGATAGCTGTCCTTTGGACACGCCTTGTTGAGGTTAGTAAAGTCGATGCATATTCTAACCCCTCCATTTTTCTTAGGAACAATGACCATGTTGGATATCCAGGTAGGATACTTGACTTCCTTGATAAATCCTGCGTCTAGTAGCTTCCGAAGTTCTGTTTCTACCGCCTCATGATATTCTGGAGCCACTTTTCGTATTTTCTGCCTGAACGGGAGTGTGCCCTGTTTGATGCGTAGTTCATGTTGGATTACTTTTGGGTCGATCCCTGGCATATCTCCTAACTTCCAGGCGAACACATCCGCATATTCCTTGAGTAATTTGGTTAAGGAGTATTCTCTCCCTTCGCCCATGATGGTCCCGATTTTGACCCTCTTTGGGTCTTCTTCCGTTCCTATGTTGATTTCCTTAGTGGGTTCCACGGGTGTGAACATAGGCCTTGGGTTTCCGAGGACTGGGGCGCTCTTTAATTGCTATTTGGCGTGTTTCTGCTCCTTGTTGATTGTTGAGGTGCTTGTTTCCGAGCCTCGGACATTACCCTGTATCATCAAGCCTTTTCCTGTGGTTTCCTTAAGGAATAGTTCTACGGCTTTCTCTTGCGTGGTTTCTTGATTTCTTACTCTTCGGATTTTTCGCTGTTCTTCTTGCTCGTTGTTGATATGATCCTGAGTGGCCTGGCATTCTCGTGTAGCGATTCGATCTCCCTTGATCTCCATAATTCCCTCAGGTGTTGGAAATCTTAGGTACTGGTGGTATGTTTCCGCCACTCCTTTGAGCTTGTGTACCCACTGTCGTCCAATAATGGCGTTGTAGGGGGAAGGGGTATCCACCACACTGAATCGGGTATCCAGTTTCATGGGCCCTGCGTTAACCTGTAACACAATGTCTCCCAAGGGCTTCGTGGCCGCTCCATTGAATCCGTAGATGGTGTGATAAGAGGTCATCAACTGTTCATCATGGAGCTTCATCCGTTTGAATGCGTCATAGAATAGGACATTCACAGAGCTTCCCCCGTCTATGAGGATTTTTTTGAGGTTACACCCCGCTATTGGTAATGTCAGGACCAAGGGATCGTTATGGTCTTCCATATCTTCTTCGATATCCTCGGCATCGAAGATGACGGGTAATTCCATCCATTTTTCATGTTCGTCCACTGTTATCCCATCAACCTTATATAACTCGCAGCGATCTTCGAATTGCTTCCGTAACCTTTTTCCAATCTGTGCTGTGAGCGAGGGTCCTATGGCTGCGGAACACGAGATGGTGTTGATTGTTCGGTTTTCTTCCGGAAGTTGGACTGGCTTGGTTCGTTTGGATCTGTCCTCGGTAACCTCCTTCCGTATGTAATGTTTGAGCTCTCCCGCATCAATTAATTTTTGAATCATTATTTTAAGGTTCTTGCATTTTTCGGTCTGATGTCCGTTGAAACAGTGATACTCACAGTAATCTTTAGACTTTTCGGATCTTGGGGGCTGCTTTCCCTTAGACCATGGCCATTCTAAGTTTTCCCTCCCTTTGATCTCCCGCAGGATACGAGCATAGCTAGCGTTGAGTTTCGTGTAAACTTGGTCTTCGAATTTTCGGTCGCCTGTTCTTCGTTCATCCCTCCGTTCCTTTCTATCTTCGTGAGGTCTCTCATCTGAGGAACCCCTTTTGGCCCCATTGGTTTGTTCTGCTGAATTGGTGCGGTGAGACCTCTGCGGATATGCCCTCGGGTTTTCCCGTTGAATTTCTTCAAGTCGAGCGTGCTTCTCGATAATTATTCGGAGATCGCCTTCTGTCTTGGGCACGCTCCCGTGAATTTCAACAAATAGGGGACTCATTCGGTCCAAGCCCCACTTATAGCAATTGATGCTCACCACTGGGTCCACGCTTCCTATGGCTTGGCAGATCCTATGCCATCTGTTTGTGTATTCTCTCGTGGTTTCCTTGTAGCCGATTGCTAGTGAGAAAAGCTTATCCATCCCAGTGTTCACAGTCTTGTTGTACATGTATGTTCTTAAGAATTTCTCTGCCAGTTGGTCGTATGAGTGTATGGAGTTTGGTGGCAGATTATCAAACCATGATAACGCCGATCCCTTCAAACTTGACGGGAAGTATCTACAGAGTACGGCGTCGTTCTGTCCCCATCTTGCTAGGACGCGGTTGTAGTACCGAACATGTGCAGCAGGGTCGCTGGACCCATCATAGCATTCGAACGTCGGGACAGGGCATTTCAGGGGAATAGGGGTGTTGGCCAAGCGATGCGTCAGGGGCGTGGAGTTAGCTTCTCTCATAACCTCTTCTAACCTTCCCCCTCCTTGTTTATTTTTCAATTGCCTGATCTCTGCCATCATCTCATCTCGCAGTTCCTCCATTGCGCGTTGGTGTTCTAAGTTCTTCAGATCATTTCCGTTTGATTCTCCATCGTCATAGTCCGGGTCGGATACGCTATGTCTCCTTGTTGCGTCTTCATCAGTCGCTAGGACGACTCTGCAGTCTTGGTTTGGCTCTGGTGCTTTGGAGCTTGCTTCATCAAGTTGTTGGTTGGTCTTTGTGCTTAGAGCAATCCGCTCCTTTAAATCTTGATTTTCTCTGGCCAAAAGTGCTACAGCTTCTGCGTAAACCTGTTGGTTCCTTCTCAGTTCCTCGAGCTCAGCCATTAGCTGGTGTGATTGGTTGGACCCCTGATTGGGAGTCCCCGCACGTGCCGCTACAGCCGTGGCGCCACCCTCGTCCATGGTCTGTACCAAAGGTGGCAGGGGTTCAACTTCTGTTGCTGGTGTTTCCAAATTGGAGTGAGCGCCCCTTTGCGGTGCCCGAGCCGTCGGTATGGTTTGGTTCTGGTTATTTGTTAGCGGCATTCCAAAGGTTAGCAGATGCGCGGGTTGGAATGTTCTGGATTCATCCACCCTTTCCCTTGGTTGGTTAAGTTGACTCATGGCGAAGGTATTGCTAGCCTCCGCGGCCTTCGGGACTACCGCGGCTTCCCCGTATTTTATCGTTGCTGCTCTGAGAGCCGCCATTGCAACTGAATTAGCGTTCATGGGTGAAGTGATTTCAGTTGTATCCTGCCTTCGATTGGTCATTTTAGTTTTATCTCCTTTCTGCTTGCTTCGGGTGATGATCGGGGTTGTCCGGGGTGTTTCTTTTGACAAAGCTTTGGATTTTCCTGCTTCCTGCGTCTTCTCCATCACGTGCCTTTTTGTTGACGAAATCTAGCGTAAACTCGCCTTCTTTACTCACAACACGTTCTCTCTGTATAAATTTATTCAAACAGAAACGGGAATATCCGCGTGAAGCGGGTTAGTTGTCGAAATACAATTTTTCAAAAGCGGGTTTATTAAAGGCGATCTTTAGTATATAAAAAAAACTATGAAAACTGTAAATCCGACGGATTAGGACAATAACCCATGCTTGGAACACTAACTCTTATCGAAGGCAAAAGGTGGGTTTTTGAATATAATACTGTTGACGAATGATCTATACAGTCAGAGCTGATAAAATCGGAGCAATCGTATGCCAAATTAGAATGAAATCACAGGACAAGATAAATCTTTTACCGGGACGAAGTCCCTGTTTCTAGCGCCAAATTGTGGACACACGAACTACGCGGGGTCCGAATGCCCGCAATCAATTGTTAAAGTCTAAAGAGATTACGATGATGATACCCGGATGTGGGTTCATTGGCTCAAAACCCACGGGTTTATCATGGCCTCCTCCAACTTCCCCATGCGTAGCGATTATGCATGGGGTACAAATATAAAAGGAAAACAACATATATAAGCAAATGCATGCGGAACTAAATAAATGCAAAGTGCTGAAATGTAAATAAGACCAAGGTTTACGTGGTTCAGCACTAAGGCCTACGTCCACGGGTTTTGTTGTTCTGCTATATTATTCACGGTTACACGAATAGTTTGAATGACTTGGGGTTTACATATTTCTCTCCACTATGGGATTCCTTACCTTTGCTATTCTCTCTCTCTCTCTCTCTCTCTCCTCTGATGTTTTTCGATCCCCCTCCCCCTTTGTGGAGATTGGGTATTTATAAGGTAGGAATGTGGGACCCATCTCTGAAGACCGTTGGAACCTTATCTTCTAGTGTCTTGTGTCCATCACGCAGAGGTCTGCGTTTCCCCCTAGATCCCGCGGAGGCATCTTCGCTCGTTCCACAGGTCGGTCGACACGTGCACTGCTCAGAGTGTTTAATGCGGGTGGTTGAGGGGTCTGCTCGTGTCAGACAAGTGTCTTCTGCCCCTGTCAGTCCGTGTCAGCTGACTTTCTCCCCACCGTTGATCTTAGCTCCTCTTCTGGGGATGAGATAAAGCAACTCCTAGGGGTTTATTTGGTGCTTCGCGACGCATCGTGTTTTGATGTCTTGGCTTGCATGCTTTCCACGTACCTTTCTGTATCCACGTGTCCGATAGTGAGATATATGTGTACACAGGACCGACTTCAAAAATTGGTTGTAAAGCTCATGTATCAGCAAGACTTGAACGAGATGCTAAATGGAGAATTTCTGTTTTGGTTGATGATCACAACCATGAGCTATGCCCAAGTAGTACTCGACATTTGAGATGCAACAAAAAAATTGACGTTGCGTCTAAGAATAAGCTCTTACTGAATCAGAAGGCAGGAATTAGAACCAACAAAAGCTTTCATTCATTAGTAATTGAAGCAGGTGGATATGAGAACCTTGGATTTAGTGAAAAATATGCTAGAAATATGCTTATGAGTGAGAAACGTATGGAACTAGGTGAAGGAGATGCAACAGCACTTCAAGATTATTTTGATAAGATGCAAAAACAATGCCCAGGTTTCTTTTATAGCATAGATTTCGACGATGACGGACGTTTGAGGAATGTTTTCTGGGCAGATGAAAGATGCATACAAGCTTATAAGGAATTTGGTGAAGTCATTTCATTTGACACAACCTATTTGACAAATACATATGGTATGCCATTGGCTCCCTTTGTTGGAGTAAACCATCATGGGCAGTCAATTCTACTTGGATTGTGGATTGCTCGGAAATGAGACAATTCCAACTTTTGTTTGGTTGTTTAAAACTTGGCTTCATTGCATGGGAGGAATTGCTCCAAAGGGTATTATCACTGACCAAGACAGTGGCATGAAGGCTGCGGTTGAAATTGTTTTTCCACGTGTTAAACACCGATGGTGCTTATGGCATATCATGAAAAAGATTCCTGAAAAACTAAGCAGCCATCAAAATTACAGGAAAATAAAATCTAAGTTTAAAAGGGTCGTCTACGATAACAGAGTCCAGCTGATTTTGAAAAGGGTTGGGGTGAAATGTTTCAGAGGTATAAAAGTTTGGGAAAGAGTAAATGGTTGGGAGACCTGTATAAGGACAAAGAAAAATGGGTTCCTTGTTTCGTGAAGACCTATTTTTGGGAAGGAATGTCGACTACTCAACGTTCGGAAAGTATGAATGCATTTTTTGATAAATATGTTACATCAAAGACATCGTTGAAAGAATTTGTCGAGAAATACGAACTTGCATTAAGAGATAAAATAGAAAAGGAGCTTAAGGCAGATGCAAAGTCATTTTTTACTATCATCCCAACCAAAACTCATTATGAAATGGAAAAACAGGTTCGAAGCATTTACATTAACGAAAAGTTCCTCGAGTTTCAAATGGAGTTATTAAAGAAGACATATTGTGAAGTGATTGATGTTGTTGGTGATTCCCCCGTGTTTACGTATCACATACAAGAAGAAAAATGGATACCAAAGCCAAAGGAGGAGGAAAATGCTTGTCTTGAAAGTACTCCTGAAAATGCTTGTCTTGAAAGTAATGTTCTTGAAAGTATTCCTGAAACTCCATCTGAAGATGAAAAAGAAAAAATTATGATAAGAGTTATCTACAAGGTGTCATTTCAAAAAGATGATTGTAAATTTGAGTGTAGTTATCATAATTTTGAGTTTCGGGGTATTGTATGCAGGCATGTGATTATGGTGTTACATCGTAATGATATATTTGTGCTTCCAGAAAAATACCTTTTACAAAGATGGCGAAAAGATGTGAAACGATTACACACAGATATTCAATACAGTTCTGATGCTTGGAAATTAACTCCCAAACAGAAGCGATACAATGAGTTATGCAATTCCTTTGCTGTGCTTGCAGATGCAGCGTCTTCAAATGATGTCAAGTTTGCAGATATTAAGAAATGGATACAAGCGCAATTGAAGGTCAGTAATTTCAATGAGGAGTCTACTTGCAAGTTGAATGCCACTGTGGAAACTACTAACTCTCCACCGATTGAAAGTAAAAATATCCGTAATCCACCCGCAGCACCAAAAAAAGGTCGTCCTAAAGAAAACACACCTAAAGCTAAAGTGTATACTAAAAACCAAGAAAAAAAAAAGAAAATGCAGAGGTAAAGCTCAAAACTATTAGTGAAATTATTAATTTTTCATTTTATATTTTTAACTGACAAATATGTATCTCTTATACTTATTTCATAGGTAAACATACAAATTTCTACTCAACAAAGTGTAGTTCATACTGTTGCATTATCACAAGTTAACCAATTGGCGACTAATCTTACTTAGGATCAATACCTGCAAGCCTTGGTAAGCATATATAAATTACAAATTTTGCTGATGCGTTCTCTTTCTATGTATGAATTGGTATTAATATGTTTACATGTGTTGTATGTCCAGCAATTTTATCCAAATCATCTCCAAGGACCTGGTTTTGCAATAAAAAATACATCTGCATATAGCGTAACTTATCGACGTGAACCAACCATATATTCTGCGAGTTTGACACCTATGTATGGAGGAATTCAGCAACAACAGACTGACAGCCGATATGCAAATGTGACACCTTTCTTTGGATATGTGTATACATATATCTCACCATCAGACACGTGTATATAGAAAGATACGTGGAAAGCATGCAGACCAAGACATCAAAATACGATGCACTACGGAACACCAAATAAACCCCAAGGAGTTACTTTATCTCATCCCCAAAAGAAGATCAACGGTGGATAGAAAGTTAGATGACACGGACGTGACAGGGGCAGAAGACACTTGTCTGACACGAGCAGGCATCTCAACCACCCTCATTAAACACTCTGAGCAGTATACGTGTCGATCAACCCGTGGGACGAGCGAGGATGTCTCTGCGTGATCAAGTGGCAAACGCAGACCTCTGCGTGATGGACACAAGACACTAGAAGATAAGGTTCCAACGGCCTTCAGAGATGGGTCCCACACTCTAACCCTATAAATACCCCCTCTCCACCGAGAGGAAGGGGGATCGGAAAAATCAGGAAGGGAAGGAGAGAGAGATTTCGAGTGTAAGTTAATCCTTTAGAAGAGAAAATACATGTAAACCCAAAAGTCATTCGACTACTCTTGTAACCGCGAAGAACATAGTGAAACTACCAACCCCGTGGACGTAGGCCTTAGTGCTGAACCACGTAAACCTCGGTCTTGTTTATATTTCAGCACTTTATATTTGCCTAACCCCATGGATCTTTATTTGTATGTATTGCTTTCTTTGTTTTTACCTATATCCCGTGCGCAAACGCCTCGCATGGAGTTGTTAGATGAGGCTGTGATAAACCCGAAGGTTTTGAGCCAAGGAATCAACACTAAGATATCATCATCACAAATCACTCTAGATTACGATGATTGGTTGTGAGCACTCAAATGCGCAAACGCCTCGCATGGAGTTGTTAGATGAGGCTGTGATAAACCCGAAGGTTTTGAGCCAAGGAATCAACACTAAGATATCATCATCACAAATCACTCTAGATTACGATGATTGGTTGTGAGCATTCGGATGCCTTCGTGATTTGAGTGCTCACAATTTGGCGCTAGAAACAGGGACAAAAATATCACCAATAACACCGTCATCAGCTACCACGGCGTTGTCTCTCCCTTCATCACCGTCATGACCCACACAGACCTCTTCCTCGACATTAATAGGGGAAGTACCAGTACGTTCCTCTCCATCTGTGATTTCCTCATCCTCATCAAACTCTTCGTTCACCGGACTTGTAACTTCTTCATGGGCCTAAGCCTCACCCATCACAATGGTAGAAGACTGCTTCGGCTTAATCTTTTTCTTCTTCGACACCTGAAAACCAACACCACAAAAAGAATTATTTTTCCCGAACAGTTGAAATTTTAAAGAAGGAGAAGCGCAGCTAGAATCCGCGTACCTGAGCAGTCGAGGCACTCCTCGGTGGAAGTATAGCACCGGAACCTTCCTCCTCGTCTCCCTCGACGACGTCAAGGGCATAAGGAAAATTCATACCTGCGAAGTTCAAACGCCAGGGACAGAAATCTCCATAACGAGCAGGAGGAGATTCCCGTGGCTTGCTACTCTCAGTAGGACGCCAACCGCGTGGACCAGGGATCCAACCGTACGCCCATGGACCAACCACTTCGATAACGGTAGCGTGCCACTCGTAGTCATGATCACGCTTGATCCTCTCGCGGGCCGGGAAAAGCTTCCGCTGACTAGAACCCCCCGTGCCGGGAACATACTTCAGCTTGGCATCGCTGACCTCATTTAACAGACGAATTTCGCCCCGAGGAGCAGCGAGATTCCGAAGGCTGACACTCCACGGCTTGCGGTTCCTACTATTGACGTAATCACCGAAGGAATTATTGAAATTCTCAGGAGTATACCATTCTTTCTCAGCGGGATTGGGAACGTAACAAGTCATTGTCGTCTCCCCCTTACTCCGCAGATAGCACTCCTTCAGGGCACAGAGATAATTCCCCGATAGTTGCGATACAGACCGGCTGTGCGTATTGGTCGAAGAGCCTTCACGACTAGCAAGCACATCATAGTAGAAGGAATCACCTGACTTGTACAACGGCAGCATAAGACCAGCTTCGAACGCTCCAACCGTGGTCAACAGATGAAATTCATCGAACTCATACTTTGAGATAAGCTCATAAGTAACATCATCCTCAGGGGCATAGAAACGAACTTCGAAGGCTTGAAGCTCATGCTTTTCCTTGAAAATTTGGAGATCAATATGCTTGAACGTTACTTTTTTATTACTGACCGAAACGCTGCGTATCGATGGGGCAGCCTCATCCTCCTCGGCGGGGCCAGATGAACCAATGAACGCCTCGGAAGCCTTTCTCTTCAAAGAAGGACTTTTTGAAGATTCAGCCCTCGGTACTCCACCTTTCGCATTCTTCCCTTTAAAAGAAGTTGTAGGAGGGGGCGGCAGATGATGCTCGGGCACTACAGAACGTAGAGGAGGCACATCAAAAGCGACGGCACGAGTCGATGCCTGCGTACTCCTAACATCATCACGAGGACGAGACGCCGAGCGATCGAATACTTTTCGAGCCCCAGAAGAATTTGTCGGAGGAACCTCTTCCCTAGAAGATGAGGCCTTCGCCCCAGAAGAAACTCGACTTCTACGAACATCATCTTGAGACTCTCTACGCGGAGGAGATCTCGATAAACCAGAACTAGGAGCCTGATAAGGAAGCCGCGGACGGTCAGACATGGCTGCGAAAAGATTAATCATAAACAAGTCAACAACAAACTCAAGGACATTACCAACGATCAAAAAATCACATAAATAACAATTCACACACGATAACGCAGAAACCCTAAAATTAGCATACATGCTCGAAACTCCATAAAATTCCTTCCCTGAAAAGCTCAATCAATACAAGAAAACAATGGCCTCCTTGATTTAAGACGAAGAACAGGGGCAAACTAGCATACAAGCATTGAAAGAATTTCTTCATCACAAACAAGGAACAACAGTAGCAGAAAATTTGCAAATCAACATAGCGTAAAACCGTGGAAACAAAGAAAAGAAAAACTTACCAGCAAAAACAGCAGCAGAAAGAACAAATCAGAAATAAAGATGAGGCAAGCGTGATTAATGCTAAGAGGGAGAGAATTTAAGGGCTGAAGAATGAAGACTGACAAAGAATTTAAGGGAGGAAGAATGAAGACTGACAGAATTTAAGGGCGGAAGAATGAAGACTGACAGAGAATTTAAGGGCTGAAGAACGAAGATTTAAAATCGAGAGAATGTTTAGGAAGAATGAAATTAATTTTTTCTCTCCTTAATATACCCAAAAGAAAGAGAAGGAAATTAATGGAGGAATGGGAAACGTGCCCGTTACATGAGCAGTTAATGCACAAATAAAAGACGTACCCAAGTAGCTAGGAAAAGTTATTAGGAGAGATAGAAGAATATGCAACGATTGTTTTCTTCAATGCACCCATTAAACATTCAAGCCCGAAGAAAAGGGGCAAATTGTGTATACATATATCTCACCATCAGACACGTGTATATAGAAAGATACGTGGAAAGCATGCAGACCAAGACATCAAAATACGATGCACTACGGAACACCAAATAAACCCCAAGGAGTTACTTTATCTCATCCCCAAAAGAAGATCAACGGTGGAGAGAAAGTTAGCTGACACGGACGTGACAGGGGGAGAAGACACTTTTCTGACACGAGCAGGCATCTCAACCACCCTCATTAAACACTCTGAGCAGTATACGTGTCGATCAACCCGTGGGACGAGCGAGGATGTCTCTGCGTGATCAAGTGGCAAACGCAGACCTCTGCGTGATGGACACAAGACACTAGACGATAAGGTTCCAACGGCCTTCAGAGATGGGTCCCACACTCTAACCCTATAAATACCCCCTCTCCACCGAGAGGAAGGGGGATCGTAAAAATCAGGAAGGGAAGGAGAGAGAGATTTCGAGTGTAAGTTAATCCTTTAGAAGAGAAAATACATGTAAACCCAAAAGTCATTCGACTACTCTTGTAACCGCGAAGAACATAGTGAAACTACCAACCCCGTGGACGTAGGCCTTAGTGCTGAACCACGTAAACCTCGGTCTTGTTTATATTTCAGCACTTTATATTTGCCTAACCCCATGGATCTTTATTTGTATGTATTGCTTTCTTTGTTTTTACCTATATCCCGTGCGCAAACGCCTCGCATGGAGTTGTTAGATGAGGCTGTGATAAACCCGAAGGTTTTGAGCCAAGGAATCAACACTAAGATATCATCATCACAAATCACTCTAGATTACGATGATTGGTTGTGAGCATTCAAATGCGCAAACGCCTCGCATGGAGTTGTTAGATGAGGCTGTGATAAACCCGAAGGTTTTGAGCCAAGGAATCAACACTAAGATATCATCATCACAAATCGCTCTAGATTACGATGATTGGTTGTGAGCATTCGGATGCCTTCGTGATTTGAGTGCTCACGAATGGAGTTATTAAAGAAGACATATTGTGAAGTGATTGATGTTGTTGGTGATTCCCCCGTGTTTACGTATCACATACAAGAAGAAAAATGGATACCAAAGCCAAAGGAGGAGGAAAATGCTTGTCTTGAAAGTACCGATCTTGAAAGTACTCCTGAAAATGCTTGTCTTGAAAGTAATGTTCTTGAAAGTATTCCTGAAACTCCATCTGAAGATGAAAAAGAAAAAATTATGGTAAGAGTTATCTACAAGGTGTCATTTCAAAAAGATGATTGTAAATTTGAGTGTAGTTATCATAATTTTAAGTTTCGGGGTATTGTATGCAGGCATGTGATTATGGTGTTACATTGTAATGATATATTTGTGCTTCCAGAAAAATACCTTTTACAAAGATGGCGAAAAGATGTGAAACGATTACACACAGATATGCAATACAGTTCTGATGCTTGGAAATTAACTCCCAAACAGAAGCGATACAATGAGTTATTCAATTCCTTTGTTGTGCTTGCAGATGCAGCGTCTTCAAATGATGTCAAGTTTGCAGATATTAAGAAATGGATACAAGCGCAATTGAAGGTCAGTAATTTCAATGAGGAGTCTACTTGCAAGTTGAATGCCACTGTGGAAAATACTAACTCTCCACCGATTGAAAGTAAAAATATCCCTAATCCACCCGCAGCACCAAAAAAAGGTCGTCCTAAAGAAAACACACCTAAAGCTAAAGTGTATACTAAAAACCAAGAAAAGAAAAAGAAAATGCAGAGGTAAAGCTCAAAACTATTAGTGAAATTATTAATTTTTCATTTTATATTTTTAACTGACAAATATGTATCTCTTATACTTATTTCATAGGTAAACATCCAAATTCCTACTCAACAAAGTGTAGTTCATACTGTTGCATTATCACAAGTTAACCAATTGGCGACTAATCTTACTTACGATCAATACCTGCAAGCCTTGGTAAGCATATATAAATTACAAATTTTGTTGATGCGTTCTCTTTCTATGTATGAATTGGTATTAATATGTTTACATGTGTTGTATGTCCAGCAATTTTATCCAAATCATCTCCAAGGACCTGGTTTTGCAATAAAAAATACATCTGCATATAGCGTAACTTATCGACGTGAACCAACCATATATTCTGCGAGTTTGACACCTATGTATGGAGGAATTCAGCAACAACAGACTGACAGCCGATATGCAAATGTGACACCTTTCTTTGGATATGTGTATACATATATCTCACCATCAGACACGTGTATATAGAAAGATACGTGGAAAGCATGCAGACCAAGACATCAAAATACGATGCACTACGGAACATCAAATAAACCCCAAGGAGTTACTTTATCTCATCCCCAAAAGAAGATCAACGGTGGATAGAAAGTTAGCTGACACGGACGTGACAGGGGCAGAAGACACTTGTCTGACACGAGCAGGCATCTCAACCACCCTCATTAAACACTCTGAGCAGTATACGTGTCGATCAACCCGTGGGACGAGCGAGGATGTCTCTGCGTGATCAAGTGGCAAACGCAGACCTCTGCGTGATGGACACAAGACACTAGAAGATAAGGTTCCAACGGCCTTCAGAGATGGGTCCCACACTCTAACCCTATAAATACCCCCTCTCCACCGAGAGGAAGGGGGATCGGAAAAATCAGGAAGGGAAGGAGAGAGAGATTTCGAGTGTAAGTTAATCCTTTAGAAGAGAAAATACATGTAAACCCAAAAGTCATTCGACTACTCTTGTAACCGCGAAGAACATAGTGAAACTACCAACCCCGTGGACGTAGGCCTTAGTGCTGAACCACGTAAACCTCGGTCTTGTTTATATTTCAGCACTTTATATTTGCCTAACCCCATGGATCTTTATTTGTATGTATTGCTTTCTTTGTTTTTACCTATATCCCGTGCGCAAATGCCTCGCATGGAGTTGTTAGATGAGGCTGTGATAAACCCGAAGGTTTTGAGCCAAGGAATCAACACTAAGATATCATCATCACAAATCACTCTAGATTACGATGATTGGTTGTGAGCACTCAAATGCGCAAACGCCTCGCATGGAGTTGTTAGATGAGGCTGTGATAAACCCGAAGGTTTTGAGCCAAGGAATCAACACTAAGATATCATCATCACAAATCGCTCTAGATTACGATGATTGGTTGTGAGCATTCGGATGCCTTCGTGATTTGAGTGCTCACAGGATATGGAGGACCAGGGTATGGAGTGCAACCAAATAGCTTGGGGGGAGGTTTATATGGAAGGCAGAGTTGAAGCTATAAGTTTCGACATGTTTCCACTCTGTGCAATATGTTTTTTTTTTGGGAGGAAAACAGTAAATATACCTCTGCATATCACTTTCTTTTGGATGGTTAATATACTTCAGCAGTAGCAGTCTGCAGTATATATTTTTTTTTTTTTGGCAGGAAAACTGTAGATACTTCTCTACAAATCACTTCTGTTTGGATGGTTAAATGGATTCCGTAGCAGTGGGACTAGTTTTGTCTTGTTTCCATCTCAATGAAATTCTTTTTTGTGCATCACTTTTTTTTAGCTTTTGGATGGTTAAACTGTAGTTGACAGTTGGTGATAAAGATGCTTCTATGAGCATGTCCCTGCAAAGCTTTCAACAAGTTTACATAATTCAAATAACTTGATTATCATGTCCCTGCAGCAAAACTGATTTCTTTCCTCCACTGTTCTGCCAATATCCCCATCATTACACACAAACATAAAAAAAGCCAAACAAGATCTCTGCATTTGAATAAAAAAGCTGTAGCAAAGTCTCTATAATTCACAATTGCATTCAAACCAAATGTAAAAGGTTACGATTCACAATTACATTAAAAACAAATGCAAAGTTTACAATAACGGAACCTATTAACAATCATATTACTTCACAAAGTAAACAAACAACTGAACTGAGGTTTCACATCTTCCTAGAGCATATATCTAACATCTTGCTCATCAAATGCAAGCTTTTCATATCCAACTTCTTGAATTGTCAAGGCCTGAAAGCTTTTGCTAGTTCTAATTTCCACTATCTGATTCAATAGGAGCTTCATGTTGAATTACCACACTGTTTCAAGTAGTGACGGACCTAGGAATTCTTATTGGGCGGGGCGGTTTCTGATATGACACGAGTTCTTTGGAACGCTCCAGGCCTTGAAATGTCCAAGAGCAACCTCGAGGTGGAAAGTCTACGTCCCAAACTCAAATCAGTGGCAGAAACTTTCTCTCCATTAACAAAAGTCCTGAAAACAAAGAAAAACAAAAACTATTTATCAAGAATACGGCTAAAACAAGGAGACTATAATGAAACACAACATTTCATGTACAAACAGTGGGAAATAAGGGAGGTGCTCAGGAAATGTGGATAATGGATCAACGTTTGTGCTCTAAAATGCACTTTTACTCTTTTAGTTTCGTCAACAGTATTGCCATCTGATACGAGACATAACGTCGATTAAGATGTTTTTAGCTGGGTGCAAGTTTCTATGAAGAAGCGCTCACTGTATTTGCAATCATAATGATAAGAAAGAAAGACAAAAACGACATTGTAAATTCATACAAAATAAAAAAGCACCATAAGCCAATGATAACATCAGATATCAGTGAACCCAATACCAGTCTGGAACTCTCAACTCTTCCTATGTGGTGTTGATGGACGTAACTATGCAAACTGAGAGTTGTTTCGCTTTGCACGGGCTAGAAATAAATTTCTAACTAATTTCTATACTAAAAAAAAATTCTGCACTTATGAGGGGGCGGTCTAAAAGCCCATTTTAGCCCCCTCATAGGTCCGTCAGTGGTTTCAAATCAATGAATTACAAAACAAGAGGAATCCATGTAAGTTAAAACAATTCGTACCGACTGAAATCGGTGCCACCGACTTCAATTCGAATAAAAACCAAAAGAATTAATCTTTCAGAAAAATTGAAGCTTCATCAACCTATAATTTCTATTCAACAGAAAAAAAAACAAACATCAATCTTAAGAACTCACCTAAAAAATAACCCCAGTAAACAATACCCAAAATAAAAAATACTTACACAAATTATAGAAATGATAATGCAAGATCAATATGAAGAAGTATTTAGACAAAGTAAATTATGTAACAAGAGATACAATGAACGCACCTGTAGATTCCTTACCGTGTACTTTATATAGTAAAAAGATGATACCGTTTGGTTTAGATATTTTAAGTTCACATCTCGAGAATATTCAACGATATGACGGGGAGAGAGAAAACAACTATTATTAAAAGGAAAATTTGCTATTTGGTCCTAAGCCCATATACTTAGTTATAGTAGGGTCCAACAGGAATTTTTTATTATCCGGAGCTCTAAAATTAATTAAAACATGGAAATGATTGGAATACCCATCGTTCCCAGACGTGTGTACTAACACGCCTCCTTATATCATTCGATATTATTCTCTCTCTCATAGAAAACCCAATTTATGTGTTCTTCCTCTCTCTTCGTTTTTCCTTTCTCTTCTCTGTTCTAAGAGAAATTTTTGTGTTTTAATCGGAGAATCACAAACCAAAAACGTAGATTTCGATCTAAGAGAAACCAATACTAAAAAATCCAAAAAGATTTCGATTTTCCAATTTAAATCAATATTTTTTTCTAGATCTACGAAGATAGTACCGCTCTCATATAAGAAGAAGATGATTACGAAGAATCACCAACACCAAAGACCAAATCAACGAGCAAAAAATAAAATAAGAGTACTGAAATCAATAGCAGAAAAAGGTATGAATCAGTAGTACATATATGTTGTACTGAAAAAATCTTTAACCAATATGATACATCACTGTGTATAAGATGGTTTTTTAGCTTTTGACTGTTCAAATCACCAGTACATAACTTAAAAACTGATGAAAATCATCATAAGTGACGTATGGTTTGTGTTTGGGTTTGTAGTTTGTGTTTCTGGCACATAGATTTGCGAGTACATAAGTCAAAAACTGTTGAATAACAATCAAAGACATGCGGTGTGTTTTTATCTGTATTGACAACATATATCCAAGGATACATATATACAATACTGAGGTAAAAACGCACTATGTTGTTTATTTTTGGTTGATGAGATAATGATCCGCCAGTACATATCTCTAGTACTTATGAAATAGGTTTTTTTACGCTTTCATTGGATTTAGGCACTATGAACATCAAGCACATAACTCACATACTGAATAGTAACCATTATTATGCTTTCACATGTGATTTTGGGTGTTTTAGGCATATGAGTATGCAGTACATAAGGGCAATACTGATTATGTAACATTGGTTATGCTTCTATATAAGATTGTTTGTGTTTCTTGCACATAGATTTACCAGTACATAACTCAAAAACTATCGAATAACAATCAAAAGTGACATGAGGTATTTTCTTTCATTCTTCTTTTCGCTGCACAACAGTACATATATGCTGTATTGAGGTATAACCGTGCCTTTGTACTCTAAAATCATTAAGTTGGTTTATGAGATAATAATCTTGGGTATGCAGTACATAAGGCCAATACTGATGAATGTTTTTATGCTTCCATATGTGATTGTGTTTAAGGAACATTGTTTAATTTCAAAATGGTGGTGGACAACAGGTAGTGGCGATGGTGGTGGCGGCGGTGAAGGATTCGGGATGGAAGATCTGTAAATGTGTTAAATTTGTATAATTTTTCTTCTTCTATGTCCTCTATTCTTTCTTTGTTTGTTTTAATCATGATGTGGATTTTGGTTGCCAGTGTACCGGCAATTGTTGATCAAACAAAATAAAGTTAGTTTAATTTCTACGATTCTGCTAATTCCGGGAAAAAAAACAGGGTCGATTTTACAGCATGATCCTATCATTAACCTTCAGTACATATTGGTTGTACCGAAGAAACTAGATCAATTTTGACATTTTCAACTGCCAGTACATACTGTTCGCTCAGGAATAAATTCCAAGGTCATTTTAATTGATTTATACATCATGATCAATTGTGATACTAAAAAAATCAAATTTTATTAAATTTGATAGACAACGAATAACCGACAGGCACATCAGTTACAATTAGATTCTCTTTTCTTAAAGTGAAGACAAAATTACATGAGCTTACCGAACCCTGAACCAATTACCTATTAATTACAATAAACTAGACTAAGATAGTACAAATCACATGGTGTATAAATTGAATTAATGCAATTAATACGAGACCTCTCACAAATATATAAACTTTGAAGGATTCAGGTCTATTCTACATTAATGCATCATGAATCCAAGAGTATTCTCGTAGGGAAAGTAGAGCAACTCTATGTTCAGGACTTAAATGTTTGTTGAACATCACCCTCAGTTTGTGTTCAACAACAGAGATTGCAGAGGCGCACAATATTGATGAGCTGAATATTACCACCGCCTACTGCATCAAACGCAACTCTGCAGGGAAAAACAACATGTTCTCTGTCAAAATAATAGTGCAACAACAAGCCAAGCAGTTCCCTATATTTATGGGTTAAAATCGAAATAGAAATATAAGCACTTATGAACAATGTTTGGATACTGATTTTCTATGGAGTGCAGAGTTTATACACCGAGAAATAACATAGTACAACGTTTATACACTGACAAAATAACATTGTACATCGTTTATACACTGCTTTTATCTGGAGTCCAGAGTTTATACACTGTCCAGCAATTGATACGATCCTCAAATATCAAAAGTCTGCATAGTACATATAAATTTCATTAGCAAAACTCGTACCTGTCAATCTATGCGGTCCTCAAATCATCACAATGTTGTGCCCATCCATCCACAATGACCGAATAAGCTTCCTTCCGCCGCAGAACAGATGCAAATAATACTGCCAAACAATGGTGTTACACTAATTTATTAGGGACGCATAGATTTCCAAACAATGGTGTTGACTAATTTGTATGAACTGTTGCAAAAATAACGACACTTTAGAAAATAGATCATACAAATACCATGTTGTGAACCCTGGATTTGTGTTTGCGCTATTTAGCACCAACTTTCTCTGAGGTGCAGCATCTATGCACTATGATTTTTCATTAATTTAACAAACAAAATAAATAAACAACTGTAAATAAAATGATGTAACCATTATATTCCAGCAACATGTTACCACAAAGAACAAACAATTCATCTGAATATTAATGTTTTCATTTAATTGGACATAACATTGGGTCTGGCAGCATTACATTGCCATGGATCCATGTTGCCAAAATATGGTGCACCCAAAATGTATTCAATTCATTCTCAGTATATCAAATATGCACTCAATTAATTCATTCTTAGTATGTTAAAAACCACACTCAATCTCAACAATCGATACCTATTTTCATGCACAGATCAAAACAAAGCAATCCAAAAATTAAATCAACTATACTTACATTCGTATTTCTTCTCAAGTTCACTAGTAAGATGTATCTTCACAAAAGTAGTCTCCTCCTGTTAGGTATCAAACACAACCAAGAGCAATTTCTATCATTATGCGATATATGTACTGAAGATTCATGAACTACATATCAACTGTATCACAATACAAGTGACGGGTTTGTATAAAGTAAGAGAACCGAAACACATAGTACAATATTTTATATGTGTGTGGATGATTATGCACTGATTCGGTAGTGTGAAGACGGGTATGCAGTAAGAAGAAAAATTACTTCGAGATAAAATCCAGTATAGTTGTTATGCATTGCTCAAAAATCCAGTACAGTTCTTATGTACCTTATATGTTTTCCATGTTTTATTCTAGTTTCGAACATACTACATTGGGTAGTAGAATCTAACATAATCCATATATATACTTATGGATGAAACAACAACAAATGAAAAAGTCCAAAGCAGTTCGCATCAGTATGCCACATATGTACTGCTGATTCATGAACTAAAACAACTGCATGGAATGAATCTATAAAAAAAATATAATCGAGAGAGTATTATTTCAGTAACGCATATATGTACCTATGGATCAAACAACAAGTGGTAAAACTAAAAAATAAAGCAGAATCAAAAGAAGTTTGTATCAGTATGACACATATGTACTGCTTATTCATGAACTAAAAAACAACCATATGTAATGAATCTATCAAAAAAAACGGAATCGAGAGAGTCTTATTTCAGTATCGAAGATATGTACTTATGGATCGAACAACAACAAGTGATAAGATAAAACTAAGAATAAAACGGAATCAAAAGCAATTTGTATCAGTATGCAACATATGTACTGCTGGATAATACCCCTGAAACAACAAACAAGCACGAATTTGATAAAATAAAGAAGCGAAAACAACAAGATAATCAAACCGATAGTTCAAATATGTTAAAAACACCATAATCTAACCAAAAAATTGAGTAATTACGATCAAGATTCATAAAAAACAAACCAAAACAAAAATAAACCTAAAACTAAGATCTATGTGTACTACCATCAATAAATAAAAACTAAGATCTATAATAATCTAAACAATGTTCGTTCTCTAATGAACACATGAACTGCTCAATAAACAAATTCCATTATTCATCAGAAATACAAACCAATTCACAGATCAACAATCAAACATTCAAAATTAGATCTATACTACTGTAACTAATAGATCTAACACAATAATCACCCAGATTTCAGCAAGAACCTACAAAAACAAACTATCATAACAAATACAAAACTCGATCAAGGAAGAAGAATAGACTGAAAATGTTAAAACCCTAAAGAAAAATTAAAAATATCACCATTTTTTTGGGGTGCTAGAAAGGATCAACCGAAAGAGATAAAGAGGAGTAAATCTATGGCATAAAATCTTGCGAAATCTGATCAAATCGATCAAAGACCTTGGAAGAATCTTCATCGCTAATCGCCAGAGCTTTCCTGACCGAGAGCGAATGAAACAAATGAATTAGGATCTAGTTCTGTTATTCATGAATATTAAGGTTCTTTTCGGTATTTTGAAAAAGATTACACGTGTGGTTAGACCAGTGGATAAAAATTTGGGTCCAAAATTTTTATTTGTTATAAAAATGGACCTCCGGTTACTGGGCTTTAGTGGGTGGACCTGCCACTAACTAAGAACACTATAGTAGTACCTATAGGTAATTCCTACTTATTAAAATTAAAACTACTGACATCTTTGACCCGTGAACAGTGCTAATGCTACACTGGCAATGCCAGCTGTTACGCCACGTTTTCTCGGTGCACATCATGGGACCTGGTTTCGGTGTATGTATGATTTCCAGTTTACCAAGGCCGTAGGACCCGCACCATAAAGAAGAAATCAATCGAAAACCTCATATTTTGGCTGCAGAAACAAGATATGGGTTAGGGTTTGTTCAAGGCAAAGAGGAGTAAAGATAGATCGAGTGATTTTTCAGTCTTTACCAAATCGTCACCAAATCTTCACATGATCTCAATAACTGAATATGTGTTCTTATGCGGATAAATTGGAAGTCAACGAACAACTCAAGCTCAATTGTTTCTACAACTCATCAAAGTAAATCCCCAAATCAGTTAGAGATAATCTTGTCGACAGTCAAGGAATGAGTTTTTAATATACCAATTGGAGAGATGAATTCACAAATTACTTGGGTTCTTCTTCGGATTTTGTTCAGATTTTTAGTAAATCAGGGTGTGGATGTGGATTGATTTCAGTAGTTTTGATGCAAAAATATGTGGAAGACGTTACATCTATATGGAGTACTTTTCCCCCAATCTAGGAAGTGTTTGAATCAAGTATTACAGATGGGTTTTCGTTGTACTGAACAGAGAGATAATTAAGGGTTGATTTCAATTCATTTAGGCATGAAAATAGGGTTAAATCCGGAGAACAAGTCACGGAAGTGGTGTATAAAACAAGAAGAATAATCAATCAAAAAGGGTACGATTGAACACTGCAATCTAAATTTCTTTTGCTTTTTAGTTAGTTTAGATTTTTTAGTTCTCTTGTGTAAGGCTGCACAGGAACCGGTCAAGAGGACATGTACCGGTATGGAGCCGAAAATATCGGACCGCAACCGAACCGGTACCGGAGTAACCGGTACATGGACCGGGACAGGAGATTAAGAACCGACTTAGACCGGTACAAGCACCGGTTCTTGGGGAAATACCGTCCTGTACCGGACTATAAGTGCCGATTAGTACCAACCGTTGATATTTTGATCAGATCTTACTCACAGCCGTCCACTTTAGGTACTGAGAGTCATATATATCGAGGAACTGATTTCACTCGTCATTCTTCTTTTTTCTTCTTCTTCTTATCCATGGAGGCTAGGCTACTGTAAGAAAGAATTCGAGGGAGGAATCGAGAAGAGCAACTTCAGATGAATGATTAATGGAGATGAGATAGTTTTGTGGCGGCAACTGAACGAGGAAGGAACTGATTGAGATTTCAGTGGAGAAGAAAAGCAAAGACGAGAATTAGATTAGATCTGCTGTTCTCGATGAGATTTGATAAATTGAGAAGGAAATCAAGCCTGGGTCTCTGCTGGTGGTGTCGAATTAGGTCGAGAAGAACATAAATATGGGAGGTATGTTGTTGTTTGTAATTGATTTTATATGATTGATCTAT
The DNA here is from genome assembly GCF_003573695.1 of Papaver somniferum. NCBI lineage: Eukaryota > Viridiplantae > Streptophyta > Magnoliopsida > Ranunculales > Papaveraceae > Papaver > Papaver somniferum. The sequence goes on from NC_039359.1 coordinate 180,872,291, forward strand.
CTGATTGAACATAGGGTTCTTAATTGCATGTTTGATTGAGATTTCAGTGGAGAAGAAAAGCAAAGACGAGAAGTAGATTGGATCTGCTGTTCTCGATGAGATTTGATAAATTGAGAAGGAAATCAAGCCTGGGTCTCTGCTGGTGGTGTCGAATTAGGTCGAGAAGAACATAAATATGGGAGGTCTGTTGTTGTTTGTAATTGATTTTATATTATTGATCTATCTATTTGAACATAGGGTTCTTAATTGCATGTTTGATTTAGGGTTTTGTTTGAGATCAATTTGGAATATCATTGATTGAATCGATTGATTTTGTTGAAATTAAACAATAACAGGTAATTGTGAAATGGGTTGGATTTGTTTTGTGTTTATCTAACTTTTTGGGTGCTGTTTATACTGTCCAGATTCCAGATTGAGTTTCAGTGAAATATTGATTTGGTGAAAGATGAGACGGTAGCTGGTGGAAACAAATTAATCGGAAAGTGTAGATGGATCTTGTAGAGTTTGATGTGGAGAACATGAATTGGTAATGGTCTGTTAGTTATACAGGTGACTGGTGGTGGTATGCTGCTCGAATTACAGAAATAGAGAGTTGGGTTTGAGCTGAAATTGAAGAAGAGAACAAAAAGAATGTTGTTATTGTGAATGTATACTTTACAGGGAAAAATCATGAAGCAGTGAATGCTTGTTAACTGATTTGAATTGATTTGACTTAGTTTTAGGCGAGAAAAACCATGGAGAAGATAGATCTTTCTTCCATTGATTTGTATAATTGAATGAATTCTTGTTAACTGATACCGAACTATGAAATTGCACATCTTTTTTTTTTGGTTATCTGCAAGTTTTAAATAACGTAATTGTAACTGGAATAGGTAAAAACCCGGTATCGGTATTGCATCGGACAGGTACAACTCCAGGTACAGATACAGGGACCGGTCCTCAAAATGAGGTATCGGTCAACACCAGGTACATGGACTGGTTCCATAATAGAACCGGACCATGCCGGACCATGTGCAGCCTTACTCTTGTGTATTAAGAGTTTTTGATTGAATATTTTTAATGGCTTTTCGCACAACTATAAGAAGCTAAACCCCTTCTCATACAAGACAAGAGGGGAAGCCTAATGTGTTCAATTATTGAGTTTGATCTTTAATAGAAGTTATTTTGTCCAACATTTCCTTGTTGTCTGATTTATATTTGTGATGAGATTGTTGATATACTTCTTTGATTCATTGTGATTTCCGGATACATTGAATGTTTGGGAATCCCTGTAACATATCTTATTTGCTCTTATATTTTCTTAGAAATCGGGCAAGGGAATGATGTCAGTTTAGTTATTAATGGGCTTAGAAGAATTGAACGATCTCATAATCAATGGCTTTTCCAATAATGAGAAGGAATTCTCAGTAGATGCTCTGAGAAAGCTCTACAATGTCTATGAAACTTCTTATGAGAATTTATTCTTGTGTTTTTAAGAAGGATAACTAGGGTTTGGAATAACCATTATTGTGAGTACACATATCTATGTACAACGGTTTCATCTTGCAATGTTTTTAGATTTATTTATTTAAATTCTAAAGTTTATTTGGAAGATGATTTTGCATTATTAATCTTTATGATTTCATATATTTCAACTTGTTATGGGATATGTGTGTTTGCATCCGTGAACTATTATTGTTCCATACGTGTTCAAAAGTTAAGTCCTTCGTATGTCGATATGCAAGTATTGATAAAAGATTGAATGAACATTTGACAAACAAAGGTTAAGCCTATTATGTCATTATGAAAATATTGATGGAAGATAGGATGAGCTTTTGTTTACAAAGATTAAGTCTATTGTTGCCAAATCTTTGTGGGGGGTGCGGTTGTGGAATATTATAGGGGTTATCTTGTATCTTTATAAACTCCTTGATGAATGCATTTAGTTTAGGCTATATGATTGCATCTAAAAAAGTTGAAATGTACTTTATTTTGGTCATGAAGTGTCTCTATGGAAATTTCATTAGGATCCCACTAGTTTTCATACCTTTGCCAATTTTATTGACAAAAGGGGGAGAATTAATGTGTAGTTCACGCTACAAATACATATGGTTTTCGGATCATTATATAAGGGGGAGTGGTTTTCATGTGAGATGAAGTATTGACTAAGGGGGAGTGATACATATCACCATAGTATTGTTGTCGAAGTTGTGATACAATTGAACTTTGATGTTGTGTAATAATATTATGATAATGTGTAACAATGATTGAGAGCTTTTGTTTTCTCATTGGGATGGATATGGATCTTCAACAACGATGATGTTGAATTGAATATATTTGGAATCATTGGAGTACTTGGAAGTGATGAAGATTTCGATTAATGTTGAAGAACCAAGGAGATCAAGCATGTGGATGAGAAGATGCAAAGTTTATTTATTTTGTACTCCATACGTATTTATAGTTTTGTCACTAAAATTGATAAAGGGAGAGATTGTTAGAGAACTGATCGGTCGAACTCTCAAGCGTTTCTATCTCAAGCTTGTTTGTCAAGTTTAGTTGCCAAAACTATAAGTATTGATTTCTAGTCTACTTATAGCTAAGTCTCAGACTAGGATAGTAAGTGTAGTTGAGATCTAGACTCCACGGCGTTCATCATGCAAATACGAAGAACTACTTAAGGAACTGGTGGATCTTCATCGACAAAAAGGTATGTGGAGACTTGAACCTATCTATCACTCAAAAGTCTATATATTCTATCTCCTATGTTGAGACAAAAGTCGTATTGCTTTATAGACTTCGATTATACACATTTTTTATTTCGAGCCGAGTTTATCTCACTTATCTATTTCTCGAATATGTGTTGGTAAGCTTTCGCTTTGGCCAAGTTCATCTTTACTCGTGACGAAAGTCATGTTGATCATTTCAATGACTTGAAAATCGGTTTGATGAAAAATAGTTTGTGAATAACAACTATATAACATCCTCTAAGAATATTTCAATGATTGAAATGAGAGTTTAGAATATATAACCATGAATGGATATAAACATTGTATGTGAACTCATACTTTTATAAGTCCAAAATCCTTGAACCAAAGTATGTGTACTTTACTGGTTTAGGATGTCCGGAGCTAAGTCCGCATACCTGTATGCGTACTATCGGAAGTTCACATCCCGTGAATTTCTGCTAGAGTTTGTGAACGGAAAACAAGATCAATCCGGGTACTTAAGTATGCGTACCGGTATGCATATTTAAGTGGTTTATTTTTTAAAAACAGTTTGTTCGTGAACTAAGAGATTTATAAATCAAGGAACTCAATCTTTGCAAACCGTGGCTATAATGTTCATGAATCAATTCGAGTGAATCAAAATTGTTTTTGCTTCAATTGCGTCTTATATACTTCTATGAGATCTAAGCAATTGAACAACTCTCTAACTAGTTCTTTTGAGTCATTTGAACTAGTTATGGTGAACATGAATGAATAAGGTTGATATGAAAGTGCTCATATGGCTAACCATTGGTTAACTATTATTGAACCAACTAGGTGTACACGTTTAGGTACGGTTACTCAAACCTAAATGAAGTTACATTTCATTTGTGTATAACAAGCTAAGTTCGATATAACGATTGAAAGATATTAGTTTGAATCTAATCACGTTTACATCTAACGGTGAATATTGAATGCTTTGTTACCAAGGTAACTTAGATTACAAACCTTGATTTTAAGACTATATAAAGGAGAACTTTAGCAACTGGGAAACCTAATCCCCACACCTCATGTATGATACTAGTTGTATAAGCTAGAGTCGATTCTCCTTTAACCTTAGGTTTCTCTCGAGACCCTGTAGGTTAACGACTTGAAGATTTCATTGGGATTGTGAAGCCAACCCCAACTATTTTCTCTGCAGTTGTGTGATATGATCTTGCTGTTTCTATCGTGATTGAGTGCAATCGTAAGATTGGCTTGAGATTATATCTCCGATAGGCAAGATATAAAAGTAGTCACAAATACCTTCGTCTCATCGTTTGTGATTCCACAATATCTTGTTTCTCTAGTCGATTAAGATTATTGTGAGGTGATTGATATTTCTAGGTTGTTCTTCGGGAATATAATTCTGGTATATCAATTGGTTCCTGTTCACCTTGATTTATCAAAAGATGGAACAAAACTCGTAGGTATTTCTATGGGAGACAGATTTATCTATTCCTGTAGACTTTTCAGTGTGAGATAGATTTGTTTATTAAAGTCTTCGACTTTGGGTCGTAGCAACTCTTAGTTGTGGGCGAGATCAACTAAGGGAATCAAGTACGTAGTATCCTGCTGGGATCAGAGACGTAAGGAGCGCAACTGTACCTTGGATCAGTGTGAGATTGATTGGGATTTAACTACAGTCCAGACCGAAGTTAGTTTGTAGTAGTCTACTGTCTGTACCGGCTTAATACATTGTGTGTTCAATCTGGACTAGGTTCCAGGGTTTTTCTGTATTTGCAGTTTCGTCATTAACAAAAATTCTGGTGTCTGTGTTATTTCTTTTCTGCATTATATTTTGTTATATAATTGAAATATCACAGGTTGTGCGTTGAATCGATCAATTGGTAAATACAACCTTTGGTTGTTAATTGAAATTGATTGATCCTTGAACATTAGTCTTTGTTACCGTTCAAGTTATTTTTCTTGTATTCAATCAGGCTCAAGATATTTCTATTTGTTTGAGTGAGGATTGAATCGAGAAATTGAGATATAACTCTTTGATATTATTTCCATTAAGATTGAGTCTGACTGTCTAGTTGATTCTCTTAAAGGTATATTGGAGTTAGTCCATACAGATTGTTAAGCGAAATATTGGGTGTGGTTGTTAGACCCCTGCTTTTTCAATTGGTATCAGAGTAGGCAAACACGTTTAAAGACCTTATAAGTCTATGTTTGTAGCGATCTGACTCTATGGACATAAATTCTATCTCCATAAACGTACAACCAGTCTTCGATGACTCAAACTACTTGTGGTGGAAAATTGCTATGAGTTTCTTCAAGCTCATGATTTTCAAACATGGGTACATGTTGTTAATGGCTATGATCCTCCGGTTAATACAGAAGGCGATGTATCTATACCCAAGGATATTAGTAGATATAATCCAGAAGAAATCCTTGCTGCAAAGCAAAATTCTGATGGCTTAAATACTATCATACATGCCATTACCCCAGATCTTCAGCATCATGTGACTATGTGCACAAAGTCTAAAGAAGCCTAGGATATCTTAGAAACCGTATTTAAAGGGAATACCTGTGAAAAAGACGCTAGGCTTCAAGACCTAAATTCTGATTGAGAAAACCTTTGTATGGCGGATGAAGAATATTTTGATGAGTTTAATCACAAAGTGTCTGAAATTGTTAATGCATGCATCCTTTGCATTGGGTAAGACTATTCCTGAAAAGGACATTGTGATGAAGATTCTCGGATCTCTTCCATCCAGATACGATTCTAAGAAGCATGCTATCGTTGAAGGAAATAACCTTGATGAGCTTTCCAGAAATACTCTAATTGGAAAGTTAAAAATTCTTGATATTGATCAAAACACAGTCAGAACATCTGCGTTCAATGTTGTGACCAACGCAAGTGAATCTTTTAACTTGTCTTGGGCTGATGAATGTTGTTCCAATGTAGATTTTGATAAATCAGTGACAACGGAAAAGATCAAAGATTTTGTGAAAAGAAGCAAAAGATGTGATAAACGTCTCTCTCCATTTAATGCTTCAGATGATTCAATACAAGAAAAATCTTCCCTGGGTGTCAACATCTTAGACGTTTCTGATGGATGCAATGAACTTTCAGCTCTTGCAGCAGAAACCTCCACCTACTCAATTTCTGATTCAGAACTTGAGTCTGACACAAAGATTTGTGAATTCTTGAATAAAAGTAGAGAGATTCACCAGGTGAAAAAATCTTGAGATAGATTGTCTTAATGATGAATTCACCAGAACCATGTCTCTATAGGAAAAAGAGATTAATACTATTAAGAATGACCTGCAAAGGTTATCCGGAAGTTCTGACAAGATCTTAGCAATGTTATTCGGTCAGAAGTCCTTTGGGAACACAAATGGTTTGGGGTTTAAAAGAAAAACTGTAAACACAAACAACTCTCTTGTTCTGACTAATGCTGGAACAATGCACGTTGAATGTTGTGACAAACAGAAGGCAATTCAACAGAACAAAAAATCTTTATTGATTTGTTCGTTTTGCGGGAATGCAAACCATGTTCAAAGTATATGTTGGAGATTCACAAGGAACAACAAAATAATTGCCAAACTTCAGGAGAACATGCAAAGGATGAATCTGGCGTTGGATAATCAACAAGGTTTTCCTAAAAAATCCAGAAGTTCCATATTCAGACGAGGTCAGAAATCTGTTTATACAATAAACCTTGATAAGCCACTATGTGGTAAAAGAGGTGAGCATTCGTCTCACTTCATCGTTGTCTAAAACCAGTGACGTCCGCATCCTCATCTTTAACTTGAGAAAATGAGGTTTGCATCAAAGTGGCTCAAGTTTTGTATTTTCTTTTTCCCTTATTTTTATTAAGAATATTCTCCTAATATTTAAAATAATGGATAATAAACCATGAATGACTTGTTCAAAGTTCTTCCAGGGTTTGGCTGTCCATAAGTCTATTTATAATCATTTGTAATCAAGGTCCTTCATCTCTTTTCTCCTTGAAAGATACAGTTTCATGGCTCCTGTAACTAGAGGTACCACAGAAAGGGATGCAGTTGAAGCAGTTAATGTGTATCTGTGTGAAGGAATCACTTCCTCAAGGATGAAGAAACAAAGATCTACAAATGATGGAGAAGGTTGTTCCTCTAACTGCCTCTTGTATGTTTATCGGTTTGATAATAACTTTAGAGGTATGGTGAAAGATTTCATCAGCAAAAGAAATGATTTAAAATTTCAAATTGTTTCCTCTTTAGAAAAGATAACTCATTATGAACACATGTTGTCTCTAACGAAGAACACCTCGCGTGAGCTAAAAAGAGAACTTAGTGAGTTGACTGATATTTATAAAGATTTAGAGGAATTGAACGATCCCATAATCAATGGATTTTTCAATAATGAGAAGGAATTCTCAGTAGATGCTCTGAGAAAGCTCTACAATGTCTAGAAAACTTCTTATGAGAATTTATTCTTGTGTTTTTAAGAAGGATAACTAGGGTTTGGAATAGCCATTATTGTGAGTACACATAGCTATGTCCAACGATTTCATCTTGCAATGTTTTTAGATTTATTTATTTAAATTCTAAAGTTTATTTGGAAGACTAGAACTTCACCCATGCCGTAACGGCACAGCCTTCATAATAAGTAAAAGAAGAATATGTCAGTTTTAATCCTTGTAATTTTTTTGTTGGATATATATAGTGACAATATTTTCCGATGTTTTTTTAGAGAATTGCTAGGTTCACCGTAATAGCTGTCTCGAAGAAACCACCGAGCGAAACATGTTGTAGCATCAACTGAAAACCTTTACTATCCCAATAATAGATCATTACCCTATCATCGTTGAATTTTTCTCGGGTTGTTTTTAGAGAAAACTGCGGTCATCCTATCCAATTGTTTCTTCTATATCTTAACCAACTTATTTTCACATTAAAAAAATCAACCACAACTTCCATTTTCACATTAAAAAAATCAACCACAAGTTCCATAATAGTTTACTTGTGTCCTAACGACATATAATTGCCCACTACCTGATTACCACATTGACCACCTGCACCACCACCACCACTACCTCATCACTATCGTCACCGGCTTCCATGGACCACCATCCACAAATACCACCCGACTGATATGATTATTAACGAATTTATTATTTATTTAATAAAATTATTTATTAAGATAATCATAAAACATTTATAAGGAAACACTAATAAAATATTTAATAATGAAAGTATATTTATTTAATGATGAATATTTAATGATGCGAATGTTAAAGTGAGAGATTTTCTTTTCCCTAGGTTGGGGTTGTCAATCAAAAATACTTTGGGGCCCAGCTTGTTGCAAGGCTCCCATCAAATTTCTTGTAATATCTTCCATTTTCCATTGTATTCTTTCCCACTAAAAAGGAAAATCTGATTAAAAATTATAAGACATTTATAATGAAGTATTTAATGAAAGTTTATTTACAAAGATATTAGTTATAAGATATTTATGATGTAAAAAGATATTTATAATGTAAGATTAATGAAAGTTTATTTATGAAGATAATCACAAGATATTTATGATATAAGATTAATAAAATATTTATTATGAGAAATTAATGATACAATTATGACGTAAATGGTAGGTCTGGAAAGAGTACCTACAATGATAACTGCAAGTGCACAGTGTCCTAATGTAACACAGGGCAAGCACAGGTCGATCCACAGGGACAAGGTGGGTGTAGATTTGAAGATATGGTCTTTCTATATTGATTACAACAAAGAGTAACCAAAAGGTGGGTTTTGTTTGCTGATATGGCTAGATGATGGTAGTGACTGAAATAACAAAAACAAAAGCAAAGAGTAATCTAACTGTCTGATAAATAAGGTGATGGGGCAGTCGAATCCACCTCTTAACCTACACTAAGTCAATTCAGTCTCAATAATGTTCTTGTCCCTTGTATAAACACCGGTGAACTTCTAGGCTCTGCCGACTATCTAGATAGCAGTGAAGATTCTAGTCTGCTGCACATTATCTAATCATAGTATTAGATGCCCTCTCACAAAACAGCTAACCGCAGATCAATCACTTAGATGAGTAGACAATCCTGATATGGATATCATAATTGTAACTAAGGTGTCCCTCCGAATTACTAACTGTCTGATTAAAGCACAACTAGTCAAAGGATCGAAAAATAATTAGTTAAACATGAGTTGCAGCAAAATCAACATAGAGATATTCTAACTACAATGGATACATGGCATACACTGTGAAAGAAAAATGCTGAAGTGCTCAGATTATATTTATCCAAAAAAATATAGCACAACAAGAACAATATCAATACTTGAATTAAACTAAGCAATAGAGTAATGGTTTCATCTAAACCCTAACTATGAAATTAGAACATCATGGAGATAATAAAATCAAACATGAATTACTGATTGGTGCACCGGCTAATCCGTGCATGAGTTTTTCATCACAACCTCCTCTCTATTTATACACAATTACACTCAATTCACCATTAATTACATAATTAAATAAAGACCCACTCACCAAAACGCGTTTTCCTTCTTCAATTCATCTATGCAACTTCATTAATTTGATGTTTCCTCCACTATAGAAGATAGACCCTAACCCTAACGTTCTCAATATTATCTTCTAGGGTTACTGTTCTAGATAAGAAAAGAGATAAGAATGAGAGAGGTCGCGATTAGAGGCTTAATTAGTGTTTATGATGGAAATGGTTGTGTGCAGAGATGGTCGGGGAGATGGATTTTAATGGAAGAGATAAAGATGGTACTGTTGGTTCTTTGTAAGAGAGGAAGAATTGAAGGTGGAGTTGAATTCTGTTCGATTAGATAAGAGAATGGGGGAGGCTAGGGTGTTGAGTAGTTTCTTCAGATATTGATGTCCTGAATGGATGAGCTGTTGGATGCTGAGCAACTAAGTTGAATCTGACGGCTCAGGTTGGGAATGGGTTTGGATCTTGGGTTTGGGTTTTGGGCTCTCTACCAAGCCCATGACTCGGTTAGGATTTGCAAACGGCTTGCAGAGCGAGTGCAAACGGATTGCGGATGAGTTGCAAGTGGATTTCTGCAGGCGCGCAAGAGGATTGTGGTTGCTCTTTACGTGATGTTCCTTTGCGCTTCACTGCCTTCTCGCGTGAGCTTTGTGTTATCTCTCTTCCGCAGTCGCCAGTCATCATTCCTCTGCTCTTTTGGCTTCTCAATTCATCCAAGCTGTATTTAGTACCTAAAAACACAAAATTAATTAGTAAAATTATTTATTCTTGAAAACAATTAAAATACAGAATTTGGGATAATATATGATTTTAAAGCACAAAACATGAGATAATTGCCAATAAAAGGGTGTAAAAATATGCACTATTTGGCACTCATCAAATACCCCCAAACCTGAATTTTACTTGTCCTCAAGTGAAACAGAAATTAAGAAATCCTAACTACACCACTGTCGATGGTCTCTCGAATTCATTTAGCGTATGCACTAAGCCTTTAAACCCCTAGGTGTCCCTAGTGGACGAGTTGTAGTCTCGTGAGGGCCTATCAGAGGTGTACCCACAAATCCTTCTCCAACTTCAGAGCGTATCAGAGTCCAAAGCATCCAAGGAGCTATGAGGACATAGAGTTTCTGCATGCTAGTAACAAGAAGTTAGAACTACCAAAGAATGCATTATCATCCTTAAGAGTTGAGCGAGAAGTAACCACACCATATGAAAGAATTTGGGTTCGAGAGTGATCACAAGCCTCGACTTCTGCCTCACAAATAGGGTTTTATGATAATTGCACTCAAAAAGACCGCTTTTCTAGTCTCTCATGTGTGCAAATAGGAATAAAGAGTGAAACTTTGCACACGTTGAATGGTGGGAAGGATAACCTTCCGAAATAATTTCTGGAGACTCCACGAAATTGTGGGAATAAGAATCTTTTTCCAATGATCTTTAAGAAAGGAAATCAATCATTAGCGAGGATGGGAGTACTCACTTACCTTCACATCTGATCCGAAATCAACACCACTCTCACAACATCCATAGAAACATCTTAAATATTTGGTCTTCGGTCTTCAACTATTGATGATGAACTTCTTAGAACCTTGACAATTTCTGATTATTTTCTTCAATTTCTTTGTTGCTTGAAATTTCCTCTTAAATTCTTCTTCTTTACCATGTTGCTTATTAAACAAAACTAAAGACAAACTATAATACTTATTATTATTTTTGATTTTTTTTTTTGAAGATAACTAGATGACTAACTGAAAATAACAAAATAAATAATGAAACTACTAAAGCCATGAAGGAAGGACTTTATCACTTAATTCTTCACAACCTGTATTGTCTTGATTTATGAACTTCACTAACTCATCTTTTTCTGTTTTTCTTTGCTCTTGTGAGACAAGTCTTCAACTTGTATATAAAATTCTGATCTCTACGATGTATCTTCACTTTGAATAGGAACTTTTTACTTTTCCTTGAATTGTTGCATATAAGCCTCGAACTATTTCAATCTTTCTTCATAGAATTTGGCGTTGCTCTGCTTGTTGATGATGATGTGTTTCTATGGATCTGTTGATGTTGTCAAGAGAGAGAGAATGTTGCTAACTGCAAATAAAACTACAAGAAGGAGTTTTCATCTTTAGACGTCATCCTCATGATTGACGGAATTAGCACTCAAGAGATCAAACTACAATGTTTTACACGTGTTTTAAGGAAGTAAGTTCATAAACTTGTTTATGAATCTGTTTGTGGGTAAAAATTGTTTATACTGGTTTTGGTAAATTTGGGTGTGTGGATGAGAAACGAGTCGAAACCTTAAACAAATGCACTGCACGGGAGTACTTTAGATTCGAGATATCAATTTGTACAATCCTGGCCTAAACCAAGTGTAGATGGTGGATTTTCAATAAAGGTCAAAACCGTAAAATCATGATACTGCATGTTTCTGACATGGCTTCAGGGATCCATGTGACAATTCGTGTTTTACGAAGTATGATGCATATGTCGCTCGAAAGGCCTCTCCGGAGCGTTCGACGCCGGGCATTTCATCATAGCATCTATGTAGAATAACGTAATTCGGCGGTTCTCCGTAAGATTGAGAGCTTAACGCCTTCAGGATGCCGGTGACACTCACTGTTCCCTGACTACATAGAGGAATTCACCTCTACATAGAAGAACAATTGGGCGGTTCTCCGTAAGATTGAGAGCAATAACGTCTTCAGGACGGTGATACTCACTGTTCCTGACTATGTAGAGAGACCCGTGTATAGACTCAGGCGGTCCTCCATACATGAAATGTTGAGAGGGAAAAACGTCTTCGGGACATTAGCAACACTCGCTGATTTACTGAATATACACAAGAGATTAAATTCTAGGTCATATTCACCACTGAATTCCTAGAAGATAATCTATCTTATCTCATTACTCCTATTTCATGATCAAAATGGTAATAGATAAATGTATTACTCCGATTTCATGATCGAATCCACGGATGATCTCATGAAATTACTCCGATTTCATGGTCGAATCCACGGCTGATCTCATGAAATGGTAATATCACCACTTATTTTATTACTCCGATTTCATGATCGAATCCACGGCCGATCTCATGAAATGGTAATAGATATTACTCTGATTTCATGGTCGAATCACCACGGTCCCATGGAATGGTGATATCACCGCTCATTTCATTACTCCGATTTTATGGTCAAATCTGCGATTCCATGATATGGTGATGAAATTATCATTTTATTATTCTGAATCCATAGTCCAATCCGCTGCTGATTTTATGGATTGATAATAAAATAACTACTCATCTTATTACTCAGTTTCATGAATTATTCTCCACTGAATTTCATAAATCAGTAATAAATACCCAACAACCGGGCATCTGAACCATCACTGAGTAAGCCCCACAAAAATGGTGCGAGTGTACTCGACAATGATGCACGACTGAGCACCCGGATAAACGAACGAGTGTCCAAAAATGTGAAATAATGAGGAATCCTTCGCAAAACAGGAGAAAACAATGAATATTAATAAAATATTAAGAGGCGCCCAAGGCCGGCCCACCAGTCGGCCGGCCGACCATGCCCTATCCATGGTCGGTCTGTGCCTCTCCTATTATTTTCCTTATTTTTTGTTATTTCATGAACTCACGAAAACTCCTTGGTTTTAGCAACTTTCCTTGTTTTTGCAAAACTCGCGAATTCTCCATAACTTGGTGGATTCACGAAATAATATTATTATAAAATAAAGAGAGGTGTGCGGGACCGGGCAACATAACCGGCCGGCCATGCCTAAGCCGTGGCCGGTCCCACACCTCACAATCCTTAGCCTTTTATAATTATTATTCCCTAATCTCACGAAACTCCTACGTTTCAACAAAAACTCGTGGATTCTCCATAACTTCAAGGATTCTCCATAACTTCAAGGATTCATGAAAAATAATAAAATAGGGAAAGGTGTGCGGGACTGGGCAACCTATCCTGTCGGCCATGCCCTAGCCATGGTCGGTACCACACCTTGCAATCGATAATCTTGCATAATTATTATTTTCCTCAATTCATGAAACTCCTGGGTTTGAGAAAAATTCATGATTTCTCCATATTTTCTCAAACATTGCTCAAATCACGAAAAACCAAAAGCCAACATAGTTGCACGACTGGCTAGCCTCTCACGACAATTTTAAATATTAAAACACTTTTTTTTTTAAATATTTTCAAAATATTGATGAATTGAGCATACATACTCATTCCAACAAAAATCGAGAATTCTCAGTCAAGATGAAACTCTTCTGAAAATTCACTATGTTGCTCGAACGCGCATCAGAAAATACTGAAACTCTCAGTATGGAAACACGTACACCACCACAACACGTGCATGCATCCATGACCGACCAGAGTCATTCCTAAGGCTTGCACAAATCCGGTCCCACGTGTTTTCATAATTCTGACCTAATTTGTTCAATTGCTCATACTGGTCCCGAACTCTCTCCAACCAACTGGAGAATCCTTCGAATGGTCAACAACTGGTCCCGTGAACACCAAGATCCGGTCCCATGCTCTCTTGGTCGGTCCTCATCTCTCATACCTAGGTTTGTCACCTAATGCTGAATCCAGCAATATTTCAATAAATGATGAAACCTGCATTTAATCATCGTTCTTTCACCAACTCTCAAACTGAGAACCCTGGTGCATGCTCACTCGAGCACTGGGAATCCCATGGACGCTCATCATCCCATGTGGTCGGTCCTTCTTCACAAATGACCAATTTTAAGCAATTCACCAATTGTTTAAGGATTGATCAAAAAATTAGGGTTTCGAACAAATGCTCCATGAATCACCATTCTGAGCAAGTTCAAACTCAAAATTATGTTGATTCCGCAATCAACATCCAAATTAATAATATTCGGTAATTCACCGATATTTTTGATTAATATTTTAATGGGTCACGACACCAGTAAATAATTCTTTGAATACTTGCTTAGTTGCTCGAATATTGATCCAACCATCAATATTCGGTAATTCATCAGTAGTTTGTAGAATTGAGAAACACTTGCTCAATCGCATGTAAAATTATCAATATTCAGTGTTTTGGTGAATTGAGCAACACTTGCTCAGTTGCACACCAAAATTCTCAAATTCGTCGAATTGAGCAATATTTGCTCAGTTGCTCGACAAACTCTCAATATTCGGAAATTCGTCGAGTTGAGCAATACTTGCTCAGTCTCTAGTCAGTAATTTATTGACATCTCAGAGAACTACATGTTCAATCCATGAATCTTTGAGCATTCACCACTTATGCTCGATTCAACAAAATTAGACTCACAGTCTAAATCAGTCAACAACTGACCAACTAATACACGTCTGCCTTGCAGACTCCACGATTCGTGAAATCTCAATCACGTCACAAATGGGGGATATCACTTAGGGTTTTGGTCTGGCGGTTCATCCACAATGAGAAATGTGCGTAAGTCGTGTAAACGGTTGAAGGAGTTAGCAAAGTAGTGGGTGCACGATCAGTCAAGTCTCCGCACGACATGGAACTGGCTTTACCACGATCTCCCACTTTCCCACTCTTTCACTCAAGAAACCTTCACACTTACAGGGATCAGTGGTACATCATTCTTGCAATATAAATAAGTATAAATCAAGGACAACATAAGGATCAATCGAATATCATCAATCATCGATTATCATCATTATCCGTCAACAACTCGATAAACTTATTCACAAAACTCAACTTCAGTAGTTCAGCAATATTGCAGAAACCTTCAACACACCCATAATCCTTGATTATCACTGATCCCACACAACTCTCAGCTTCCCTCCTACAGATCAACCCATCTTCCTATTTGTGGCCGAATTGACTATGGAACGGCCATTGTCTTGGTTTAGGCCGGATTCATACAGATTGATTTCCTGAATCTAAGCACCCCCTTTGCAGCGGTGTATCTGTGTGAGGATTAACATTTTTCCCGGCTGAGGAGTCTCGACAGCACGCTCGACTCTTCACTTTCCCAAAAAACCGGAGGCTCGTTTTTCCCCATCTACAGATTGACGACCACAGTGGGAGATTAATCTCTCGGTTGCAATCTTACATTTTCACAAAGATGGTTGGTCTCAGAACTAATTCAATTACTTCAAGCTCGATCCCAAATCTTTCAAATGGTGATATTCCGCCTTCCAGCACCACATACAACGGCGTGGTCGGTGAAAGAACCATGACTCTAGCCGAATTGGCACGGGTCCAAGAGATTCACACCAGGAATATGGATCTGATGAAAGATACGATGAACCACATACTCGATTTCCTCATCAAGCTGACATCGGAGTTAAGCGGTACCTCCACTCCAGAGATTCCAGCACTGGGGACTGATTCAGTTTCATCACTTACGAGAAACCGGTGGATCAAGAAGTTACGCATTTAATTGAAAATATGTGTGAAATCCTCCATTTCTCCAAAGACCAGCGAACCGGCACGTTTGCTGCACTCAACCAAATATCATCTGACGTGCAGGTAACTCCACCATCAGTCGAGCAGATGTCCATGGTTTCTGAACATTCGATCAACAACATCACTTTCACTGAGGAAGACCGCATTGCAGAAGAAAGGAGCTTCTACAAATCTCATAACTATGAAGACTCTCAAGTAGGCCAAAATTCCACAAAGCAAGGTCATCCATCATCCTATACTGATGAAGGGTTTTGAAGGAAGCCAGAGTCACACATATGGAAATGTTTACGTGGATCTCAAGGTAGGACCGATTCAATATACTGTCAAATTCCACGTGATTGAGAAAGATCCGGACTATCACATAATACTCGGAAGACCATGGCACCATGACAACAAGGTAATTCCCTCGACGTACCACCAATGTATGAAAGCCTTGATCAATAACAAAATCGTCCGCATTGAAGCTTCGGTATCTCCTTATGCTCCAGTTTATGATGTTGAGTTTCTGACACCCCCAAGCATTCCTGAGCCTCCATCTACATACAAAGAGATGTACGATTGGGGACTTCTTACCACAATCAATCTCCAAGGAAATGAATTTGCGAGAACTTTGTTCAATGTTGTCACTTCTATCAACACTATTCCACTGAAATCTCTCCAAGTCGCAGGCTTCATCACTCGCGAGGAGCTGGAACGCTTCATGGAGGATCGAGGAAAAGACAAGACACCATCTGTCCACCATCAACCTCCATATCCTACTGCTACTCAAATAATTCTTCTCCCGAAGGGCTACACTTCCCCAACGTCCACACTACAACGGAACAAGGAACGCTCGAGAACACGTCTGTTGATTCATGGAGGCACTAGGAGAGCATGAACACAATGAAATGATCCCAATCTACAGAGCCTTGCCGGAGAATCTGCGATTCTAGACTTTTTCAGAACTTCATGAAGCAGGCAAGCGATCAGCAACTACCGTGCATGCTTTACTGGAAAGAGAAAGACATAGACTGAGAACCTTGTGATACTCAGCGTCTCTTCAACAGACGATACAACCTCCAACCTTCCATGAACACTGTTGTTGAAGGGAGCAGAAGCAAAGCCGAAGCACCACATCAAAAGCATACTTCGCCAATCTCAGGATCTTTCGGAAGCACAAGGAAAGGATAACCAATCCTGAAATGCACAAACCTCGACCCGGCATCAATAAACGGAGAAATGATCAAACAGACTCAAACTTCTCTCTTCTCATGAAAGAGTGACCAAGATACTTGAAGTATGGATTCAAGGCGGTGCGATCAAACTACCTCCTGTCATAAGAGATTCAACAGAGAAACAAATGCAAAATAGACGTTGCTGCCATTTCCATAGATATATCAGTCATCCAACAAGTAACTGCAACATTTTGAAGCACATCTTCAAATAGAAGATTGATCCATAATAGCTTCAACTGGGGACTGACGGAGTACACAAGAATCCTCTCCCAATCCTTTACACTCTCTGAACAACCAACCAAAGAAGCAGTCCAATCGTTGATCGAGCATAACTGTGAAATTGCTCTATCTGTCTAAGGCACAAAAGAAAGACATGTTTGTGACACCTAATTACATTGTGTCAGACGTCCGTCCATCACAGAAATGCTCCTTGAACCTTCATCCACAAACAAGGAGATGCACGGCTGGGGACTACTTGCCACAAGAGGAAATGAATTCGAAAGAACGTTGATCAATGCTGACACCGCCATCAACATCATTCCACTGAAATCCATCAGAGTCACAGGCATCAGTCGACAAGAATCTATTCATGCACCTATCTCAATCAGAGACCATGAAGGAACGCTCAGAGATGCTTATGTCTACATCACTCTCAAGGTGAAAATACGTTTAACCTGAACGTATAACAAGTTTCACATAATCAGGAAGATCCAAGATATGACGCGATAGCATGGACCCATGCTAAAAACATAACTACAAACAGAGCATCTTTTGTTGCACATCTCTCCAACAAAGAAATTTTTGATCCAAAAAATTTGGCGGACGTTCCATCATCAGAGCACTTGGAGGAAATTCGAACTCTGACAAGATTGAAACAATAACTTGCAAAAGATACATAGAAATTCATCAAGAGGTTTCTCATTCAGGCACGTCTCATTCCTTCCATGTCTATGTCTTTCATTTCCTCACATGTTATTCTAGCATGGGGACTTAGTTCAACTAGCATCTTTGCTATTACAAGACGTTATGAGTGGGTAATCTCACTCCAGCAATATTTTACCAAGTGGTTGAATCTAACACCGCTTCGAATCGAGCATCTCACCGAGACATTCACTACTGAGAGATGACGGAAGCATGGAAAAGAACACTTTGGGCATTTCTCCATAGACTTGTAGGAATGTCCACGAGTATCAAAAATCTCTGATGTCTGCACAAGTGTTGCATCCCGCTATCGCAGCGGAATGCTGAATCAACATAAGATACACGGGCCGAGACGATCAAGCCTAAGACATTCGACACTTCAGCGCTCAAGCATATAAGAAGCCTTCGAATTTTACTCCCAATCAAAGAGTACACCTTCGATAATAACGCCTCTAGCTTCAGGACAATATCTCGACGTGACACACGGGTTCAACACCGACACGATCAAAGTATATCTGAATTATATCGATAAGCCTTCACTATCCCATGATAAGACTTCTGAACCAGATGCAACATCATTCATCAATGGATGCTACAGACTCCTTCAACTCTGCTAAGTGAATGAGGGATGCACTGGGGACTTGATTTTATTGGAAATATCAATTCAATATATTTCAATAAATGTTATCCACATAACAAGTCATTGCAACCTGATGTGATTCCATGAAACGTCGTCAAACGGAACCTCTCTACATCAAAAGCCCCTGCACGACTGGGGAACTTACTCTCTTCACCAATCATATCCAGAATAAAGACTGTTGCTGCTATATACCGCGCAACAACATCGATTCCATGACGAATCCACTTCACAGTAAAGTCATATCAGGAGAATTTGGGTTGAAATCCTAATACACCTTCATCTCCGGAATGCTCAACTCACCAATTAGTTCGTGCATGCTCACTAGATGGAAGAGCAAAGACTATCATCTTCGGTCTCTGTATCAATTCCAATCATAGTATCGGCATCAACATGTGGAGGAACTCTATTCATGGTCTCAGCATCAACAAGAATTTATGGAGAACTTCCAGTTGTAATCTCAGCATCAGTCTCGGGCGCAACGGCTTCATCAACTATCCATTCTCTATGGATCGTACTTCTTCAAGCCCTAATGATTCATATAAATATATGTAGACCTGAAAACATGGTAACATGAACGTCTTCCCAAAGCTTACACGACAGACAGGCACAAACCAAAGTCTTCTACAAGATGTTCTCATTTCCTCCACAAATGAGCTACAACACACTTCAGGATATGGGTTTACAAAAACGTACCAATGGGTGGGGAACGGGACAATACTTCCTCAACAAAAGATGTTCGTCTATTTCTCTTCTACAACATACCAAAAGGGCACATCAATCGGACATACGAGATGAAAGATATGGCCTTTACCGTCAGGTCTATGAAATCTGAAGTGCATGCTTCATTGGCTGACCTCTGCAACTCCAAATTGAGTGATTCTTTGCTCATATGATAACTCAGTCTCTTATCTTCAAAAGTTGGGGTCAAGCATCGAACTCTGACGTCGTATGAGGTTCCTACAGCTTCCAGAGCATACAACATGCAAGCAACAATTCTTAGACGGGATTCATGACTTCCACAGTCGATTGGTGTTCACCGGGTCATTCCGCTAAGTCCTTCATCAAGTCCGAGACTCATGATACCAGACTCTCATGTACTGATCATAAAAGGAATGCTGCCACCGGGACATGCAATCATGGTCATTACATCACCCCTCTTGAGAGCAACCTCAGTTATGGTCCCGTGACCAGGATTTCAGAAGTGATGTTTCTACGACTAATAGAAACAAGATGGCGCTACAAGCACCATGATCATGTATCAATCAAGGGGTTCTGATATCAAATGAATCAATAACATCAAAATCCTTCACCAACCGTTCAAGACACAAGCGAATGGTCTAAAGGCACAACAAAAGTGTTTTTACAACAAGCCCGTCTAAGATAATTTTATGCTGCCATGTATAAGACGACGAACTGAGAGCAATCGGTGAAGAATCTAGGTATGGGTCATATACCATTCTCTTCGCATGGGTGTCCTCTACACAGAAACGAGCAAAGAGATGTATCCAAAACATTGGACAACATACAAGCTGAAAATTTCCTGAAAACCTCCTGGAAGTTTACTGTTTCGTCAATTTCGGCCCTTAGAAGTGCTCAAAAGCCGAAAAGCTTCTTTGAAAAATCTTGGAAATTTTCTGGGAATGAGGATACATGGGTAGATCGCGAAAATCCGACAACGGACGAGGATTCTACAACAATTTCAATGAAGACCTAACTTCTGAATCTTCTGATGACGAATTATGACGAAATTCTTCCACATCTGAATCACGAGCTACACCATCAACACGAAGCCTAACTTCATCTCCAGCCGATGGTCTCACCTGCTAAAGTCGGCGGTGCTTCTCTGATGAGGGACGACTCCCTGATGATCGAGAGACATACAATGTGTCAGCCTTCCAGCGTCTCTGAAAGGTCGATTCACCTCGGCATGAGCATCTGCAGAAGTCTTCATGTTTGACTTAATATTTTTGGAGCGTTCCCGGAAGATCCAGAAGAGTGGTTGTAACCAGAAGTCACCATTATCTGAGGCGAAAGGCATGGAGTCATGGATATACCAATAACAAACACGCAACAAAAATGGTAATCCTCAACTCTTACCTATTTACGGTTTCATGAACTTAGTGATAATAACGTAAAACCCTCGAAAAACTTGCTCGCTTCTTCAAACTTGCCTAGACGAGCAAAATTCATTATTTAAAGTCAGCACCTGAATTTTCATGAAGAATAGTTCACATAACCTTTCATGTGAACATTCGCTGATTTTCTACATGTGTGCATACACTATAAAATCACCAAACTCATACATACATTATTTCATCACATATAAAATTGTTTGTTTTCAGCAATTGCTCAAAAATCATAAATTGATTTTCATAAAACCATGAACAACCCACGTAAATTTTACTGTGTGAACATCCACTGATTTTCCAAAATTGGACAAACGTCCATTTTATAATTGTGAAAACTCAGACATTATTTCACCATGTATGATTCTCTACTTTCAACAGTTGTTCAAAATCAAAACATTGATTTTACAGAAAATATTTTTAACGTGAAACTCACGTAAATTTAAAAGTATATATTTTTCTCCCTCGTGCGAGCATCCGTCTTTGAAACGAGAGTATATTTTCAAAAACAAAATTTTTCATGAAAGATCATAGACAAAATTTTATTACTAACAGACGCACGTCTATTCAAAAAAAAACTTTTTCTCGTACGAGCATCCACCTTTGAAATGAGGGTTTATACACTTTGTGAAATCTCACATATTTAAAAAATAAAATTTTGGTTTTCATGAAAGCTCATAGACAAAATTTTATGTCATTAGACTCAGGTGTATTTTGTTTGTTTCTTAAACTAACAAACGAACGTCTGTTCCTAAAACAAGGATTTTCTTTTTTGGGACGAGCCCATAAAGGTTGAACTGACCAAAACTGGACTTTCAACCGACCAAATCAGCAGTGACTCAACTCTCCACGCTCACGGGATGACACTCTATCTTACTATCAGGGTTCTCATTTGTGCATTTTCTCGTATATGACATCATTGGGGTAAGTCGAGGATTCTGAAACTACCTTTGTAGACTGAGTTCAACCACTGATCTCGTCGACTAAAAATCACCATTTAATGCTTACTGCGGAACATGACTGTTCTTCACTAAGCAGGGGACTGAATGTAGATGGTGGATTTTCAACAAAGGTCAAAACCGTAAAATCATGATACTGCATGTTTCTGACACGGCTTCAGGGATCCGTGTGACGATTCGTGTTTTACGAAGTATGATGCATATGTCCCTCGAAAGGCCTCTCCGGAGCGTTCGACGCCGGGCATTTCATCATAGCCTCTATGTAGAATAACGTAATTGGGCGGTTTGCCGTAAGATCGAGAGCTTAACGCCTTCAGGATGCCGGTGACACTCACTGTTCCCTGACGACATAGAGGAATTCACATCTACATAGAAGAACAATTGGGCGGTTCTCCGTAAGATTGAGAGCAATAACGTCTTCAGGATGGTGATACTCACTGTTCCTGACTATGTAGAGAGACCCGTGTATAGACTCAGGCGGTCCTCCATACATGAAATGTTGAAAAGGACAAAATGTTTTCGGGACATTAGCAACACTCGCTGATTTACTGACTATACGCAAGAGATTAAATTCTAGGTCATATTCACCACTGAATTCCTAGAAGATAATCTATCTTATCTCATTACTCCTATTTCATGATCGAAATGGTAATAGATAAATGTATTACTCCGATTTCATGATCGAATCCACGGCTGATCTCATGAAATTACTCCGATTTCATGGTTGAATCCACGACTGATCTCATGAAATGGTAATATCACCACTTATTTTATCACTCCGATTTCATGATCGAATCCACAGCTGATCTCATGAAATGGTAATAGATATTACTCCGTTTTCATGGTCGAATCACCACGGTCCCATGGAATGGTGATATCACCGCTCATTTCATTACTCCGATTTTATGGTCAAATCTGCGATTCCATGAGATGGTGATGAAATTATCATTTTATTATTCTGAATCCATAGTCCAATCCGCTGCTGATTTTATGGATTGATAATAAAATAACTACTCATCTTATTACTCAGTTTCATGAATTATTCTCCATTGAATTTCATAAATCAGTAATAAATACCCAATAACCGGGCATCTGAACCATCACTGAGTAAGCCCCACAAAAATGGTGCGAGTGTACTCGACAATGATGCACGACTGAGCACCCGGATAAACGAACGAGTGTCCAAAAATGTGAAATAATGAGGAATCCTTCGCAAAACAGGAGAAAACAATGAATATTAATAAAATATTAAGAGGCGCCCAAGGCCGGCCCACCAGTCGGCCGGCCGGCCATGCCCTAGCCATGGTCGGTCCATGCCTCTCCTATTATTTTCCTTATTTTTTGTTATTTCGTGAACTCACGAAAACTCCTTGGTTTTAGCAACTTTCCTTGTTTTTGCAAAACTCGTGAATTCTCCATAACTTGGTGGATTCACGAAATAATATTATTATAAAATAAAGAGAGGTGTGCGGGACCTGACAACATAACCGGCCGGCCATGCCTAAGCCGTGGCCGGTCCCACACCTCACAATCCTTAGCCTTTTATAATTATTATTCCCTAATCTCACGAAACTCCTCCGTTTCAACAAAAACTCGTGGATTCTCCATAACTTCAAGGATTCTCCATAACTTCAAGGATTCATGAAAAATAATAAAATAGGGAAAGGTGTGCGGGAATGGGCAACCTAGCCTGCCGGCCATGCCCTAGCCATGGTCGGTCCCATACCTTGCAATCCCTAATCTTGCATAATTATTATTTTCCTCAATTCATGAAACTCCTGGGTTTGAGCGAAATTCATGATTTCTCCATATTTTCTCAAATATCGCTCAAATCACGAAAAACCAAAAGCCAACATAGTTGCACGACTGGCTAGCCTCTCACGGCAATTTTAAATATTAAAACACTTTTATTTTAATATTTTCAAAATATTGATGAATTCAGCATACATGCTCATTCCAACAAAAATCGAGAATTCTCAGTCAAGATGAAACTCTTCTGAAAATTCACTATGTTGCTCGAACGCGCATCAGAAAATACTGAAACTCTCAGTATGGAAACACGTACACCACGGAAACACGTGCATACCTCCATGACCGACCAGAGTCATTCCTAAGGCTTGCACAAATCAGGTCCCACATGTTTTCATAATTCTGACATAATTTGTTCAATTGCTCATACTGGGACCGAACTCTCTCCAACCAACTGGAGAATCCTTCGAATGATCAACAACTGGTCCCGTGAACACCAAGATCCGGTACCATGCTCTCTTGGTCGGTCCTCATCTCTCATACCTAGGTTTGTCACCTAACGCTGAATCCACCAATATTTCCATAAATGATGAAACCTGCATTTAATCATCGTTCTTTCACCAACTCTCAAACTGAGAACCCTGGTGCGTGCTCACTCGAGCACTGGGCATCACATGGAAGCTCATCATCCCATGTGGTCGGTTTTTCTTCACAAATGACCAATTTTAAGCAATTCACCAATTGTTGAAGGATTGATCAAAAAATTAGGGTTTCGAAGAAACACTCCACGAATCACCATTCTGAGCAAGTTCAAACACAAAATTATGTTGATTCAGCAATCAACATCCAAATTAATAATATTCCTTAATTCACCAATATTTTTGATTAATATTTTATTGGGTCACGGCACCAGTAAATAATTCTTTGAATTGAGAAATACTTGCTCAGTTGCTCAAATAATGATCCAACCATCAATATTCGGTAATTCATCAGTAGTTTGTCGAATTGAGCAACACTTGCTCAATCGCACGTAAAATTATCAATATTCAGTGTTTTGGTGAATTGAGCAACACTTGCTCAGTTGCACACCAAAATTATCAAATTCGTCGAATTGAGAAATACTTGCTCAGTTGCTCGACAAACTCTCAATATTCGGAAATTCGTCGAGTTGAGCAATACTTGCTCAGTCTCTAGTCAGTAATTTTTTGACATCTCAGAGAACTACATGTTCAATCCATGAATCTTCGAGCATTCACCATTTATGCTCGATTCACCAAAATTAGACTCACAGTCTAAATCAGTCAACAACTGACAAACTAATACACGTCTACCTTGCAGACTCCACGATTCGTGAAATCTCAATCACGTCACAAATGGGGGGTATCACTTAGGGTTTTGGTCTGGAGGTTCATCCACAATGAGAAATGTGCGTAAGTCGTGTAAACGGTTGAAGGAGTTAGCAAAGTAATGGGTGCACGATCAGTCAAGTCTCCGCACGACATGGAACTGACTTTACCACGATCTCTCACTTTCCCACTCTTTCACTCAAGAAACCGTCACTCTTACAGGGATCAGTGGTACATCATTCTTGCAATATAAATAAGTCTAAATCGAGGACAACATAAGGATCAATCGAATATCATCAATCATCGATTATCATCATTATCCGTCAACAACTCGATAAACTTATTCACAGAACTCAACTTCAGTAGTTCAGAAATATTGCAGAAACCTTCAACACACCTACATTCCTTGATTATCACTGATCCCACACAACTCTCAGCTTCCCTCCTACAGATCAACCCATCTCCCTCTTTGCGACCGAATTGACTCTGGAACGGCTATTGTCTTGGTTTAGGCCTGAGTCATACAGATTGATTTCCCGAATCTAAGCACCCCCTTTACAGAGGTGCATCTGTGTGAGGATTAATATTTTGCCCGACTGAGGAGTCTCGACAGCACGCTCGACTCTTCACTTTCCCAAAAAAACGGCAGCTCGTTTTTCCCCATATACACCAAGAAATGGTCGTTCCAGTCTTGCTTCGGTCACAAAGTGAAGGAGAAGGGTTGGTCTTAGGGAGGGAAGCGAAGAAGATGTTGATATCAAAATGGTTAATTCTGAAGGTGTGGATTTTTATGACTTGTATCATAATTTGGAACTGGCTTGCGGAATGAAAGCTACCAGTCCTTTGGTATTTTTCTGGATACTGTGTTGTTGTTCTCACCAAAACTTGTTGTTTTGTGAAAAATAGGTAAAACTTATTTATACAAGTCATATTGAACGCACCCTGATCTCGTAAAAAGTGAGAGTGATTGAGTAATGGAGAAGTAGGATTATGTGTAAATGCCAGAGACCAAGTTCCCATCATGTAGGAAACTGGTTAGTTTACACCCACTACTTCTTAACGCCTCTAACTACACTGCTTTCTGACACGTTCTTATAATGGGCGTGTTGCACGCGCACGCTGTAAACCGCCAGACCAATACCCTGATGAGCATCCCCCAGTTTGTGACATGTTTGATGTCTCGAGTTTTTTCTTGGAAAACGTGTAGCAGATTGCTATGTGTGGCAAGTCAAAGTTAGGGATTCTCCACAGGAGAATAACTCGTGATGCTATTTGGCTTGTCTTGGTTAGTCTCCCAAAACTTGCCACAGGCTTGTCAGTTCGGTGCCGAATTTGGGCTGTTGAGATCGTAACTCATGAGAAAGGGTGGCCATTGATTATGGCCATATTCTGTTGGCGCCTGATGGTAGCACAATGACGTTATTAGCACATGAAAATGGCGTAGGCACGCTACTTATGGCACGTTGGCACCTTCGGCATGCTGCTGCGGCAAAGTGGCGCGTTTGGCATGCACGTTTAGTACCTTAATGGGGCATGACAGGTTTGGTTATGCCATTAGCATTTGGATCGGAATGGCACGTTTGGCGTGCATGTTTGGCATGCCATTGACATGGTGGCACGGTGAGTGGCATGTTGGCATGATAATTAGCGTATTGGTGCGACTTGGGAAATCCAATTTGGCATTGTGATTATCTGGCGCAACCTTGCCTCTTTTAATACTATGGCAGGTTTAGAGCGACCTGATTGGTCGATTAAAAGAGGGGCCGACCAAGTATGAGTGTGGCCACACTTCTAGTGTGCGTGTGGCGGATTTAAATCGACCTGATTGGTCGATGGAAATAGGGTCGGCAAGTATGGGCCCAACCACAACTCATGTGCATGTGACGGGAATAGGGGTCGGTTCGGGCAGCATGGGGTGTGGCCACTTGCAAGTGGCGTTGGCTGGCCTGTGGCATGGCCATACCTCCTTTCGTTTCTGCTCCTATTCCGAGGCTCCTTTTATTCCTTGTTTTCTGATTGTGGGTAGGATTTTGCACCTACTAATCCATGGCGGATTACCTAGTTCGCCTAGGCTTAATTTTGACAGGTAAGGTTTAATATACTATGCAGGGCCCAAAACCCTAATTTCTGCAAATTAATCAGGGTAATATTTGAATCTTGTGAATTATCACAAAATTGATTGAATTCAATGTGTTGACACTGAGTTCTTTAAGTTTATTGCCAGAGAGGCGTATGCTTTCTGACTGAGTACTTTTATGCAAGGACCTTAACCTCGATACTTGGAAATCCGCGCTACTCTGCTGCGAGTGAACACAAATTGTATGCCATATCAATATTAAGGGTTCAGACGGGGAACATAGCATAGGAAAAATACTCGGCAGGCTCCGGCATTAGTGAGTAATGCAGCTAGGAGATTATATACTCATTAGGCTCTATACTAGTGAACAATTCACCTAGGAGCTTGAGTTTCAATATAATGTGAAGAGAGACATAGTCACTCATCATATTTTGACATATTCTCCAAATTCCTTGTGGAATATAGACATATCAATGTATACTACATCTGATGCCGGGTCAGGTAGATAGACTTTTACAGTTTTCGCTCTATACTAAAAACCACCATCAACATTAAGTCCTATGCTTAGCACGTAACAGTGGAATTATTGCGGGGTAAGCATGAGATGGTGACAGTCAACGATAACAAATCGAAAGGGCAGGACATGAATAGGTTACCAGGAAAAAAATCTGACAGACCTTTGGCAAGAGGCATGAACAATCCGTGATCTTTGTGTCAACGGGCCTCTGGCTTGACCACGAAGTACTGGTGTTATAGAGTGTTGGCACTTGGAATACATATGGTTTTTCTACGGCACTGATGCTTGGATTACTTCTGGCTTGGCCATAGGGTGTTGACGCTATGGAGCGTTGGCGTACTTCTAGTTTGTCCACATGATGCTGGTGCTGTGGAGCGTTACAAGTCTGAGTGGGTGGTGATCTTGGCACGCTGCTAGTTAGGTCATGGAGCGGCGATCTTCGTGCGCTGCTTTTTCGGCTATGAAGCATGAGTGTGGTGCGCCCAGTCATCTATTCCCGTTCATGGAGCAAGAAGGAATCCTTCTTCTTTTCAAACTCTAGAAACTCCGTTTGTATGAAAAGGGGTGTCGACCCTCTTCTGTTTTTGTTGCTCGTCCAGATCCGTGCTTTTGTCTGCAACGTCTAGCTCCTCTTCATCATTTGTTAGCGGTGGTGGAGCGATCATTAACGACAACAAAGAAATTTCCAATAGTTATAATCAGCAGTAAGGCGAGCCAGGAGAACTGAAGGTAGGTGTTCTCTCCTATTTTGCGTATGTAGCCCCCCAACAGTACCATCGATCTTCTCCAGAATGTGCAATAAGGTTCTGACTCCAGAAGAATGAGTTTCTAACCTCTCCAGTGGATTTCAAAATTTACCAAACTCTATTGCACTCTTGGGATGGATGGATGAAATATATTCTCGACAATGATCATGTCAGGGCTTATCTTGGAGATTGTAGTTGCATTGTTGGTACATCCTTGACTTTAGATTTTTTGGTGCCTGGTCGCCATTAGGTGAAATAGATGAGTTGAGAGGCGTTCCATTATTGATGTGTTGCTATCAAGTCTTCAAGGACTTCGTTCCAAGCAACATCCTTTGAACCATCTTCTGAATCTTGGACTATTGTATGGAATGAGATGCGATGAGCAGTCCCCATTTATAATTCTGTTAGATCCGATAGAGTGGCCGGATATGTGAATATATCTCTGTGGCGTGATTTTGGAGTCTTTGATGCAGGTGTATGGCTTCATGTTGAGAAATTCCTGCGGCTCGTAAAGCTTCGACAATAATGATGTTGAAATCAGAAATATCTTGGCTGAGGGAAGTGAAGGCATCCTATTCTGGTAGTCCCCATGTGTAATTATCCCGAGCCTATTTTCTCGCGGAAGATGTGCTTCTACTGCATTCACTCGTAAGGTGGTGACTGTGTTTAAACTTCTAAACCTGAAGGAGGATTCAGTCCCCAAGTTTAGCCTACTTTAATTGCATCTCCCTGAATCCACGCCTATGGGATTTGATACAAGATTATTGTACTCTCCTGGATGTGATGCTGGGATGCTTGGAACATCATATGGACGAAACATTCTAGATAACGAAGAGGTAGGAGTGAGAGAGTTATGTCGTTAATCGTGGTTCCCTCTGTCTTTTCAAGAAAAATGTTTCAGCCGCGTCTCTGGAGTTATCTCATGAATGCTTGATTGTTTTCGAGGATGGACCACGATGAGCAGTCCCCATTCGCACCTCTCTTCGGTTACTGAAGTCGTTTTCTCTGAGTAGGCTTGGACCCTTCGTGGGCCTCGTAAATTATTGCAGGCGCCTTCTAGACAGAGAGGTGATGATATCCTTACGTCACACCTTTGAAGATTAGATGACCTTGTCGTGGATATGACTTTTGGGTTGACCGTGTCTCCTGAGCTTTGACATTGAAGGGATTCCATGTAGAGCCTCAGTTCCCAAGTTTGGTTCACATGTTTCTCTCTTGTATGGTCGGTGAGTTGACCATGATAAAGATATCATCTTGCATCTGTACTGGTGGCTCCATTACTTCTTCTATGTGAAACTAAAATATGGAGAAGTGTGGATTACCTTTGTAGTGGTTGTTGATATGGTAAAGCTCTGGCTGGTATCAACAAACGAACATCAACAGTTCTTGGCAGCATAAGAGACTACATTGTCGTGGGAACCAAAATAGGTTGGCTGGAATTGCATGTGCATCCATGGATGCAAAGGGATTGGATGGATGCGTAGGCGAGTAAACTATCCACGACCACGAGATTTGGCGAGACGGATCAAAAAGTGGCCGCAACTACGAACCTTAGCTGGATGTGATCACGATCCTTGATAGGGAGGAGTGTGGCGTCTACGACATGATCCTTGGCAGGGAGGAGTGTGGCGGCTACGACACGATCCTTGGCAGGGAGGAGTGGCGACTTCTGGATAGAACGTTGAAACGACTTCTGGAGCAAAACGTTGAAGCGGAACGGCTCCTGGAGTGAAATGTTGAAGCGGCCCCTGGATGGAAACGTTGAAGCGGAGCGGCTTATGGAGCGAAACGTTGAAGAGGCTCCTTCTGAGTTGTGGCCATGTCCGTCTGAGTTTTGGCAAAAACTTTCTCTCTTTCGTCCTGACGAAGAAGTGGTGGCAGCCCTGGTGATGATTATAGGCGTCATGCTCGAAGAAATATTAGGAGTAGCGGCAGCTCTGGATCTGGTAATAAGAGGCGTCACGTCAGAGGGGATGTTTCTGATGATGCTGATGTTGGTGGTAGAGGATGTAACGCCATGGGACGCGTTGACTGCGCTTGCGGATGGTACATTGGTGTTGGCCATTCCTTTTTTGCTCTCGTCCGATACGGCCACATGCTCTATTCGCTTAGGGGTCTCTCCACAAAACTGAATTTTCAGGTTGCAAATCAGAGTTTATTTTGTGACGCAATCTTGGCCGCGAGAAGTCCCCAGTCATCCTTTATTGTCTTTGTAACATCTCTATGTCGATCTGCGGAAAGGAAGAGAACCTCCAGTCCCCAGGTGTAATTACCCTGAATCAATATTTTCCTGGACAATGTGATTCAGAGCGTTGCATTTGTTGGTAGGATGATGAATAAACCTGTGATAGTGGCAGTACTTTGGATTTTCCATTTGTTCCTCAGTTGGTAGGCGCCTAACAGAAGGCAGTTTGATGGCATCGTCTTGAATCCATACTTCCAGGAGTTCAATTACTTCCTCGATCGAGAACGGGAAGTTTGGAGCAGCATCTCCAGTTTCTTGTTGTTGCGCAGGAATCTTAGCCACGACCTTCCTGGGTGAAGCCTTCTGACGCGCTGGTGTCACACGTTTGGGTTGTTGTTCCACTGCTAGAGATTTTCTCTTTCTTCCTTCATTAACAATTGACTGGAGGTTGGATATTTTATTGGAAGGACGCCTGCTTTCTTGAATGTCTTTACGAGCTTCTTCATTCTGGAACGGTTCAGATCGACTGAGTAAAGCATCAACGGATCTCTTAGCAGATTCTGATGCAATATGGGATTGATGTTTTCCAAGAAGGACGCACATAATAAAATCACCTTTTCATTGCGAGGACCCTGATGAGAACATGATAAATCCCACGAGTCTTCTTTCTGATCTTGAGGAAACATCTCTTGATCTCCATGAGCAGACAAGTTAGGTTGGTGGATACCTTTCCATTCAGCGTGAACATAGGCTTCATCCTCCTCACTGGGAGTAGGAATATGAATCTTGGAAGAAAGACTACTACCATCAGCGTTGATCCAAAATGAATTGTTGATGGCGTTTCCTCCAGAATGAACACGTGTTGGTTCCTTTAATAGTTGATCTGTGAGCGTTTTCAAAAGCGTAAATACTTTGTCCTGCGTCTTGCCAATGGTAACTTGATTCCCGATAATATCATTCAGGATTTTCGTCAAATCGTGAATAGTTGTTAAGTATCGAGATTCCATAGCCTCAACAAGGGTTTTGAATGAAAGAACGGATTCAGGGATAACATGTGAAGTATTTTCAGTGCTATGAGAAGTAAAATTGGGATTGAGGGTTTATGAACCATTCCTGAGATCAACCGTCTTGAGAAGTTTAGGAAATTGAAAATGGAATAGGGAAAATGATTTTTGCAACCGAGAGATTAATCTCCCGCTATGGTCGCCAATTGTTTGTGGGTTAAAAATGTTTCTACTGGTTTTAGTAAATTTGGGTGTGTGGATGAGAAACGAGTCTAAACCTTCAACAAATGCACTGCACGGGAGTACTTTAGATTCGAGAGATCAATCTGTACAATCCTGGCCTAAACCAAGAAATGGTCGTTCCAGTCTTGCTTCGGTCATAAAGTGAAGGAGAAGGGTTGGTCTTAGGGAGGGAAGCGAAGAAGGTGTTGAGGTCAAAATGGTTACTTATGAAGGTGTGGCTTTTTATGACTTGTATCAGAATTTTGAACTGGCTTGCGGAATGAAAGTTATCAGTCCTTTGGTATTTTTCTGGATACTGTGTTGTTGTTCTCACCAAAACTTGTTGTTTTGTGGAAAATAGGTAAAACCTATTTATACAAGTCATATTGAACGTACCCTGATCTCGTAGAAAGTGGGAGTGATTGAGTAATGGAGAAGTGGGATTATGTGTAAATGCCAGAGACCACGTTCCCATCATGTAGGAAACTGGTTAGTTTATACCCACTACTTCTTACCGCCACTAACTTCCCTGCTTTATGACACTTTTTTATAATGAGCGTGTTGCACGCCGCACGCTGTAATCCTCCAGACCAATACCCTGATGAGCATCCCACAGTTTGTGACATGTTTGATGTCTCGAGTGTTTTCGTGGAAAACGTGTAGCAGATTGCTATGTGTGGCAAGTCAAAGTTAGGATACTTGCCACAGGAGAATAATACGATATGCTATTTGGCTTGTCTTGGTTGGTCGCCCAAAACTTTCCACAGGCCTGTCAGTTCGGTGGCGAATTCGGACGGCTGAGATTGTAACTCATGAGAAAGGGTGGCCATTGATTATGACCATATTCTGTTGGCGCATGATTGTAGCACAGTGATGTTATTAGCACATGCCAATAGCGTAGTGGCATATAGCGGCATGCTAGTGGAATAGTTAGCGCATGCCAATGGCACGATGGTGCAAGTAGCGCCTGGCATTTCCATAGCCACGACCTTTTGGCACATTGGTGTTAGACCCAAATGTGGCGTGGAAACATCAGTTCCAGTTGCCACAGCAATCCCAATGCTCTGGGAATCATTACTTGGCTTGGTTGGCGTAGCAACTTTGCCTAAATTAGGGTTTTGCATGCCGAAACCCTGATTAGCACATACGACATGCGGCATGTGGCATGCGTCCGTGGCGCAACGACGTTTTGCGCAAACGGTGCCATAGACATGCCAAAGGAACCATAGCCAGGACATCATGTTAAAACGATCACATGAGCAATGATTGCCACGAGTGGCTATGATATGGCGTCTTTATTAGGGTTTCCTGGGTCCCGCATGGCCCGTGGCATGTTGTGGGGCCCGAAGTGACATAATTTGTGCCACGACTGGAAATTAGGGTTTCGACCATCGCTATTATTGGTATTGTTATTCATTGCATATCTTCTGAACAACCAATATGTGTGATTTAGTATAACCGCTCATGACTTGTTTGTGTTCTTGGTAAAACTATTCACAAAGGCCTGACTTATGTATTGGTGTGACTTTTATTAGTGAAACCGATCTTAAGTAATCACCTGAGATGGTATGATCGAGTTTGTGGTTTGTGTATGACTGAATCTGGGTAAAGGGGAAGCGATCCTAGTAAGAGGTTCAACACATCACAAAGGGGAATCGATCCTTGTATGAGGTGCGCAGAAAGGGGAACCGATCTTATGGACATGTGCAACACGTTTTTAGGCAAAGGGGAACCCATCCTATGGACATGTGCAACACATATAAGTTAGATACCATATATATCCGGGGAACTGATCCTAGTACCTAGTCAACCGAATTTTGGAAACCTAGTGTGACTATGCACAGTACTCACATGGAGGTAGAACCGAAACTTGTTTTGGTAGAACCGTTAAAGCCATGATTTGTGATTGAGTGCTCTTGATCAATCACATAGTTCTTGAAAGTCAGATGAACCAATTCTAAATGAATAAAATCCTAGGATCGAAATATAAATAAGTTAAAAATCTTTTATTTAAGGTTGTTAATTTTATTTTAGGAAAATGAGAATTAGTAATGTGCATTTACTAGTTAAAGATTTTCCAAAGAGATTTTCGGTCAACATTTTGGACAGAGCATTTCCAGGAATTATAGAAACCGAATTTGGAATATATTGCATATCTTGAGAATATTTTCGGTTTTGGAAATTCCTGGTGTCCAAACTTCCTTGTCTATAAATACTTGAAGTTTGCATTTCTAGCAAACTAATCCTTCGTGAAAACAAACTTCCTCGATTGTTTTGTTACTGGTATAGCCGCCTATTCGGAGAGGAGAGTAACCTAATTAGGAGAAATCTCTTACGGCCGCTCAATTTAAAGTCTTCTTTGGGATTGAGAAGCTCTATTAGTACTGTTGGTGGGAAACTAGATAATTACGATTTATCTTGTGTTTTCGATTAATTTGATTGACTAATAGTGGTTAAAATTTGATTGCACCTAGTTTGTTTATTCTTGAGAATCTTCTCTTCTGATATAAGATTCACTCAAACTAGATCGAAGTTTCGACAGGGATCTTTAGACTGTATTTAGTTCTAAATATGATGTTGTGATAATCCATTGTTAACAGACTCTGTTCTGTGTGTGATTGATCACAAGAGATTCAAGTTGTTGTGTGCAGGTGTTTATTGAAGATCTAAGAAGATTTGAAGACAAAGAAGATATTGAAGATTTCTGATTTGGGGTTCATAATCTTTGATGTACACAATACTTGTTTCGGTATAAGAGGATCCAACTATAATCGGTTTATCCTTGTGGTAAATTGGATTGATTAGTTGTGTAGATCGGCATCAATACAATTCTTTGCGATTAAAAGTATTGATTGCAAAATCTTAACAATTACCTTTGGTAGTTGAGAATAAGATAGATCTAAGAACCTGACGAAGGAGTTTATTGAGATAAACAGAAGAGCTTTTGTCGAACTCACATCACTTGGTTGAGGAGAGTTGATACCAAACAGATTTGTTGTTCCTTTACTGTCTGGAATACGAACCAAAGGAATTGTTCCAAGTACGTGACTTATTCATAAGTTGGAGGCGTGGGAATACATATGGAACTAGGTTAACTATACGTTTAGTTGCTTGGTATCAACTATACGAAGTTGGTTTAATTTTCTGTAGCGACTTAATCCTGGGAGTATCCAATTCTGGACAATGTCCCGGGGTTTTTCTGCATTTGCTATTTCCTCGTTAACAAAATATTGATGTGTCATTTACTTTTATTTTATGCATTATAATTGTTTTATTATAATTAAAGTAAATTACACAAACATTAGATCCTATTTACTTGATAAGCAATCCCATTTTGTTTGGTTAAGTCTGAACCTTTTATCAAGTAAACATACTTCGTTGTTGTATTGTTTCGATCTCGTATCCATAGACGATCACACGAAGTGTGAACCGATTAGTTGCATTGTCTCGACTCAGTCCATAGACAATCACTTTCGAAGAAAGGACTTATAGGTAGGAAAAGTTTTAAATTGAGGTATATTTGGGTACCCTCTCCTATCAGATCGGGCAAACACGAAAAGATCTAACAAGCTGTGTTTGGTGCGATCCAACCTATAAGAATAAACTTGAGTTCTCATGAATCGACTTTAATTAACGTACCGCCAAGATTTGACGGAACAAACTATCTATGGTGTAAATGTGCTATGAGATCTTTTCTTCAATCACGAGACTTTAATACTTGTCTATTAGTCGTCGATGGTTATATTCGTCCAAAGATAGAAAATTCAGAAATTGAGTTCAAACGCTTAGTAGATTTTTCAAACGAAGAAAAGGCGCTTGCAAAGCAAAATTCAGATAGTTTGAATGCCTTAATACATGCTGTA
The DNA here is from genome assembly GCF_003573695.1 of Papaver somniferum. Lineage (NCBI taxonomy): Eukaryota > Viridiplantae > Streptophyta > Magnoliopsida > Ranunculales > Papaveraceae > Papaver > Papaver somniferum. Next base: position 180,907,494 of record NC_039359.1, read on the forward strand.
AGTCGTGATCTACAACATCATGTATCAACATGTCAAACTTCAAAATAAGCTTGGGATAATCTTCAGATTGTATTCGAAGGAAACACTTCAGAGAAAGAAGCTAGACTTCAAACTCTTACGTCCGTTTGGGAAAACCTTTGAATGGATGACAACGACAATTTTGAAGAGTTTCATCTTTAACTCTCTGAGATAATCAACGCCTCTTTCTCTCTTGGAAAGACTATCTCTGAAAAAGATACAGTGTGCAAAATTCTCAGATCGTTGCCACCAAGATAATATTCTAAGAAGCATGCAATCATAGAAGCAAATGATCTCTCAACTCTATCACGAAGCACACTCGTTGGAAAGTTAAAGATCTTTGATCATGAATCACAGTCTATTCAAAATAAAGGAATTGCTTTTAAATATGCAAAAATTCCGAAAGCTCCAGTGGAGAGGAATAAACAGATTGATGATTCAGATGAACAGATTGCAGAAAATTCTGATGATGAAATTAAACAATCATTATCATTGATTACCAGACAGTTTCGAGATCTCTTGAAGAAAAGAAATAAGAGATTCATAAAGGATACTCATCAGTCTTCTCGTTTACATGATCGAGTTCCTGTCAAAAAGTATCATGAAGAAGATGATGAATATCAACCGCAATTCTTTAAGTGTAAAAGGTTTGGTCATATTGCTAAATACTGTCCCAATCTTAAGAAATACACTGGAAGCAAGGCGTTGGCTGTAACTCTAGATGAGACCTCTGATTCATACGATTCTGAAGAAGAGGAAACAACTAATATTGCATTAGTTGTCAATCTTATTTCTTCCTCCTCCATTAGTGATTTACCCATTTAAAAATGGACATGTCTTCTGATGTTATTAAATCGTCTAATGGTAAAGGGAAAAATAAGACAAGATGCAAAAACTGTCTCAAAAACAGAATTGCTAAAAGTTGCATAGGCAACCCAAGTCAATCTCAAGATACTTCGCTAGTTCGAGGTAACAAGAAGAGAACTTCTCATACGATACTAGATCAAGGCCAATCTTTTTGTTCAAATTTCCATAATGAGAGAAAATCTCATACTAATACCACTTTTGATTTGTATTAGAATTCTTTCATCACCATGTGTGCCGAATTTTGAGTGAGAAAGAAAAAAATCAACGCACTTATGTGTAGATTATGGAAATAAAATCTAATATTTGAAAATATTTGATATATTCGTATTTTCAGGAATATTATATTTTCGGAAGTATGAAAATTATAAAAAAGATCCTTCTCCTTCTTTGGTCATTCCTTGTCCGAACCATGAGTCTGGATCCAACGTCTTCTTTTGGCAAGATGCTAGATCAGAAAGATCAACTTAAGATTAAGTCTGGATATTCTCTTGATATTAAGAGTAAAATTAGAAAAGGAGATTGGCTTAGCAAGAAGGAAAGAGAGAATACTCTGAAGAAAGATCAGTGCATTGAAGCATTGACACACTTTTGTGTTCAATCAAAGACAGAATTACATGCTCTTGCAGAATCCTTCACGAAAATTTCTCACCTGCAAGAAATTCTGGTCAAGCAACAAGGTTTTCTACTTGAAGAAATTCACAAGCTGAAGTCTGAAAGTAATAATCCACCTTCATTTAGCATTGATATGAAGGACGGAGTTTCAAAGGAAAATAGACATCAATTTTTTATTTCTTTCAATGATTGTATTAAGTTTATTATGAATAAAACTATTATGAACAAAATTATTTGATTTATAATTTTTCTTGTGATAGTTTTTGATTTACATAGCCTGTGCTTGAATGTTTTATTAGTGCTATGGATGTTTATGGGATGTTTGATTTCGGTTTTATTACCTTGATATTCGATCTCGTAATGTTGTGAACCCTTATGGTTTGCATGACTTTTTGATTTAGCAGGATTAAGTTCTAGCCCATGTTGGTAGGCTTTATCAAAGGATCATGAAGCGTTCTGGTAGAAACAATATGCGAAAAAGTCACAATATGTTGAATCAGTTTTGGTTTAGCATAAACGCATATGTGTTTCGATGGTTTTCAACTTTTGCTTGCAATTGTTAACACCGATTTTCAACCTTTCTCTGGTAAAGGTTGGTTGTTTTTATTCTTTTGTTTTGCATAAGGATGACAACATAATGATATTTTGATATCAATTCTCCCTGGAAGAAGATGCAAACATATTGGAGAAGTGGATGCGAAATTTGAGGTAACAATCTTGTTAGTTAATTGTTTTCCTGTTTAAGAAAAGCCTGATTTTATTTCATATATATTTTGCTTTTGCTTAACAAAATTTCGTTACAATTGATGTTTTATTCCATTATGTGTGTATAGACGTGTGTGTGATTCAGTTGGTTCCGGTTAAGAAAAACTGTTGTTATCTTGCTTTATTGTGTGGTATCAATTGTTTAGGCTTACAAAATTTCGGTGCAATTGTGGTGTTATAATGTCTATGTTGTTTCAATTGCTTCCGGTTGAGGTGAATAATTATGCAAGTTGATTTATTTTGTTTGTATGAATTGTTTACGGCTTAATGAAAGAAAAAGTTTACGGGATGGATTGTTTAGTCCAATCTCGGGATAAGAGAAACTAAGTTTATCTTAGTTAGACTTATCAAAGTGGAGGTTTCGGTTATTCAAGTTTAATGGAATGCCTTAACAAGAAATACTAGTTAACTAACCTGGTACTTGTGTTGTTTAAAAGTGAAAGGTCTAAGTTATATGGATAATTAGAGCCTGATGAGAAAAATAGAGTTATCTTTATTTTGGTCTTATCGAACGAAGCGGTTGTATTTGTACAATCGGTTTAGCAAAGGGACTAAGGAGCTTAGTTGATTTTTGGTTTGCTAAACTAAATTGGGAAAAATGTTTCGAGAAATTATTTCCTTGATAACATATCAAAACAAATTACTTTGTAGTTTCGGTTTTGATATTGGTTATCAAAAACGTTGTATGGAACCCCCGTGCTTAAACTCTATAGGTTTGCAAGTCTATTTTGAGATTTGTAAGATTCTTTTCGGTTTGTCCTTTATTTTTTATTTTCTTTATCATTTTGTGACAAAAAGGGGGAGAAATATATGGAGTAAACAAGTGATACTGGCATTGATTTCATATTGATTGGTATCACTAAGGGAAAGGACAATTGTGCTTAAACGTTTATCTAACGAAAGAGTGAAAGCATAGACTAAGCGGGAGTAGCATATCATTGCGAATGGAATAAAATCCCAGGATCTAAATATAAATAAGTTAAGAATGTTTTATTTAAGGTTGTTAATTTTTTTATTTTAGGAAAATGAGAATTAGTAATGTGCATTAACTAGTTAAAGATTTTCCAAAGAGATTTTCGATCAATATTTTGGACAGAGCATTTCCAGGAATTATGGAAACCGAATTTGGAATATATTTCATATCTTGAGAATATTTTCGGTTTTGGAAATTCCTTGGTGTCCAAACTTCCTTGCTTATAAATACTTGAAGTTTGCATTTCTAGCAAACTAATCCTTGGTGACAACAAACTTCCTCGGTTGTGTTGTTACTGGTGTAGCCGCCTATTCGTAGAGAAGAGTAACCTAATTAGGCGAAATCTCTTACGACCGCTCAGTTTAAAGTCTTCTTTGGGATTGAGAAGCTCTATTAGTACCGTTGGTGGGAAACTAGATAATTGCGGTTTATCTTGTGTTTTTGATTGATTTGATTGACTAACGGTGGTTGAAATTTGATTGCACCTAGTTTGTTTATGCTTGATAATCTTCTCTTCTGATATAAGATTCACGCAAACTAGATCGAAGTTTCGACAGGGATCTTTAGACTGTTTTTAGTTCTTAAGACGATCTTGTGATAATCCATTGTTAACAGACTCTGTTTTGTGCGTGATTGATCACAAGAGATTCAAGTTGTTGTGTGCAGGTGTTTATTGAAGATCTAAGAAGATTTGAAGACAAAGAAGATATTGAAGATTTCTGATTTGGGGTTTATAATCTTTGGTGTGCACGATACTTGTTTCGGTATAAGAGGATCCAACTATAATCGATTTATCCTTGTGGTAAATTGGATTGATTAGTTATGTAGATCGGAATCAATAAAATTCTTTGTGATTAAAAGTATTGATTGCAAAATCTTAACAATTACCTTTGGTAGTTGAGAATAAGATAGATCTAAGAACCTGACGGAGGAGTTTATTGAGATAAACAGAAGAGCCTTTGTCGAACTCACATAATTTGGTTGAAGAGAGTTGATACCAAACAGATTTGTTGTTCCTTTACTGTTTGGAATACGAACCAAAAGAATTATTCCAAGTACGTGACTTATTCATAAGTTGGAGGCGTGGGAATACATACGGAACTAGGTGAGTTATAGGTTTAGTTACTTGGTGTCAACTATACGAAGTTGGTTTAATTTTGTGTGGCGGCTTAATCCTGAGAGTATTCAATTTTGTACAAGGTCCCGGGGTTTATATGTATTTGCGGTTTCCTCGTTAACAAAATCTTGTTGTGTCATTTACTTTTATTTTCTGCATCATAATTGTTTTATTATAATTAAAGTAAATTACACAAACGTTAATTCCTATTTAATTGATAAGCAATCCTATTGTGTTTGGTTAAGTCCGAACCTTTTATCAAGTAACCATACTTCGTTGTTGTATTATCTCAATCTCATATCCATAGACGATCACACGAAGTGTGAACCGATTAGTTGCATTGTCTCGACTCAGTCCATAGACAATCACTTTCGGAGAAAGGACTTATAGGTAGGAAAAGTTTTAGCTTGAGGTATATTTGGGTACCCTTGCATTTTCATTTTGAATAAGTCACTTGATGATGCTTGGACTTATTTCGATTCGTTGGCATAAAATGCCCAAAATTGGGATACTTCAGGCGTAGCAGATAGAAATAAGTCCAAACCCTTGACTAGATCTAGGCCTGGAATGTATGTGCTGAGTGAGGAAGTTGATTTGATTGCTAAAATTGCTACTTTGCATAGGAAAGTTGATGTTATTCAAAAACCAAATGTTTTTAAGGTGGCTGACTCGGTAGAACATGCTTGTGGTATTTGCAAAAATCTGGAACAATACACTAAGGATTGTCCTACGATCCCAGCATTTCAAGAAGTCTTACATGACCAAGAAAATACCATGAATACATACAAAAGACCTTTTAGCTCACTTTATTCAGAAACATAGAATCCTAATTGGCGAAATCATCCTAATTTTAGTTGGAGGAATGATCCTACTATTAATGATGTTAATGTTCCTTTGGGTCTTCATCTAGTAACCCTTATGTGCCACCTCATAAGAAAACTCTTAAGGATACTTTGCAAACTTTTATGCAGAACAAAATCAAATAAATCAGAATACTATGCAGACTTTGAATGAACTGAAAACTAGCATAGGACTTATTGAATCACGTCTCAATGTTAGGGAGAAAGGGAAACTGCCTTCTCAAACTCAACCAAACCCGAAGGGCTAGTATGAAGCTAGTAATGCTAATATTGAACAAGCAAAGGTTGTTACAACACTTACAAATGGTAAGATGATAGAGACTCCAATGAAGGTAAACGAGCCTGGGAAGTCTCTAAAACCTAAGGGTAGTGACTGTCACAGTGATATTCAAGATGAAAATTCTGATGTTGATAAGAAAATGCATGCTCCATTTCCTTATCGTTTGTTGTCTACTAAACCATTGGCTGATAATAAGGATATTCTTGATGTCTTGCAATAGGTAAAAGTGAACATTCCTCTCTTGAGTATGATTAAGCAGATTCCAGCTTACGCCAAGTTCATAAAGGATCTTTGCACCGTCAAAAATAAGCATAATGTGCAGAAAAAAGTATTCTTCATGGAACATGTAAGTGCCATTCTTAAACACAACATTCCTCCCAAATATAAAGATCCGGGATGCCCTACTATTTCTTGTGTAATAGGGAATCTCATGATCAAACAAGCACTTATGGATTTGGGAGCTAGTGTAAACCTCCTACCTTTATCGGTTTATGAGCAGTTAGGCTTATGTGAATTAAAACCCACCTCAGTTACTCAACAACTTGAGGACATATCAATTAAAGTACCGAGAGGCGTAGTTGAGGATGTGTTGGTTCAAATCGATAATTTTTATTATCCTGTGGATTTTATTGTTTTGGATACTCAACCTGTGCTTAATGCTAGCAATGAGATACCTATAATCTTAGGCCGTCCTTTCCTTGCAACTGCGAATGCTTTGATTAATTGTCGAAACGGTATAATGAATCTTTCGTTTGGTAATATGACTGTTGAATTAAACATCTTTAATGCATGTAAATACCCGAGTGGTAGTGATGATATCCATGAGGACAGTATGATTGAAACAATTGTGCAGGAAAATTTATCTCATCTAGAAGCTAAGGATACATTAGAAGCCAGTCTTCTTAACCTTTGGGATTTCGATGTGGATGGATCTATTGAAGAAGTTAATTCCTTACTGGATTCATCCCCATTACTGGATACAGATAAGTTACAGTCTAGATTTGAATCACTTCCAATCAGTGAGACTATGCCACTATCGTCATCCATATAATTCCCAGAGCTTGACCTTAAGCCACTTCCTAGTGACTTGAAATATGCTTTATTCGGTCAAAATGAAACATTTTCAGTAATCATATCAGCTGAAATTAATGAAGAGCAAGAAGCCATGCTTTTAGATGTTCTTATGAAGCACAAAAATGCCTTAGGATGGACTATTGCAGACCTAAAAGGAATTGACCCCAGTATTTGTACACATAAGATTAATATGGAAGAGAATGCAAGACCTTGTCAACAAGGTCAGCGTAGGTTGAATCCACATATGAAAAATTGTTGTTAAAGCTGAAATTCTTAAGCTATTATATGTAGGTATGATCTATCCTATTTCTGATAGTGAATGGGTCAGTCCAACCCAAGTAGTTCATAAGAAATCTGGTATTACAGTTGTTGAGAATGAAAACAATGAACTGATTTCAACTAAGAAGGTCACTGGTTGGCGTGTTTGCATTGATTATCGCAAGTTGAATTCTGTTAGTAGGAAAGATTGTTTTCCTTTACCGTTTATTGATGAAATTCTTGAGCAACTTGCAGGTCATAAGTTCTATTACTTTCTCGATGGATACTCAGGCTACAATCAAGTGGAGATTGCTCGAGAAAATCAGGAAAAGACGACTTTTACATGCCCATATGGAACCTTTGCCTACAAACGTATGCCCTTTGGATTATGCAATGCACCCAACGTTTCAACGTCTCATGCTAAGTATTTTTTCTGATATGGTTGGTAAGAATTTGGAAGTATTCGTGGATGATTTTTTGATCTTTGGCGATAGTTTTACTGATTGTTTGCATCACTTAGAATTAGATCTGATTCGTGGCACCAAAACAAATCTTGTTATTAACCGGGAAAAGTGTAACTTTATGGTTTCTAAAGGAAATGTTTTACGTCATGTTATTTCATCTCAGGGACTTGAGGTAGATAAAGCTAAAACTGACTTGATTTCACATTTGGAAGACCCAAAGAATGTTAAGGAAATGAGGTCTTTTCTTGGACATGCGGGATTTTACCGAAGGTTCGTTAAGGACTTTAGTAAAATCTCCAGGCCCCTGTGCAATCTTTTATCAAAATACAAAGACTTTGTGTTTGATGAAGAGTGCAAAATAGCTTTTGAAAAGCTAAAGACCTTATTGACTACAAATCCAATCATTCAACCCCCTAGGTTATTACCGTTTGAGATAATATGTGATGCTAGCAACTTTACGATTGGAGTTGTTTTAGGACAGGGAGTTCAAAAGTTACCATGTGTCATTTATTATGTGAGTCGTACTTTAACTGATGCATAGTGTAACTATTCCACTATTGAAAAAAAATTCTTGTCAGTTGTGTTTTCTTTGGACAAGTTCAGGCCATATTTAGTCAGGTCTAAAGTTATCGTGTACACTGACTATGCTGCCCTTAAGCATCTTTTGTCAAAGAAAGATGTGAAACCTAGACTGATTAGGTGAGTTCTTCTTTTGCAAGAACTCAACCTAGAAATTAGAGATAAAAAAGGATTTGAGAATGTGGTGGCTGATCATCTATCTAGGATAGTACTTGATTCGTCTTTTCAAAGTGATATGGTTGAAACCTTTCCTGATGAACAATTGCTTAGTGTATCACTAACACCTTGGTATGCAGACATTGCAAACTTTCTTGCCGTAGGTTACATCCCAACTCATTGGACTCAACAAGATAAGACAAAGTTCTTTGCTGAGGTGTAAATTTTTTTGTGGGATGATCCGTTTCCGTTTAAAATTTTCCAAGATCAGCTGATTTGAAGGTGTGTGCCAGAATTTAAACACCAAAGTATATTGAATTTCGGTCACTTTAGTGCTTGTGGAGGATACTTTTCAGATGTCTGGCTGAAGACATAAAATTCAGCATTTTAGGGAGACAACCCTTGTGTTTGTGGGTATTACAGCTGGAAGCCCTCACGAGACAAAAACTCGTCCTCTTGTGTGAGATTGAGGTTTAAAGGCTTGTTGCATGGGCTAAATGCAACCGACTTGGCATGCGACAGTGGTAAAATAATGTGGTTTTATTGTATTTTTCCTTCTCTTTATCATGAATAACATGTTTGTACTTGGATGATTATCATTCTAACCTTTGAACTGTTTTTGGCCACTGCCACATTGGGGACAACGTAGAAATTAGGTCGGCGGTGGGGTAAATTCATGCTTTTATGTTTCTCGCATATTCATGCTTTACTGTTTCTTTGTTTGCATGTAGATTTTAATCAAAAGAAAAAATAAGAGAAAAAAAAAGTTTTTGCAAGATAAGATCAGCTGTTGAGCGGTCCTTCTACACCACTGTTTAGTGGTTCTGTATAGCTGTTTAGCAGACATTTCTAATCCACTGCTTAGTGGATCATCTCGCTGTTTAGCAGACATTCCTGATATACTGTTTAGTGGATTCATCTTGTTGTTTAGCGGAAATCCATATCCAGCTGTTTAGCGGATATTCTTTATTTTTGTTTTGCTTGAGGACTAGCAAAATGCTGGTTGGAATTGGTGTTTGTGCTCGTTTAATGACAATAAAAAAAACCATATGTATCACTATTCTAAGCCAATTTAACATTTAATTGTATGTCATAAGCACATAAATTTCGAATGTTGGAGAATTTCCCGATGGCTTTAAACTGCAGGTTAAGGTGCTAACAACTGGACGGATTTTTAGTAATTCCAGTTTACCAAGGCAATGGGACCCGCACCATAAAGAAGAAATCAATCGAAAACCTCATATTTTGGCTGCAGAAACAAGATACGGGTTAGGGTTTGTTCAAGGCAGAGAAGAGCAAAGATAGATCGAGTGATTTTCCAGTCTTTACCAAATCGTCACTAAATCTTCACCTAATCTCAATAACTGAATATGTGTTCTTATGCGGATAAATTGGAAGTCAACGAACAACTCAAGCTCAACTGTTTCTACAACTCGTCGAAGTAAATCCCCAAATCAGTTAGAGATAATCTTGTCGACAGTCAAGGAATGGGTTTTTAGTATACCAATTGGAGAGATGAATTCACAAATTACTTGGGTTCTTCTTCAGATTTTTTTCTCGGATTTTCTTCGCAGTAAATCAGGGTGTGGATGTGGATTGATTTTAGTGATTTTGATATAGAAAAATATGGAAGACATTACAGCTATATGGAGTACTTTTCCCCCAATCCAGAAAGTGTTTGAATCAAGTATTACAGATGGGTTTTCGTTGTAATGAATGGAGAGATGATTAAGGGTTGATTTCAATTCTTTTAGGCATGAAAATAGGGTTGAATCTGGACTACAAATTAGAGAACAAGTCACGGCAGTGGTGTATAAAACAAGAAGAATAATCAACCAAAAAGGGTACGATTGAACACTGCAATCTTAATTTCTCTTGCTTTCTAGTTAGTTCGGTTTTTTTAGTTCTCTTGTGTATTAAGAGTTTTTGATTGAATATTTTTAATGGCTTTTTGCACAACAATGAGAAGCTAAACCCCTTCTCTGCCAAGACAAGAGGGGAAGCCTAATGTGTTCAATTCTTGAGTTTGATTATTAATCGAAGTTATTTTGTCCAATTCATTTCCTTGCTGTCTGATTTATATTTTTGATGAGATTGTTGATATACTTCTTTGATTCATTGTAATTTCCGGATACATTGAATTGCTTAAGATCCCTGTAACATATCTTATTTTCTCTTATACTTTCTTAGAAATCGGGCTAGAGAATGATGTCAGTTTAGTTATTACAGGTACATTCGCCACATTTTCCGAGTAAAATAGGTTACTATCTGCTTCTATTTGAGTTATCATTTGGTCATTTAAGTACTTGAACCCATTAGACGGAACCTTAAGTTCTTAGTAGATTCAATAATCATTTACTTTCTCTTTATTTTATTTTTTTTGATCGGCGAAAAAGGATTTTGTTGATAGAAAAATGAGGGTATAAAAGAGTTATACCATCCTAGCAATAAATACAAGAAAAACAAAAACAAAAAAGTTGATAACAAATTATCAACTTAATGTGGATCAAAATAAATAGAATACCAATTCCTCGTAACAGCAGAAGAATCCACATTTTCAAATTCTGAAAAAGCTAAAGTCCAAGTGAAGAGGCAGTAGATAGCTTTGCTAATAACAGCCCTCACTGTATTTCTTGTATATGTAAAAATTCTTCCATTTTTTTCTTTCCATATATGCTCCACAAGATGGCTGAAGGAACTAAAATGTTGGTGCTGGCTTTATCATAACCCCAAGGATGCAGCAAATAAGTAATATCATCTGACATGGTGAAAAACCAGTTCATCTTATTCATGAACTCTTCCCAGACTTGTCTTGCAAAGGAACAATGCAGCAAAAGATGAGAACTAATTTCAAGTTCATTGCAGAACAAACAATTTTCCGGCATATCTATTCTTCTTCTTTTGATAAGGTCTCTAGTTGGTAATCTGTTGTAAGCTAGTAATAAAAGAAAGCAACCAATTTTGAGAGGACATTTCAGTTTCCATATTAAGAGAGAAAATGTTATCAGAAGGAAGTGAATCATCCTCTAAACACAATTTGTCATAGAGAGATCTAACAGAAAAAAGCTTATCTTTAGTAAGAGGCCATTGCAGTTCATCAGGCTTCTCCAAGTTGAATTTGAAATTATTCAGATCAGAAGAAAGAAGCGCAAATTATGTTCTTGCAACAGTATTAAATCTAGTGGGAGTATGAAGATTCCACACAACTGAATTACCAACAATAACACCCAAATCTGTAACAGAAGAAAGCTTTGCTATAGACTGAGCATAAAGATTAGGATAACAAATTTTTATAGGAGTATCATAAATCCAGTTATCATCCCAAAACCTGCAAAGGATACCATCATTGACTTTGAACCTGACATGCTTCAAGAAATTTGAATTGTGCTTCATGATAGACCTCAAAACTGATCTCCCATAAGTGCAAGTAGGAATTTTTGGACTCCAAATTGTCTCACCAGGACCATACTTCTGCTCAACAATAGACTTCCGCGAAGCATCTTCTTCAACTGCATATCTCCAAGACCACTTTGTAAGTAAGGCTTCATTCACTTTCTTTAAATTTTTAATTCCAAGACCTCCTTGCTTTTTCTTTATACTAAGAGCAAGCCATTTCACCAAATGGAGTTTTTTTGTTCCCTTATTATCATGCCATAAAAAATCTTTCATAATCTTCTCCAACTTCTTCAAAACAAATATAGGAATTTCATACAGAGACATGTAGTATATTGGTAGGCTAGCTAAAACATTGTTAATCAACTGAATTTTCCCAGCTCTAGCAAGTAAGGGCTTTTTCCAGCCAGCTAACTTCCTAATAAATTTCTCAATAATCTTATCCCATTTTAACACTCCACCACATTTGTCACCCAAAGGAAGGCCTAAATAAGTAGTAGGAAGACAACCACTATAACAACCCAAAATGCAAGAGAAAATGCTTAAATCACCTTCAAACCCAACACCATAAATTTGACTTTTGGCAAAATTAATCTTCAAACCAGTAAGAAGTTCAAAAGAGAAAAGAATTGATCTAAGATTTCTAACTTGTTCAACATCAGCATCAAGGAAAATTAAACTGTCATCTTCAAACTGTAAATGACTAATCTTTAAGCCATCATACTTAACTTGAAAACCAGAAATAATACCTTGTTCTTTGGCCCTTTTGATCATGAAAGTAAGAGATTCACCAACTAGCAGAAGTAAGAAAGGTGAAATGGGATCACCTTTCCTGATTCCCTTTTTGCTAGTAAAGTAGCCATTAGCACTGCCATTATAAGAATTGAGAATTTGACAAACTCCATACAACATCTAATCCATTTCCTCCAATTGTCACCAAAACCCATCAAAGCAAAAATTTCATCTAAGAAATCCCAATTGACATGATCAAAAGCTTTTTCAAAGTAAATTTACACAAAAGACCAGGCTTTCCACTTCTCAATCTTGGATCAATCAACTCATTTGCTATAAGAACACCATCTAGAATCTGTCTTTTCTTGACAAAAGCAGACTGTGGTTTTGAAATAATTGTAGGAAGGTTCTTCTTGAATCTTTCATCCAAAATCTTGGAAATAACTTTATAAGCTCGATGAATTAAGATTATAGGTCTAAGATCTTTAATCTCCTCACTTTCTTAGGAATCAGAGCAATGAAAATATTCTTTAATCTCCAATCCAAGAAACTCCTATTATGCAGCACAGATAAAACTTTTAGAAAGTCTTCTTTGATGAAATCCCAGTAAAGCAAGTAAAATTTAATGGGAAACCCATCTGATCCTAGGGTTTTAAACTGACCCAACATTTTTATAGCAATAAACATTCTTCTTCTTCAAAATCTCTCTCCAACCAATTCTTCATTTCAACAGAAATTTGAGAAAAACTCGTCTCCTCCATAGAAACAGATCTTTGACTTTGGTTATGAAATATATCTTGAAAGAAAGACACAATTTCATCTTTTATAACATTATCATCAGAGGTTAGAATACCATTTACCTTTATAGAGCCATGTAACTTCTTAATTACAACTCTACTTCTTAACTTCTTAAAATTATTGTGAACTGCATTCTCAATTACAACTCTACTTCACATTTGCTTAAAAATTCTTTTGAATATCAATAATCTATGTGGTTCGAACTCGACTATATTACACTTTTTTCACTTTTATACTCTGAAAAGATTGATCAGTAGCCCATGGAAAAAGTATAAATTTTCAATGCATGTACCATCATTTGTTTCAAATGAATGTTTACTTTCTTTTATCATCTTTTACCCTTAAAAATAGAAGTTCATTGCAATCATCTCAATTAGAACCTCAAAACTCATAGATGCTCTTGCTTAATGAATTCATGTTTTACATTGAAGTTACCGCTGATCAAGTAGCCCATGGAAAAGTATAATATTTCAAAGCATGTACCATCATTTGTTTCAAATAAATGTTAACTTTCTTTTATCATCTTTTACCCTTAAAAATGGAAGTTCATTGCAACCATCTCGCTTGAATATATTCGTTGGTATAGTCTCTCCAAATCCCCGTCTTTTAACTACCTTTTTATACAAAAATAAAATTTAGTTCAAACCACGACACAGTCAACTGGTGGACGATTGTCGTTCATAAACGACAAAAATAAGAAAACTAAAGGCATAATGAAGGTTTGTTTTCTTTATTGATTAATTGTTTGTTAGTGTTTGCAGTTGTTTTGAATTCCGTACTGATTGGATCAAATTCATTGGGTCAAATTCATTATGTAAAGGTGAAACCAACTGTTTGTGGGTGAAAACTGTTTCTGCTGATTTCGGTAATTTCGTGTGAGTGCGGATGAGAAACCAATCTAAACCCTAAACAATGTACTGCACTAGAGTACTTTGATTCGAGAGATCAATCTGTACAATCTTGTTCTAAACCAAGAAATGGCCGTTCCAGGCTTGCTTCGGTCACAAACTGAAGGAGAAAGGTTGGTCTTAGGGGGGAAGCGAAGAAAGTGCTGAGGCAAGGATAGTTGATTCTGGAAGTGTGGGTGTTTTGCGACTTGTATCCGAAAGTTAAACTGGCGAGCTGAATGAAAAGCTACCAGGTGATTTCTGGATGTGTATTGTTCTCCTGACCAAAACTTGTCTTTTGGTGGAAATAGGTGACACCTATTTATACAATTCGTAATGAAACGTACCCTGGCCTCGTAAGAAGTGGAAACGGTTGAGTAATGGAAGAAAGTAGTAACGGGTAACGCCTGGAATTGATGTTTCCATAAGAAAGAAAACGTTTCACCATTACTTCTTGTATTTACTAACCGCCTCACTCTTATGACACTTTCTTGTAACGGGCGTATTGCACGCCGCACGATGTAAACCGCCAGACAAATACCCTGATGAGTATCCCCCAGTTTGTGACATGTTTTGATGTCTCGAGTGTTTTCGTGGAAAATGTATAACAGGTTGCTATGTGTGGCATGGTGGCATGCCAGTAGCCATGGCATCGCGACGTGCTGGCAGTTTTGGCATGGTAGCATGCCAGTAGCCGTGGCATAGCGACGTGCTAGCATCTGTGGCATGGTGGCATGCCAGTAGCCGTGTCATAGCGACGTGCTAGTTGTTGTGGCATGGTGGCGTGCCAGTATCCATGGCATAGCGACGTGCTAGCAGCTGTGGCATGGTGGCGTGCCAGTAGCCGTGACATAGCGACGTGCTAGCATTTGTGGCATGGTAGCATATTACGTTCCAGTAGCCGTGGCATAGTGACATGCTAGAAGCTGTGGCATGGTGGTATGCCAGTAGCCGTGGCACAGCGACGTGCTAGCAGATGTGGCATGGTGGCGTGCCAGTAGCCGTGGCATAGCGACGTTGCTAGCAGTTGTGGCATGGTAGCGTGCCAGTAGCCGTGGCACAGAGACGTGCTAACAGCTGTGGAATGGTGGCGTGCCAGTAGTCGTGGCATAGCGACGTGATAGAAGGTGTGGCATGGTGGCGTGCTAGTAGCCGTGGCATAACGACATGCTGGTGGTATGCCAGTAGCTGCGCTATAGCAGTATGCCAGTTGCGGCATGGCCAAAGTTAGCATCATGGACGGATTTGGTTGCGTCTTGCCTGGATTAGGGTTTCGGTGTGTTGAAACCCTAATTAGTGCGTGCGACGCGTTTTGGGAAGCTAGTACGTTTTTGGAAGCTAGCTTATATTAGTGACCTCTTTTGAGACCATGACAGGTTTGGAGCAACCTGATTGGTCGATGGAAAGGGGGCCGACAAGCAGTATGGGGCCGGCCTTGTTTGGAATGCGTGTGGCGCATTTAGGGAGACCTGATTTTTCAACGGGAAGTGGGTCCGGAAAGATAGGGCGCGACCATAATTTCAGCGCGCTGTGGCGGATTTAAAGGGACCTAATTGGTCGATAGAAAGGGGGCCGGAAAGCAACATGGGGCCGACCTTGTATGGAATACGCGTGGCGCATTTAGGGAGACCTGATTGGTCGATGGGAAGTAGGGCCGGTCAATCTAGGGCGCGCCACACTTCCGGCGCGCTGTGGTGAATTTGGTTGCCTAGCTTGGCTAGGCGTGGTTTCGACCAACGTGGTCTAGTATATGGCGCGAGGCGCAAAACCCTAATTTTCAATTTAGTTGGGTTTATGAGTTCTTTGCAAGTTATCACAATGATTAGATGGATTTTCGTACGTTGTCACAAATATCTTTACCTATAGAATGCAGTATGCTTTCTGTCTGAGCCTTTCGTGCAATGACCTTAATTTTGGTACTTGGAGGTTTCATGCTACTCAGCTGCGAGTGAACATAAATCTGTCATGTCATACCAACTTAAGGGTTCTTCTGAGGAACATAGCACAGGAAAGTACTCAGCGAGTCTAGTATTGGCAAGGCGCCAGAAAAGGTATATTGAGCGACTCAATAAATGTGTCGGTGGAGAGGTTAGTACTCGCAGCACCATTTCCTTGCAGAGTGACGTCACATCTGATGCAAGGTTTTACGATTTTAACCCTAAGCTAAAAACCACCATCAACATTAAGTCCCCTGTTTAGCTCGGAACAGGGGTCTTGTTGCGAGGTAAGCATGAGATGGTGACAGACAAGGGCAAAATCGAAATGGCAAGTTATGAAAATATGGTCAGGAAGATCCGACTAACCTTTTTCGGGAGGTAAAGAGAATCCATAACTCTTGCATGGATGAATTTGCGTAAATTTTGTGCTGTTGGCTAGGCCGCGAGTTGGTAGAGATGGTTGCTGGCTGAGACGCAGACTGTTGGCATCAGCTTAGAAGGGAGTCGCTAGCATCGACTTGGCGTTAAAGGGAGTCGTTGGCATTACGCGGCTTTAAACGGAGCCGCTATCATCGGTCGGCTTGGTAAGGCTTGGCACGACGCGGCTTGGACGCGACTTTGCTTGGATTGGGCGCGACTTGGCTTGGCGCGGCTTGGACGTGGCTTGGAATGGGAGTCGCGGGTATTGTGCGACTTGGTAAGCGCGTCTGGCGTGCGCGTCTTGTAAGCACGTCTGGTAAGCGCGTCTGGCATGCGCGTCTTGTAAGCGCGTCTGGCATGCACTTCTTGTATTGTCTTGGCCGCGGACTGTTGGCGCTGGAACTTGGGTACCAAGCGGTGATGATAGCGCTAATGGATTCAGTCCGTGGAACGGTGGAAATGGCACTCGGAAGGCTTGCAGGGTGGATCACGGAATGCTGGAGCGTTGGCGCTAACTTAACCACAGAGTGTTGGAGTCATGGAGAGTTGCACGTTGAGCGACTGGTGTTCCTCGAGATGGCGTTGTTGGTTCAGTCATGGAGCGGAGATATTGGCACACTACTTGTTCGGCTATAGAGCATGAGTGTGGTGCGCTCAGTCATCTATTCCCGTTCATGGAAGTAAGGAATCCTCAGTCTGTTCAAACTAAAAAAACCGCGTTCATATGAATAGGGGTATCGATTCTCTTCTGTTTTTGTTGTTCGTCCAGCTCCGTGCTTTCATCTGCAGTATCTGGCTCCTCTTCGTCATTTGTTAGCGGTGGTAGAGAGAGCATTAATGGTAACAAAGCAAACTCCAAATCAGCATCAAGGCGAGCCAGGATAAATTAAGGTAGGTTCTCTCGCATGTATCCTCCCAACAGTTCCATCGATCTTCTCCAGAATGTGTAATAAGGTTCTGACTCCAGAAGGATGAGTATCTGACAGTGGATTTCAAAATTTACCAAACTCCATTGCGCTCTTGGTATGGATGGATGAAATAATGTCAGGGCTAATCTTTGAGATTGTGTTTGCGTTGTTGGTTTATCCTTGACTTTAGGTTATTTGGTACCTAGACTTTTGATTGCGATGATGATATACTGTGGATGCTTGTATGGTCGAAATCTTCGGCAAACATTGGGTGAAGTAGATGAGTTGAGAGATGTTCTATTGCCGATGTGCTTCTATCAAGTCCTCAAGGACTTCGTTATAAACGACATCCTTTGAACCATCTTCTGAACCTTGGACTATTGTATGGAATGGGATGCAGTGAGCATCGCCTAGTTATACTTATGTTAGATCCGATGGTGTGGCCGGATATATGAATGTATATCTGTGGCGTGCTTTTGTGGACTTTGATGCACGTGTACGACTTCATGTTGAGAAATTATTACGGCTTGTAAAAATCCGACAGTGATGATGTTGCAATTGGAAATAACCTGGTTGAGAGCAGTAAAGACGTCCCGTTCTGGTAGTCCCCATGTATAATTATCCTGAGCCTATTTTTTCGTGGAAGATGTGCTTCTGATGCATTCGCTGGTAAGTGGTGACTGCGTTTAAGCTTCTAAATACGAAGGAGGTTTCAGTCCCCAGGTGTGGTTTACATGCTTATATCTGGTATGGTCGGTGAGTTGACCATGACAAGGATATCACCATCTCGCATCTGTAGTGGTGACTCTATTACTTCGTCCATGTGAAACTAAAACATGGAGAAGTACGGATTACCCTTGTAGTGATTGTTGTTATGGTGAAGTTCTGGCTGGTACCGAAAAACAAGCAGTAACAGTTCTTGGCAGCAGATGTGATCAGAAGTGACTACACCGCGTGGGAACCAAAATAGGTCGGCTGAAATTGTATGGGCGTCCATGGAAGCAAAGGGATCGGCTGTATGCGTAAGCGAGTAAACTGTCCATGACCACGAGGTTTGGCGAGATGGATCAAAAAGCGGCCACAACTGCGATCCTTGGCTGGCTATGATCACGATCCTTGACAGGGAGGAGTGTGGTGGCTACATGCATGAACTTTGGAAGGAAAGAGTGTGGCGTTGAAGCGTCTTCGGCTCTTGGAGAGGACGTTGAAGTTTATGGAGCAAAATGTTGAAGCTTTGGCTTCGGATCCTGGAGCAGTTTATGGAGAGGATGCTGAAGCGGAGCGACTTCTGGCTCTGGAAGCGAAGCGGCTTCCCGAGAGAATATTGAAGCGGTTTCCAGAGCGAAACATTGAAGCAGAGCGGCTTTTGGCTCTGGAAGCGGAGGCGGCTTCCCGAGAGAACGTTAAAGCGGCTCATGTAGAAAACTCCAGTGAGGGAGTTATTAACCCTTGACTCCGAAAAAACGAATTGATACGATATGGCATGGGAAGACGTCACAAATGGTGTTGGTCGGCAAGTAGCGTTTTTCTCCTTATGGGAAAGAATGCGCTTCTTTTGTTCGATTCTCCCTTGAACCTCTCAGAGCCTTGACGGCTACAATGTTGAAGTCGAAGGCTGCGTCAATCAGCGTGCTGTCAAACTCGACATCCTTCAAGTGAACAGTGGTTAGGAGTCTCCAGTTTCGTCTATCAATCGTGCTTCCTAGAAGAGGTTGGGGTTCGGGAATGGCTTTCCTGGCTGTAAACAGCTGCTTTCCTGATGCAGTGCGGTTGAGGGCTGCGAGTATGTCTTGACGATTCGCCTTGTAGAAATACAGAATCTCACAAAATTGGTTTATCATGGACTGCACGATTCGGATGGAGTCCCAAGAAATTATGCAGCTACTAATGGGAAGAGGGTCTCTGTGAACCCAGGAGGATTGCTGATTTTCTTTGCCTCGATTTTGGAGAAGTCGTTCCTGATCTCTACGTGTGATAAAATTGGATTGCTGATTTTTCTACTGGGCGTTTAGAAGCAACGCGAGCCTCTTCATATATAAAGGTGCGTCCTGCTGAAGTGCTTGTGCCAGATGTTAAAAGTATTCTTTGTCGGTTCCATCTGGGGTTGAAGTGACTCTTGTGGTAACCGCTCCGCTAGTGTCTTGAGGAAAATAGGTATCTCTTTCTGAGTTGTAGCCATGTTTGTCTGAGCCTTACGAGAACCTTTTGTCTTTCCATCAAATCAACAATGGTAAGAGGAGATCGACTTCTGTTGGCTCCTCCAGTCTCCCGTCCTGATGGTGGAGTAGCAGCGGTTCTGGTGACGGTTGGAGCTGTCACACTTGGAGAAACGTTGGGAGCGACAACAACGGCTCTGGCTCTGATGATCGGCGGCGTAACACCTGAAGGAATGTTTTCCGAGCCGCTGGTGTTGGCAGGTAGCGTATTAACCCTACTGGAAGGAACGTTAACACCGGGAATAATTTCAGTGCCAGTGTTCTCAGGGTTTGTTGCTGATCCGGACCGTTTTCGAGGATGTAATCTCGAGTTGGGAGTTCCACCGGGACATGTGCATAAACTTTGAGTTCAACGTTCCCTAGTTTGTTGAGGGTTTCACCGAGATCCAAAAGTTGCAAATTGAGGCGACCGAAGGCTCCTCCACAGATGTGATCAATCAACAGAAAGCGGAAATTGGAAGGTTTCCCAAAAAGTTGAAGCTGAAATAGGCGGCTCTCCAAAGTCGAAGGAGGTTTTCTCTAAGAAGAGCAAGCAATTGCTGAATAATTTTCTTTGAACATCTTCTGGACCTATTTTGCTTAGTTTTTTTTTTTTTGAAAGGCAAACGAAACGCCTAGTTTATGGTTTGGTTTTCTGGTTTTTGGATTGGTAGATGATTGTTACCTATGAGGGTTTTGGCTTATTCTTTGGAATGAATTTTTGGAATAATGTCGTTTTGATTATGACTGTTAGTAGCATTAATATTCCAGGAGACTCATGGAACCGTGAATGTTGTATGATGGTAGAAAGTATGGGATGGGATTTTTTTGGGATAACATGGCTGTCGGTTTCCAATGTGAAAACCTGAAGTAGTAGATTGTGTACTCTGTCTAATAAGACTTACTCGCTTTTAGGGTCTCCCAAAAAAATGGATCTTCCGGGCATATGTCTGAGCTTCATGAGCGACGTCGTTGTGTCCGTGATAAGTTCCCAGTCATTCCTCATCGTGTGATAACTGACAACTGAGCCATTGAACCCCGCGCGATCGTTTGCTTCTACCATCTTGATGCCTGGGTTGAAGAATGAAACTTGGAATTGGAAATTGATATTGTAACCGAGAGATTAATCTCCCACTGTGGTTGCCAATTATTTGTGGGTGAAAACTATTTTTGCTGATTTCGGTAATTTCGTGTGAGTGCGGATGAGAAACGAATCTAAACCCTAAACAATGTACTGCACGGGAGTACTTTTGATTCAAGAGATCAATCTATACAATCCTGGCCTAAACCAAGAATTGGCCGTTCCAGGCTTGCTTCGGTCACAAAGTGAAGGAGAAGGGTTGGTCTTAGGGAGGGAAGCGAAGAAAGTGTTGAGGCCAGAATAGTTGATTCTGGAAGTGTGGGTGTTTTGCGACTTGTATCCGAAAGTTGAACTGGCGAGCTGAATGGAAAGCTACCAGGTGATTTTTGGATGTGTATTGTTCTCCTGACCAAAACTTGTCTTTTGGTGGAAATAGGTGAAATCTATTTATACAAGTCGTAATAAAACGTACCCCGACCTCGTAAGAAGTGGAAACGGTTGAGTAATGGAAGAAAGTGGTAACGGGTAACGCCTGGTATTGATGTTTCCATAATGAAGAAAACGTTTCACCATTACTTCTTGTATTTACTAACCGCCCCACTCTTATGACACTTTCTTGTAACGGGCGTATTGCACGCCACACGCTGTAAACCGCCAGATCAATACACTGATGAGTATCCCCCAGTTTGTGATATGTTTTGATGTCTCGAGTGCTTTCGTGGAAATCGTATAACAGGTTGCTACGTGTGGCATGGTGGCATGCCAGTAGCCGTGGCATAGCGACGTGCTAGTAGTTGTGGCATGGTAGCATGCTAGTAGTCGTGGCATAACGACGTGCTAGCAGCTGTGGCATGGTGGCATGCCAGTATCCGTGGCATAGCGACGTGCTAGCAGCTGTGGCATGGTGATGTGCCAGTAGCCGTGGCATAGCGACGTGCTAGCAGCTGTGGCATGGTGGCGTGTCACGTTCCAGTAGCCGTGACATAGCGACGTGCTAGCAGCTGTGGCATGGTGGCGTGCCAGTAGCCGTGGCATAGCGACGTGCTAGCAGTCGTGGCATGGTGGCGTGCCAGTAGCCGTGGCATAGCGACGTGCTGGTGGTATGCCAGTAGCCGCGGTATAGCAGTATGCTAGTTGCGGCGTGGCCAAAGTTAGCATCGTGGACGGATTTGGTTGCGTCTTGCCTGGATTAGGGTTTGGGTGTGTTGAAATCCTAATTAGTGCGTGCGGCGCGTTTTGGGAAGCTAGTACGTTTTTGGAAGCTAGCTTAGTATTAGCGACCTCTTTTAAGACCGTGACAGGTTTGGAGCAACCTGATTGAAAGGGGGTCGGCAAGTAATATTGGGCCGACCTTGTTTGGAATGCGTGTGGCGCATTTAGGGAGACCTGATTGGTCGATGGGAAGTGGGTCCGGCAAGCTAGGGGGGGGCCACACTTCCAGCGCGCTGTGGCGGATTTAAAGCGACCTGATTGATCGATAGAAAGCGGGCCGGCAAGCAACATGGGGTCGGCCTTGTTTGGAATGCGCGTGGCGCATTTAGGGAGACCTGATTTGTCGATGGGAAGTGGGACCGGTCAAGCTAGGGCGCGCCACACTTCCAGCGCGCTGTGGCGTATTTGGTTGCCTAGCTTGGCTAGGCGTTGTTTCGACCAACGGGGTCTAGTATATGGCGCGAGGCACAAAACCCTAGTTTGCAATTTAGTTGGGTTTATGAGTTCTTTGCAAGTTATCACAATTATTAGATGGATTTTCGTATGTTGTCACAAAAATCTTTACCTACAGAATGTAGTATGCTTTCTGTCTGAGCCTTTCGTGCAATGGCTTTAGTTTTGGTGCTTGGAGGTTTCATGCTACTCAGCTGCGATTGAACATAAATCCGTCATGACATACCGACTTAAGGGTTCTGCTGGGGAACATAGCACAGGAAAGTACTCAGCGAGTCTAGTATTGGCGAGGCGCCAGAAAAGGTATATTGAGCGGCTCAATAAATGTGTCGGTGGAGAGGTTAGTACTCGCAGCACCGTTTCCTTGCAGAGTGACGTCACATCTGATGCAAGATTTTACGATTTTAACTCTAAGCTAAAAACCACCATCAACACCAACATAAGAACATAAGAGGACTGCTTCATCCTTCATTCTATTTTGATATATAGTTATTGCATTGAAAGGGCGCATGTTGAATCGGTTTTGTTTTTTAAGTGAAACTATTCGGTTTTGTTTTGTCAATAGTTGATAGATACTGATTGTGTAGTTTAGCAGTTGGAATTGGTCCACTGTTTTCTTTTATGTTCCATATCTCGCCTCAATCAATATAGTAATCCTGCCTTCTTGAGTTCCTTCAAAACATAAAATGAATTTACATAGAATGAATTGGTTCATTGTTAGCAGATAAAGGATAGTGTAGAAATCTTGTCCGAGAGTTTGTCCTACTACAACTCCCTTGATGATTCTAATGATTTTGTGGAAGTGAAAGTGATGTCTACAAACATGACCGCATAAAAGATATTCTCAGTGGGTTCTATGCCAGGTGAGTCGATAAGTGTACCGAAAATGGAAATTTATAATTTGCTTATGGTTCGTTTGGCACCGATGGAGTTGAATTTCTAGGTAGTTCCAACAACCTAGAAATCCAACCACCTAGAAATTCAACTACCTCCAGTCCAACATCTGTTGTTTGACATCCAATTCAAATGGGAGGAAAATTTGGATGGAAATCAAAATTTAGGTGTTTGGCATAGGATGGAATTTATCATTTGGAAAATATCCTCCCAAATTTGATTATCATCCATCTAACCAATGAAGTCCTAGCAAACAATCACATAACACGCGTATACATAAATACTTCCATTGGTAATATATTGACTGTCATCATAATTCGTTCAACACAAGTCTGCATATACATTGGTAGGCATTCACCACATGATATGCAAGCTCTACATTACAAATAGACACAATAAGCGCAAACATACAGTTACGATATAAGAATCTACTCGAATACCACCGTCGAGAACTTGAAAATTATGCTCTTGTGCCATGACCAGTACTGCAAGTGTTTTAATCATTCACCAGCAAAAGAGGTAAAATAGTGAGAGAACTTATAGATGATCCGGTGATATAAACAGACCTGGTTAAAATAAATTTATGGGCACTCGTGTTCACAAAGTATAATATTCACCAAAACTACACTTACATACCACATTAAATGCTATGCCCATGTCATGTTTGTAAGGCTATTCTAAATTCTCACTGCAAACTTTCTTATAACCAGGTGCAATTTCCATCAGCAAGCCAATAAAAGTTCATACACACATACTCATTAACATGGATGTGTACTCATAAATTCAGACGATGGCTTCTTATTGAATCAGCTGATCACAACCAGACACTAGGACTAGTACTTAAAATGTAATGCATATAACAAGTATGGGAAAAAATTAGTACCTATATTAGAATTTCAGAGCTAATAATTCCATCTCCAAAAGTCGACGCATAAGGTTATACACAAGTCACCAACAGTACTACAATATATTTAGTAAATGTAACACAAATGAATCATTAACTATGACCATTCAAAAAATACGATTACTTAATTTGCAGCATAGTCATTAATTATTTCCTAAACCAAAATTAGATTCAATGAAGTTAAGAAGATTTGGTACCTTGAAGTTATATACCGCACATCCAAAAAAGTGATGTACCGCACATCCAAAAAATTGATACACCACACCATCCAAAAAAGTGATATACCGCACCATCCAAAAACATTGGTTGAATCCAGACCAATCTCCATAAAGACGCTTAAATCCAGATTTTATCCATCCACCGGTGCAGGGAAACGGTGCAGGGAAACGAATGCTACACCAATCCAACTGCTCGGTCTCGTTCATCTTGAAAAACATCTTAGTTTTTTGTAGCGTCATTCACCAGATACTCCACAAGTTTCACACGCATGACAGAGCTTATATGAGGAAGTTCTCTTAATGACTTCAATAAAACGTCAACGTCAGGCTTCATATCCCGTTGAATCGTATGATTTGCAATGCTAGTAATGCCTTATGCCATTTGGCTCATTGATTCCTTTTTGCATGCGGCATCCTCTCGATTCTTCCTTTTCCTCGTATTCACATTATCTTTTGTAGTACATGGGGTTGCATTAGACCTTGAACTGGGTTCACTTCCAGTTCCTTCACTATTGTTAGCATGACTGGTTCCTTCACTATTGTTGGCATGACTGGTTCCTTCACCGTTGTTAGCATGACTTGTTGTTTCATCATAGACAATGATGGGTAAGTTAGGCATGGTATCATCATCTCTGAGATTACTTTCCGCGAGTGCAGCTGTTTGTGCTTCACTACCAGTTGCTTGATCATTGCCAATGATAGTTTCAATCTCATCAAAAGTATCCAAGGACTTGTCGCGGTATTTACTGTACTGTGGGTTATCCTATAATCAAAAGATATGCAAATTAATAGCAGAAAACCATAACCTATGTAAGGTCCATGTATCTTTTCTATAATTCATATATTGATTAACATGGTGGAACGGTTACCTTAAGGAAATCCTTCCGAACTGAGTCGGGAGCTGTAAGCGTATTATTTGTTAGAATCCTACCAAACCCACTTTTATTGAGAAGATAACTCATGGCAGTGTAACTTTCCTTCCATGTTTTCAAACGATTTTTCACATTATCAATATTGATTTCCATGTCTAATTTACATTTTATATTTGTTCGAACTTGCTGAGAGGATACTGATTTCCAACCGTTGTCAGCTTTGTTTCCCGCGGCAATTTGTTCTTCCAATGTATCGATAAGAATACGATCCATATCCTTTGTCCATCTGACCTGCTTTCCATTATTTTCCACTCTACTCGTGTTGACTTTGTTCGGTGACCTGCAGGTACTCACTATTAATAATACTGCCAAATAAATCAAAATAAACAAAGCAGGTGAAGATATAGATGTCATACAGTTACCAATTAAATTGAACAAAAGACAAGCTTAAGAAAAATCATAATCTAAGCAAAACAAGAATGCAAGTAGATCATATGAATTTCCTGAATATTCCTAACCACCACAAACATCAAGTGAGAAATTTTATCAAACAATATGCATGCATTCAAAATTCATTAGCAGTTGGCTGTAATTTCTAATACTTTAGTCATACAATTTCCAAGTGATGAATCGACTCAAAACAAGTAGATCAGATCATATTTTTACAGTAAAACGGGATAAACATAGAATTGATCATGAAAATTTCTTAAGCCCTGTATATAGAAGGTACATGTAGATTTACTAATCTTAACATTGTGATCTATAAACCATAAATCAATCATGAAATTTCTTTAACCCTATATGTAGAAACCCAAAAAGTACATATAATCCTAACTTTTTGGTTCAGAAAAAATCTAGGGTTTGGATAAATCCATCGAAAAGAAACGAAAATAACTAAACAACAGAAAGAAGAGCCGAAATTTCACAATAGTCTATGATGCAAACAAAGAATAAAGAGTGAGAGTTACCCATATCTAAGCTCGAGAGTTTCTCTTTATGGCGGAGCTTTCGAGAGACGAGATGAAAATGAAAAGGAAAGAGAGAAGAGCGGATTTTCTGTTGAAGAAGAAGAATATTTAGAGAGTGAAAGAAGAAACTGAAAATCAACCACAAATCTAACCCGAAAAATAGATTGAGGAAGAACCAGTTCCTGAAATGAGAATAAGAAGGTTAGTTCTACAAACTCATCTCGTATTTGATGTTTTTAATTGGTATGATTGGTTTAATTCGTTAAAAACATGGTTGAGCGGCGGTTATAGGGTTGGGTTCGGCGTAAAATCAAGTTTAGATTTGCACCGAACTGTTCTTCAAACACAACCCTGAAACTGCATATGAACGATTCGGCTTAAAATGTATATCAGTTTTGCACCGAACCTAGTGACATAGAGCCTTGTATTTAGGATCGGCTTATTCGATGGCATTAGATTTGCGCCGAATTTGTGTTGTAGAAATTTCATAAATTTTGCATGTGTATAGGATCCGCTCATATGGTAGTACTAGTTTTGCGCCGAATAAATGTTTGAATTCATAATTTTAGGTTCGGCTTATTCGATAGTATTGGTTGTGAGCCGAATAAATGAGACCGGCTTGTAAATAGTTTGTGGTATGAGCTGAACCACTCTCTGTGTAAGCTACCGAAAATTCTAAGACATGGTTCGGCTCATATTTGTTATTTCGGGTAAGCCGAGCCTTCTTATTTGTTAACAAGTTTTTGGCATTTCAAATCCATATTTTGTATAGTTTGTATCCTTTGTTGTTCGAAGTAGTCTTATAATTTTCATACTTGTGTCAGGACCAATGCATCTAAAAAGAGGAAGAAGATGGAGGTAATACCTTCTACTTCTAAAACTCCCGATCCTCGAGGAGGAGGTAAGAAAAAATTGGGAGCAGGAGGTATATGAGGCATTTTAGAAGAAGAAGCTGAAAAAGTAAGAGTTGAAAGACAAGAAGAAGGAATAGCTGAAGATGAAGAAGTGAAAGGAATGGCTGGAGATGATAATCAAGAAGTTCATCAAGAAACACAACCCCAAGGAAAACCCAAGAAAGACAAGAAAGGTAAGAAGGTGGCAGAACCCGAGAAAGAGAAGAACGTTTCAGAACAACGGATCATTGGTTTACACATTCCTGATGAAGATGACGTAAGTCCAACTCGATCAGATGGTTTGCCTTATAGTCTTCCGGAAGATGGAGGAAATGTGTTGATTGGTTATGCCGAATCTTTGGCGAAGAGAATTTATGAGACTCCTGATCACAAACGTGCAGTCCGAGTATTGAGACACCAGAGGGAAGCGGAATGGGATCTTGATGAAGAGGTTCCTGAGGTGATTTCTTACGTACAAGTCAGTGCTTTATGGCCTGCCATTAATTATGGACATCATGAATATGATAGTGTGGCGGCCTCTGCCTTTACCGAGAGATTTTGTCCAGAAACTTACACATTTCAATTACCTTTTGGAGAGATGGCAATCACTCCTGATGATGCGAGTAAGATTATATGCCTTAAAGAAAGGGGTAGAAGTGTGGATGCTGATTTTTATGACATGAGTTGGGATGAGCTCTACAAGTTGTACGAGGAAACTCTTGGTTGGGGTGCATACAAAACTGAGTTGGAGTTTTCTGGGTCCGTTAAAGATGTCGATTCCGTATTCATACTCAATGGAAAAAATAAGAAGAATAAGAAGATCAAGCTCACCAACTTGAAAAAGGAATTTGAGAACACAAAGGATAGAGTAAAGGAAGGTTTGTTGGTAATGGATCCCGTCAAAGTGAAGCAAACCGGAACGTCCTACTTGCTCTATACTCTTGGTAGAGATATCTTTCCCGACCTTACCGGAAACAAGGTAAATGCTAAGTATCTCCAATTGGTAAAGAATCTTGAAACTTGTAACAAGTATGCTTGGGGAACGGCTACGCTCGCTTACCCGCTGGACCAACTTGCCACCGCGTCTAGGTTGACAAGTACACACATCGGAGGGAACTTCACTCTACTCCAGGTAACTTTTGGGATTTCAGTGTATGGTTCGGCTTATAACTATAAAATCGTGTAAGCCGAACTTGTTACTTAATTGGTTCGGCTTATTATACTTGCTCTATATAAGCCGAACTGTGTTATGAGTTTGCAAACTTTATTTTTACTTTGATGTTTTTGTTTCTATCGCTTCAATTCCTTTGATTTTTGAATTTGGTTCTTTGGATGTAGGTGTGGTTATATGACCATTTCCCAATTTTTAACTTGGCCAAAACATTTGAGAAGGATGTCGAATAGGTTGATACAGAGCCAACTGTAGCACGGTACGCGTACGAGGACTCGAAGAAAAGAAAGAAAAAAGAGTTGGTGGCAAGTTTGAGAGAGACATTAGATCTAATGGGTGTTGATGATGTCGTTTTTCAACCATATGAGAAGGAAGATGAAGTTGTTGAAGATGAGGATATGCCGGTAGGTATATATCATGGGCCATTGTTTTATCTCGGTGATTATGTCATATACGATCCTCGGCGAGTACTCCGTCAATTAGGATGCGTCCAAAAGGTTCCTTTGTTTGATGAGAAATTCAGGTTGTTACCAAAGAGTGGTACTGGAACTAAAAGCACCACTTCATCTTGGGAACCAAAGTATGATCCTGACCCCATCCTTGAGTTTTGGAATAACTTAGACGATCACACATTAGATGCGTCCAAGTTAACACCTTTACTTGATGATCCATGTGAAGAGGATCTGGGATATATGGATTGGTATAACCAAATTTCTCATCCCTTCATTATCAATAAGAAAAGTCAAAAGGTAGCTGATTAGGGGAAGGCGAAGGCAATCAAGATCACCAACAAGTCTACTTTCGAAGATGTAGTCAACGCTTTCAAGATAATGGTAAGAATGACTTCACTTTATAATATTTTCATATATTAGTTATGGTAAAAATGTCTTCAACCTCACGGTTATAAGTTATTGACAAATGAAAAAATAGGTTGTCGCGGGTAGGGAGATGTTGAAAAAAATGAAGGCCAAACTTGGTTGCAAAACACCATTGACCGTGAAAGAACAAAAATACCTCTACAACAAGTGGGATGCAATCATCAACAAAGGACAAGGACCCGAGGAACCTGCACAAAGGCCTACCACTAAGAGGTCTCCACAAGTTGGTGAAGGTACAAGTGGAGGTGGTGCTACCAGCCAACCAGGTAATGATGCGTCAGAAGATGAAGACCAAGGTGGAAGAAGAGGTGGTCGTGGAACTAAGAAGAGGGGTCGTGGTTAAGTGTCCTTTTATGTTTCCAAGTTCCTTTTAATGTTTTCTTAAGTTTTAAGTACACTTTTATGGTGTTGCAAACACCTTGGATTTTAGGTGCTGAACTTTGTTTTTAATGGTGCTGGGATTGTGTTATGGACACCTTGAATTTCATGTTTTAATCAATAGCGTACCAGTTAATTAGTTACTTATTACCTGGAATTTATGAAGTTCGGCTTATCCTGTAATTTGAGTTATGCGCCGA
Source organism: Papaver somniferum (assembly GCF_003573695.1). Taxonomy (NCBI): domain Eukaryota; kingdom Viridiplantae; phylum Streptophyta; class Magnoliopsida; order Ranunculales; family Papaveraceae; genus Papaver; species Papaver somniferum. The sequence continues at coordinate 180,936,909 of NC_039359.1, forward strand.
ATCTGAAAAACTCTGGTTCGGCTTATCCTGTAATGTTAGTTACACGCCGAATCATTTGTCCTTTAGGTTCGGCTTATTCGATAGTATTAGTTTTGAGCCGAACCTGTAATTTGGATAGTATAATTTGAGTTCAATGGCTAGTTTTTTTAAAAAATATTTAAACTATTGATCCGTTATACTATGCGAGATTACATCAGAATATTAAGATGGGTCAATCAATATCATCCCATGGATACTAATCGATGAGATTCGTTAGAGATAATTTAAGATTGAACTATTATGTAAATCAGTGTATGGTTCGGCTTAGATCTGCAAACTCGTATAAGCCGAACCTGTAAGAAGTTTCTTAATTTGAAATTCTAGCTGTTACTTAAACATATTCGGCTTGTTGTCTAACCTTCTTATGAGCCGAACATTGTCTTTTTTTGTACAAAAATCTATGAACGACTCTTTTTTGAAATATATAGCCGTTGTAACCTGTATTATATATAGACATGCATGGTTTTTCATAATCTTCAGAGCATATACTAAAAAAAATGGCACCCCCAACTCATGAGTTTACTTTAGAAGAAGATTTGTCTCTTTGCACTAATTACGTAGCAGACTATCCAAAGAAGGGTGAAGAACTACGAGTGAAGGGTTTGATGAGTATGTACTACTTGGTTAGAATTCATGAATCCTTCAGCACCGAAACGGGTAATCTTCACAACCGGGATAGTGCGTCCTTGTTTTGCCGAATTAAAACTATAAAAAACGGTCAAAGACTTTATAGCTTTAGTTCGGATTGTGAGTCTATATCGTCTCAAGGATGAAACAAACTCTGAGATTGAAGATCGAGCTCTAGAGAAATGGCGAAGATGGAAAGGAAAGAATTTCGAATACAAAGATCACTACTACATTCTTATGTAGTTTCTCATTACCCGTTTTGGATATTAGAAGAATTCGACTAGAAATTTATTGTAAGGTTATTATGTAACGGGTGTGTAATCAACATTTTCTATGAATTTGAAAAGTCTATTTGGAATGATATAATAATTTTTGTTTTCATGAATCATGCAAGGTTCGGATTATCCTGTAATTTCAGTTATGCGCTGAATGTTGAAATCCATTGTTCGGCTTTCTTCAAAAATATACTACAAGCCGAAACTAGCAGAGTAACTCTGGATTTTTTTTTTGGTCAGGTTCGGCTTGAAGTGAAATAATGTTAGAAGCCGAACCTGACAAAAAAACTCTGGATTTTTTTTTTGTCAGGTTCGGCTTTCATCAAAATAATACTACAAGCCGTACCTGACAGAAAAACTCTGGATTTTCATCACTCCGTCGGGTTCGGCTTTCCTTGAACTAATGGTACAAGTCGAACCATCTCCTGTGTTCATGATTCCAGTTTCCATAAAACGACATGTTCCATAACCAAAAAGTTAATCATTCAAGTATTCCTTTTTGATGGGTACATGTAACTGCAATTCTAGTCAAGGTATCATCCTCATCATACACGAAAATCAAAAGACACAAAAATACGCGGATAAATCCATGAAACATTTTTATGGAGATCCTAAACGAATCTCATCCTCTCCACTGACCTCTTTCTCATCCTCTTACACTGACCTCATTCTCATCATCCTCACTGACCTCTTGCTTATCATCTTCATCCTCATCACTTGAAAACACAATTACTTGTCCACTTGGGAGCTGCACATTCATAGAAATCCAAAGATCCATTTCTGTCGCATAATTTGCACACCAATCCATCGCATAATTATTTTCAAATCTAGGGCAAAAGGCTGCACTCATCAAGGGTGGTAATGGGCAACCAGGTCTATGTTTGAGGCCGATAAAATGATAATTTTGAATAAATCCAATAACAAGTCTTCTATCCTTTACACCATCATGGCATGGTTTTGTTGGAGTCACGTAAGTAAAGCTACTACCCTTCCATGCGAAACAATGTACGACGCAATCGAAGGTCTCCGCTATTAAAAACCCACAAATGAGCATTGACATCCAATGTTCTTCGGTAATGATGAAATCCCCATGCAAACGACGTTTGAATGCAATGTACTCCGCTGCCACCCCTGCATTTCCTTTTCAGGTCAGGACATATTCCTATACATCTCCGCCAAATTTTTCCCATTTGTCGTGTCCCATATCTCTAGATCATCCTCGTCGTCTTCGGTTGGGAGAGGATCGAATCTTAATTGTTTCCAAAAAATGATCAATATCCTCAAATGATATGATACCATCCTTGTACCGAAGTAAGTCGTGGTGGCATGGAAGTCCCATAGATGTCTTCATTTTACAAACACACTCTTCCTCCAAGTTGGCGCCTAATGTCTTAATCAAATCCACTCCTTGCATCAACAAGTCGATGCATGGATGGGAGACTCTATAAGTTAATTCCCGTAGCTATTTACTACCATAATGCTTGTGTCTAAACATAATGTTATGCTCGAACGCGGCTTCAATTCTCACAATATCACTTTTGAAATATTCATCAATTGCATCAAAAACCGTGACAAAAGTGTCAACACATCCAAAAAGGTTATTCTTCAACCAATAATGAGCCGACTCTACCATACTTGTGGCTTGGTTATCGAAGTGTTTGTGCCGATTTGTGAAACAACCCACAAACCTTTCTTTATTAGGTTCCAACACATCTTTGACCAAGTAAGTAATGACATCGGGGTATTCGGTCTTCCAATGCTCAATAAGCATTTTAAAATTTTCTTCATAGACATCCTCGGTGATTGACCATGCCAAAGCTTCCCATTCGCCTTGGAAAGAAGCCCACAACATCTCATTATGTTCATATGCTTTCCAGAATTCCTTCTTTTTCTTTACTCGTGTCTCCAACGGTAGTTTAGCAATATTCTCTAATTCTTTCAACTTAACTGGTTGAATTTTTGATTGGCAATTTTTCCTCACATTGCACCATATGTGAAACGTACAAAGAAAATTGAATGCATCCGGAAATACCTTCTTAATAGCATACATCAACGATGAATCTTGTTCGGAAACGAACACTTTAGGAAGAGCACCCTCCCGGAAGATTAATTTCAATCGTTCTAACCCCCAAAGATGACTCTCTTTCTTCTCGTTTTTCAAGAAACAAAAGTCACGGTGAACGGTGCCTTTGTCGGAGTATGCCCCAATATTTTCATCAACGACATCTCATATTTATTAGTCTTGTACGTGCAATCCAATGTAATAACTTGTGGGAAGCATAGAGCCAATTGGACGCATTCCGAGTGGGCAAGGAAAAGGTGTGTGACTTGACCGAAGTCATCCAACTTCTTTTGGAAAGCATAGTTATTCTTCACCCCTAACCACATTACTTGTTGCATCACCATCCTACCTTACAAATTGAGTTTTCTAATCTTTTGTCTTGCATTGTAGATAGTTTGCATAGTCGACTTATTATTCTTGTTGTCCGCCTTCAATTTGCTAAGAATCCTACACGGTGGAAAACGTTCTCGGGTTTGAGTCGCGCTACTTTTGCATGTCCATGAAGGTTTTTGGGATGTGGGTGGTTATGACGACAATCCATATCTTTATTCATTATCCAATATTGATCTTCTTTGTTCAAGGACTTATTTTTGAGGTTGAAAACGATCTTGAAAGGGCAATTTATTTTCTTCGTTTTCGTCCTATTCTTTCTCCCGGTCTTCCCAACATATACGGTACCCTTTTTAACCTTGCTAGCGTCGGTTCTACTACGCTCACAAATCATTTCAAACCGATCTTCTCGGCTTTGTTGTCCTTTAACCGGTACACAATTTACCTTCATCGCGTGTTCCTCAACCCAATCAAGAACTTCAGGTTTAGTTTTCCATCTCCACGTTCATTCCAAAACAAATAATTTGTAAGAAAAACTTTGGAATATTCCGACAACATTAAGGTAAACAAAAAGTTCTTACATACCAAATCATTTTGGAAGTGATCCTTGGTATCCTCGTGAATTATATCTACTGGATCAGGTTGATTTTCCATGGGTACAATCTACAAAGAATATCACAAGGTTAAATACTAGAAAAAGAATATAATAGCAATGTTCGGCTCATAGGATAATCATATTATGTGCCGAACCTTGAACATTTAGAGGTTTCGGCTTATACGATATTCTCAATATGTGCCGAACCAATAACAATATTTTAACCCAAAAATTAACAAATTCATGTTCAGCTTATACTATTTTGAATATATAAGCCGAACCCGTAATTATTTTTATTTCGTGTTATTCAGGATGTTATTCGGCATACTATGAAACTTTCATGTAAGCCGAACTAATGTCTAGCAAAAGGGTTGGAATTGAAAATTATAAGTTCGGTGCATTCTGTAAACAGATTTAGTGAGCCGAACCGTTCATCATTTGGTTGATTCGGCTCATAGATGTGAGCCGAACCTCAACCTGGTTCGCCGAACCATGAAGCAAAAATCCAAACTTTTGATAATTTCGAGCTATAGAAGTGAGATTGAGCATAAGATAGAAGTGTACCTGTGTATTAGAAGCATTGGGTTCCTCATATATGTACTCATCATCTGGATTTGGCTCATAAAAATCATCATCTTGAGTTTGTGTTTGAGTTTGAGCTTGAGTTTGAGTTTGTGTAAAATCATTCTCATAATCTAAGAAATCATCCATTTGGGAATCATTCTTGTAGTTGATATGTATTTTTCTAGGTTTTTATATGAATTATGACCCTCCTCATCCTCCATTGAATCAGGAATTAAAATTTTCTCACCTTCTCCTTCTCTTTCTCTCCTTCTTAACCAAAACTTTGATTCCCCCCCCCCCCAAATTTTTTCATCTAAACAACCTTTATAATTATTGAAATTATCTTAATCACTAAATAAAATATTTAATCACTAATCCATATTACTAACACTAATACGTAAAGGGTAGATTTGCCATTAAAAAAATTGGGTTAAGGGAATATCTGATTTTGTTATTTCACAACCTTTTTTATCTTTATTCAGTATGCCTAGAAAGATTTCAGTATGCCCAAAATCAGGGTTCTTGGATTTGGTGTCCATGGTTGGTCTTTTTCACATGACACAATTATCCCTCCCTTTTAGTCCTATTACTATACTTGTGTATCTTATTTTTTAGGGGTATAATTGGAAAGCAAACTTTAATATAACATATCTAAAAATGTGTGCCCTGTAATTTTACAAATTTTATCTCGTTTGAAAGGTAATAAAAAAAGCTACGCAATGAGTACAAACAACAATATTAAACTTAGATTTTTTACGAAAAATTAGGAGGTATTTATCATTTTAGGCACAATTTTAGAAAATTAAATGTATATCCATTATGCAAACCACCACAAAGGATACATAATACATTATGTAACTATATTTTGGTTTATGCATCAACTAACTTTGCGTTGCAACTAATAAAAAGATGTACTCCCTTCGTTTCAAGAAAAGTGATACTTTCATTTTTAGGCACAATTCTCGAAAAATTGAATGCATGGTCACTATGCAAACCACCACAAAGGATGCATGACACATCATGCAACCATATCTTGATTTATGGATCAACTAATTTTTGTTTTAGAAAAAGTGATACTTTCACATTCCGTTTCAGGAAAAGTGACACTTTCACTCCGTTTCGGGAAAAGTGATACTTTCGCCCCGTTTCATGGAAAAGTGGTACTTTCACTCCGTTTAGGGAAAAATAATACTCTCGCTCTGTTTCGATGCTAGAATTACTGTCTGGTTACATAAACTCCTTTCTCAAGCTGTTAGAACTACTTTGGTCAAACATATTGGTCAAGTCATTCCTTTATTTCAGATGGGGGCTTTCTTAATCCCAAAACATCTTTGCAGACAGATGGATGCTCACCTTTGCAAATTTTGGTAGGGAGAGACTCTTGACCCAAAAGATAGGAAACTTCACCTATTGGGTTGGGATACTCTCTGCTCTCCTAATTTTGAAGGTGGGTTGGGATTCAGAAAAGCTGAAATAAAACAATCTTGCCATGTTAGTTAGGAATGTCTGGAAAATTATTGAAAATCCTAACTGCATGTTAGCCAAGATTTTAAAAGTTAGATATTTCTCTAAAACTGATTTTCTGAATGCTAAATGTCCTGATAAGTGTTCTTGGACATGGAAACGTTTACATGCTATAAAGGAGTTGATAAAACCTTTTATTTCTTGGATTGTTGGTGATGGAAAATTTATTGACCCTTGGTGTGATAAATGGATCCCATCTTTGGGTTCTGCAACCCCCAACCTTCTTGTCCCTCATGACCCTAGTACTAAAGTTGATGATTCATCTTCTGTTTATACTAGAACCTGGAATGTGTCTAGACTCATTACCTACTTTGATGATGCTTCTATTAAGAAGATTGTCACTATTCCCTTAAGCCAGCTTTGCACTCCTGATTGGAGGGCTTGGGATCTTTCAAAGAATTGTAATTTTTCTTCAAAATATGCCTACTTGAGACTCAAAGGCATCAAACCCTCTCCTTGTAAAAATGTTTGGTTGCATATTTGGAAAATTAGAATTCCTTACAGAATTCAATTATTCCTTTGGAAAGCAGCAAAAAATGCTTTACCTGCTAGAACTGTCCTTCACACTAGAATGCGTATGCACTTTGTTGATTGTGCAAGGTGTAAGGATCCTCATGAAAACGTCATGCATGCTTTAGTTCTGTGCATATTCGCCTCCAAGGTCTGGTTTTTGTCCAGTTTCTGCACAAACACTTCTTTATTTTCTCAGAAAAATTTTCATAAGTGGCTTACGTTTTGGCTCCTGGACCAAAATTCCAGATTGCCTGACGATTCTCAAAGTCTTTTTGTTGCCATCCTGTGGTCTCTTTGGACTAGTAGAAACAATCTGGTTTTTCAAAATTTATCTGAAAATCATACTTCTATCTTAGAAAGAGCTAGAGCTATGCTTCTCACTAGGAAAACTATCCCTGTAGCTACTCCTACTACCCATGTTGTTCTAAATCAAAAATGTATGCCCCCATCGTTTGGTTGGATGAAATGTAATACAGATGGAGCCTTCGATGACATTACTGGAGATAATGGTGCAGGTTATGTGATGAGAGACTTCACAAGCAAAGCCTCTTTCTGTGCTGCTATGGTGTTTGAAGTTTCGTCTGCAGAAGAAGCAGAAGCTAGAGCTATCTAGGGAGTTCTTAAGAAAGCAGTGGAACATAAGATGACTCATATCATCATGGAAACCGATGCTAAGAAGTTGGTGGAACAATTCTCTTCTGGTTTTTTTGATGGTGATCCTAGTACATATGCCATATTTAAAGATATTAAGTTATATTCTTCTAAGCTATCTGCTTGTATCTTTAGTTTTCAACCTAGAATTTGTAATTCTGTTGCTCATGAGCTAGCTCAATGGGAAAAACGTAAAAAATCCTCTATGTACTGGCTTGTGCCTCCTGCTTGGCTCGCACCAACGGTTGAGGAAGACTATTAGCCTTTTTGAAGGCCTTTGATTATTAAAAAAATTAAAAACGAGAACGTTTTTTATATTTTTTTCGCTTTTGTATCTTTGTATAAAAGGAGTTGAATCTCCCCCCTATTTAACGAGGGCAAGACTAATAAAAAGTCAAAAAATTAAGTGACAGCAGGCGCTGGATTTCCTTCATCTAAAATCTGGGCAGTTAGATAAAAGAATATTCCCTACAAGATTCCCGTCACATTTCGTGTGGTGTTTTTGGTTAGGCCTGTCAATATTTGTCCGATATCCGGTATTCGTTTCCGAGTATTCGAGATCTTATAGGATTTTATCCGTTTTATCGGATATCAGATCGGATATTTCTTCCTTAACATATCGGAAACGGATTAGACCCCATGCGAAATGTTAATATCCGATATCCGATAGTATATGAACTTATTTGTAATTTATCCTAATTTCGAGTCCAATATCGGATATTATCGGATATTGTCGGATAAATATCCCATAAGTGTCAATTATGAAAATGTTTTACAATGATTTTTAAACTTTTTTGTTATAACCGGATACTATCGGATATCCGACAGCTTAGCCTATCGGAATTGATATCTGATTTTGGTATCCTATAGGATATTATCGGATATCGAATATCCGGTAGTGCTCAACATGTCGGATATCGGATTTCTAAATATCCGACAGATATTCTTCCATTGACATGCCTATTTTTGGTTACTCGACGAAAAACTCCTAGCATAATAAGTTTTTTCCTAAGTTCTCCTCGACAACTTCTTTCCTTTTTTTATTTTTTCCCGCTGCAAATTTCTTTTATTTCTTTCCACCACCACTCAACGAAAAACCCAGCAGCAACAACACCATCACCATCACCACCAGCGCCACCTCTGTCACATATCCTCTCTTTATCCTCCAACCCAAGGGCCACCAACATCAGTAGCACTACAGTGACTACACCACCATAACCACTACCAGCACCGTCGCCGTCACTGCCATAACCAGCTACATCATTAGGGAAAATCGTAACATTCAAACTAAGAATTCCAGATTGAACACACAAACATTAACTACTAATTTCAATCCAATATGCTAACTCATCATTCTTTCTCAGACCCTAATTTCCCTTTTCCCAATTTTTCCTCTTTCCCAATTTTCCCGTTTCGTGCCTTTGAATCATCATATTCTGGAACTACAAAAAAAATATGGTGAATACCCTTTAGTTTGGTTGATTATTGGGGATTTCACTTCGGATTAAGCAGCGTACTGCAATATCAACAAGATCAAAACCCAATAGTAGAAACACCAAACATAATGTTTTTACAGGAAAAAAAAATGGATTTGATACTTGGATGAAATTACAAGTTACATTATAAATTCACCCACCATTAATTTAAACGTTCAAATAATCCGTCAAATTCAGCATCAAAACTACTACAAAGTACAAACCCATAACTCCATAACTAATTGAAAATAATGTCTTAAAATTGAAAGACCCACAAAGCTGATCTTCATCGACATGCCTTAAGAATACAGTTAGATGATGCTATGAAGTTGCAGGTGTTGTCAAATTTCTATATCGGTTGCTGTAAAGTTGTTATCATAAAAAGGAGGAGTAAGAGAGACATGAAAATGCTGTTAATGAAGGAGGAGGAGCAGGAGAGATTTAAGAGGAGGGTGGGAATAGAAAAAGAAACCAAGATAGACAACTCGCACAAAATTAATTTATTAATTGCTAGGTGTTTTACAAAATGATCACACTCCCCTAATTAGTTTTACAAAATGATTATAGCTTTAATCAGTGTTTGCAAAGTGGCATTTTTCCATCCGATATAACAGTTTTGAGAAAAACAGCCTGACTTTTGCCTTAAACACCCCTCCCGAGTTATTGAGCTGATGGTGATGAACTGGCGGCGGCGGTACCCAATAGAGGAAGCGGTGACTAATATATCAGCACCACTTCGGCCACCACTAATATATCGCCGCTAAAATTATAGCTTTTGAACAGGGCTGATTGTCATCGACAAATCAGCATTTTAAGTAAACTGTTTTCATGTTTGTTAGTCAAAAAAATTCGTTGTGACATTTTTAACAACATACACCAGTCATATATATTGAGGAGTCTGTGATAAACTGGAGTAGCGAAACGGTGTCGTCATAAACAAATTTTAGTCACGTATGCGTCAGTTTCAGGTTGGTTATGCCATCAAAGAGATTAACAGGAGAATTTCGTATAGAAATTAAGAAAGAAGATTGTTATTCAAAGTAGAATTGGAAGAGAGTAAATGCAAGTAGAAATGCCTAGCTATCAATAATCCACTGAGGTAGGATTTAAAATTTGTATTTGAGTTGTTTCTAGAAAGACCTATAGGCAACAAGTAAGAAGAAAAGCCTTGGTTTTAATCCATCAGTTTTTCGAATAGAAATTTGACAAATAAAATATATTTGTAAAAAGGCCTTAAATGGACACTTGACCTTATAATAATAAAGATTTGTAGGAGAAAAATAAACACTACCCAAAATCGTGTTAAAAAAAAGCGCACAATAATAAGTTAAAGAGAAAAATAAATACCGCTCAAATCTGTATTAAGTTAAAGAGAAAGATAAATACGGCTCAAATCTGTATTAAAAATGAAAGATCGTAAAAGATTTTGTTTGTCGACGTGCAACGCACGTACATTTTACTTGTAATTTGTAATGCTTTATTAGCTAACTTAATGGTAAGATCTCCTCTTTTCCTTCGTGGTCTTTTACAGTTTGTATATTGCTTCTTGATTGCAATTTACTACTCTTAACATCTTTTACGCTTCACAATTGACAGATAGTTTGGTCTTTACTTGCGTATTTTTTTGATCTAATTTTGTAAATTATGTGCTTTACATGTTAATTTTGGTTCAAAGCTTCTAGTCTTTCGTTTCATTTGTTTGTTCCTCTATGCAACTTTCTTTTGGCTTTTCATAATCAGTTGTAAAAACTTGACAAAATAGACATTGCAATACGTTTTTTTTTTTGTGTTAAAGGATGCACTGAACGCTATTGCTATTTGGAAACATTGGTGCCTTGACAAAAAGACTGTTTCAAGTAAATAATAAACTTGATTGCTCTCTTTACATATCTTTCTGTCCTTGAACACTTTTTCTTTTCATTTTCTTCTCCAATTGTTGATCAATGCTCGGTTTAGAGGGTCCGTGACTTCTTTTGTTGTCTCTCTACCTTTTTTCCGTAACTTGTTTTCAGTTGGGCCATAATATATGTGTGAATTTTACGCTTAAGCCAGGACTAGAAATAACTCAGGCCCACCCCATAACCAATGTCTGGTTCCGCCACTGAACGATCCATTGTAATAAAACTCACGCACACCCCATAACCAATGTCTGGTTCCGCCCCTGAACGATCCATTGTAATAAAACACATGATATTAATGACTCACGCCCACCCCATAACCAATGTCTGGTTCCGCCACTGAACGATCCATTGTAATAAAACACATGATATTAATTAATGTTTATGTAATGAGTCAAATTAAACTAAAGCTTTTTTTTATGGATGTGAATTTTACGGCATGGACATCACAACGGGGGAAGAAAGATATAAGTTGGTCTTGCTGGGCTTCATAAGTTAAAAAGTACCTAATCAGAAAGCACCCGATAAAGAAAGAATAAGACAACGTGGGTAGAAGATTGTTGAATTTTTTGAATAGAAATATGAATAGGTGTATCAACTCATTTGAGTCTTTTCAACATTAGTGTCTTATCCCAAGGGATGTGACTCTCCACTAAGGGTTGTGACTTTTCGTGAAAGAACTTTTCCAAGAGTCACCTCTAAACCTATATAAACCCCACTCATTCTCCATTGCAAGTATGATTATTTTAGAGTCATAAGACTAGTACTATAAATTTAAGAGTTTGCATGTATCTTCAAGAGTTAAAGAAGAGTTTGTGTTACATCCATTCGCGTTCGTTGTTATCGAAGTGCTGCGAAATACATCGAGGTATTGTTGAATATTGGAAACATATGCCGCTAAATCTGTAACAACATTATATACAGGGAATCAAATGTCTTAGGCAAATAGATTACTCGCCTCGATACACCCAAGTAAGTTTGTTTAAGTTCTGTGATTGATTATCGTTTTCCATCTTTCTTGTTTTGTTGTTGGTATTACAAGATGTAATACATAAGTGAAAACCATGTTACAAATAGTTTTAACGGATCGGTGGAGAATATACGAGTTGTATTATTGGAGAATCGGTAACGAAGATAATTTATCCAACAATCTTAAGACATTTGATTCTCGGTGATTAATCATCGTTACTGATTTGGTTATGTTGGGAAATGAATTTCTCTGTTGGAAATATAATCTTTCCGCTGTAAAGAAATTATTTATCCAGCAGCGGTTTGCCTAACAATTAACAACGGTTGACTGTATTTGGATACAAGACATCAGATTTGTATCAAATTATGCGTGTGAACAAGAGGCAATTATGAACCCTCTTGCGTAACTTGATTGAGGAATGTGGTGAAGGGACCAAATCCTTTTAATATGGAATCCATTAATTAACTACATCTTACACAAGATTTTGATTGCAATGGAAAAGTCTTCGTAGAATTATGAGTTAAGATATCTAAAGACTTAAAGGCCTAGACAAATAAAGTTCTCACATTGAATGGTGAGGAAACCCTCGCTTCTTATTGGCCGAAACAAGTCTTTTCTGAGTTTTGTGAAACGAGCATTGTGGTGAGGACACTTGGCAATGTATGATTGGTTAAAAAAATTAGGAAAGCCTAACTTACCGTGTTTAGAATTCTATGAAAATCCATATTCCGAAAATCATAAAAAAAAAAAAATCGCTTTTAAACTATAAACTACTCTAGGAAACCAAAAAATATCAGGAAAGTGTGAGTGTCTGGGAGAAACATGGTATCTGCTAAAAAATATTAAGCAAAGTACGCTTTGTATATAACGCAAAATATGTAAAGCAAAGTAATCCATACAAGGAAAAAAATGGTTAACCGGCACACTTCGTAACTATTTTCAATTTGCCATCAATAGTACAGAGGATATGTAAAACCATCAATCTAATGAAATTTATAAAAGAGACATGAAGCTACAGATGAATACTGGTGCAAAAGTTGCTTAATGCGCACTAATAGTAAAAAATACTGGAAACATAATCGTGTGTTGAAACTCACTCATAATCTGAAACAGTCACACCCTCAAGTAGATTAAATAGGCAGAAAACATTATATGATTTCTATACGTGGTAACTTAGCCTAACCGTTAATTATTTTAGGAAAGGATTTTTTGATTTACGATTAATCATCTTTTCTTTCTTTGTACTTCGTGAGTACTTATTTGAAGTAAGGCTCGAATAGTATAAAAGAGAAACGGTGAAATTTTATTTTCTGGGACTTTAATTGTGATTACTCATGACCTACTTGCAAATATTTGATCTCATAAGCCATGATATTAACATATTTGGAAGATCTCACATCTTTCTGCAATGAACAGTTTAACGGAAGACCCTTCTGCTTATGGAGGTTAAATTCCATGGAAAGTTTGTGGACGTCCAAGTTCCATGAAAGGCAAGTTTTCTGATCGACAATTTAAAGTTGTTCGTTTTGACCCACCAGTATGTATCAAGCTTTGCACTTTACGCATTTTACATTGCGTAACTTGGATATATGGATTACCGTGGAACTTCTTGGTATAGGTGAATCTTTTGGTCTTCCATTTCTTTGTACCACTCATGGACAACAAATCACTATATCCTCGTAGCTTTATCTAAAGCCTTAAAGGCCTAGACAAATAAAACCTTCGTGTTGAACAGTGAGGAAAACTTCATTTTTTTATTGGCCGAAATAGATTTTTTTTGGATTTTATGGAAATCCAAATTCGATTTGGAAGTCGAACACCTCTTTTTCTTCAAAATTAATACATACAAAAAAAAGAAAAAAAAATCTACATATTTCACCCATATTTTTTTCGAAAATAAAAGGAAATATTTAATAAACGGAAAATGGGTCATTTGTCCAAATATTTTTAAATCAAGGTTCAAATGGACGAGTTAAAAATAGTTTGGGTGAAATGGCCAAAAAAAAAAAGTAAGGATGAAACTGGTTTCATCGTAGCTTAAATTTAAAAAATAGCAAGGATGAAACTGGATACATCCTGTGAAAATTAAAAATAAGAAAAAATATTTGAAAATGGGCACGATGAAACTGGTTACATCCTGCCTATTTCTACATTTTTGTCCATTTAAACAGTATCAAAATCTAACTGTCCATTTCACCCAGGAATTGTTGAATTTGGTCTTTTTAACCAATTTTGTGTTTAATAAACTCCGCACATATTTCCAATCTTTTTCTCCACCTTATTTAATGTATTTGCCCTGCCACACCAAATCCAAAATACAATACTACGAGGAGGGCGAAGCCCCGCGCACACCAATCGAAAATGCACCGCCACGGAGTGAGGCGAAGCCCCGCGTACACCAAATAAAAAATGCATCGCCACGGAGCGAGGCGAAACCACGAGCACACCAAGTTATAACAAAAATGCCCCGTGCATAGCACGGGCACATATCTAGTGGCTGTTAATTATGGTTTCATAAAAAATAAAATCAAGTTTTGATGGCATGGATAAGAGTTAGAAAACCAAGTCTGTGAACGGTCACAATATATTAAGAACCTACAGTAAATGTCGATCATGTATACCGGAAGTCGGACAGGTGCGTCTTTTCGTCAAAAGACTCGTGGTTGTGGGACTGTGAAATTTTATCTTTACGGTATTTTGTATTTGTGGAAAAACCTTTTCCATAGACGGTACAATGACTGGATAAAAAGAGAGTTCATCAACGCTTTGGTATCGTTTCTAGAGGAATCACTCTTTTGACAGTCATGAACATTCTGATTGTTGCTGGCACCGGTATATAATGGTCAATGGATTGAATCCATATATAGTAGTTGGTTCTTATGAAAGGTAGATTCTGCACAAATTCAGTTTGGGCGGAGCCGCGGAGAATCTTTCTTTTCACAAAGTGTTCCTGGCTTGAGGTTTTGACAAGAAATCCAAGTGTGCTATGATCTGGTTCCCCAAGAATTATATACATGATCGGTGAAGAAATCATCTTCTTCAACTTGGAAATTGCAAACCGTATTTCTCTTGAAAGCATACTGACTGCATAACTATTGCAAGGGTTGTTAGTATTTTGTTCAAAGATGGATACTAAAACTACGTAGGTGTATGTTGCTTTCATGGTACCCAGAATGAATTCAACCACCGTAGAATTGTGAGGGTGTACCGTGTATGTCATATAACAAGGTAGTTATAATAATGAATTCGTCAAAAATGTGGGATGCTCGGAAAGCATTTGCTAGTACAAGAGACAAATATACATGACATGTCTATTGAATATTCTAAAGTGACGGTTCATGGTATACAAGATTGAAGTTTGGATCAAATACGGACTTTGTTTTTGTGTCAATCACTTTGGCCAGATATAGCACAGTGGTGTTAGTTAGAAAATTTCAGACCGCCCAAGAAATGAATTTCTTTATTTTAGTATACCTTTGAACTGTGGGGGTATCTATATTTGTTCGGACCAACATATCTTGCAGCTACCTAAAGAGAAATAGAATGTCTCTTCGTATATTCATTTATACATGGGACTATGGGAGTGTCTCGAAATGGTTGCTAGCACGATAACAGATTCAATGGCATGGTCGGTCAAGGAATAGTTCTTGAGACTCGATGTCAGATTGTCGGTCTTGAGACATACAAGGCGCTGTGTATGTGAATAGTACGGTTAAATTTTATAATTGAGTTTCCTGGGAAACTCACTGGACACTGAATATCCAAGTTATATGAGAGAAATTATTTAGGTTAATTTTCTCTACGAGACGTATCAAGATGCTTGAAAGGTACGTGAATAAATCTCAGATAATGTTGAGTTCAAATCAACGAGATACTATGCGTTTGTTGTTGGAGAAATGCAGTTCATGGAAATTAGTGTTGATAACGAGATCAGCTGTGAATTGCATAGCTTTGGACGCAAAGTCGGATTAGAAGTGTAGCTTTGGAATTTCCTTGAACCTATACTCATGCCTAAAGTATATGAAATAGATTGTTCTGACCAAACAATTATTTTGGAAGAAACACATAATTTGAGATATTATAGTGTTTTGACAAATGAATCGTTGATATAGCATCATAAAGCAATTGCTTTGAAATGCGCGCATCTAAAAGAAATAGTGTATGTAAATTGTATTAAGCCGGTAAATGATACGAATTCTAGAGAACGTATAATTGCGTCATCGAGGGAAATGGGATAGCCTATATAGAGTAGTATTTATAGCGGACACCCAACCTAGCGATTGGAGATCCCATGGTTATCTAGGTTCAAAAGGGACAACCAAGTTATAAATTTATACTCACCGGAAACACTGTGAGAGTTTACTCTCTTTCCCATTTTTATGATGAAACAGTGTTGCCTGTCAAGTGAGAGGTTGAGATTTTCTCTTAATGAATCCCATGGCTTAGTTTGACTAAGAAAAGTATGGCAGGATACTTTCAAATAGGAGATCACCTATATGAGTGTGAAGTGGTGTCGTTTCTATGATAACTATAAAGCTAAGTTAATCTAGAGCACTTATGAAAAACCAACATCGTTCAGGGCCGAAATGAACACAACCGAGAACCGGATATGTAAGGAAATAAACTGTGTGATATCTATTGCATCGCTTTACATCATAAAGTTGTGCGGTTCAAGACATCGCGTTAACCGAACAACTAGTAAACCCGGTAGGTATTCACTATGAAAGATTCAAAGCCAAAAGCTATCTCTCCCGATGCAGTGATGTTCCGCGCACAAACTCTTTCTAGTGTCTGCATTAAACTTGCATAAATTTCTATTCAATGTGGGGGATTGTTGGAATTTTTGAATAGAAATATGAATAGGTGTATCAACTCACTTGAGTCTTTTCAACACTAATGTATTATCCCAAGGGATGTGATTCTCCACCAAGGGTTGTGACTCTTCGTGAAAGGACTTCTCCAGGAATCACCTCTAAACCTATATAAACCCCACTCATTCTCTATTGCAAGTATGTTTTTTTTAGAGTCATAAAACTAATACTAGAAATTTAAGAGTTTGCATGTGTCTTCAAGAGTTAAGGAAGAGTTTGTGCTACATCCATTCGCGTTCGCTGTTATCGAAGTGTTGCGAAAAACATCGAGATATTGTTGATTGTTGGAGACATATGCCGCTAAATCTATAACAACATTATATACAGGGCATCAAATGTCTTAAGCAAAGAGATTGATCGCCTCAATACACCCACGTAAGTTTGTTTAAGTTTTGTGATTGATTATCATTTTCTATCTTTCTTGTTTTGTTGTTGGTATTACAAGATGTAATACATAAGTGAAAACCATGGTTACAAAAAGTTGTAACGGATCGGTGGATAAGACACGAGTTGTATTATTGGAGAATCGGTAACAAAGATAATTTGTCCAACAGTTAAATTGTTCAGAATTATTATTTCAATTGTTCTCCTCCTTTTGATCAGACAGTTGAACTGCTGATATATTCACAAGCATTAGTTCAATTATTATCAAGACTTTTGCTTAGTCAGTACAAATTGCATTTGCTAGACCAAAATCCAACACTTTTGCTTACTCGATCTACTAATTCATTTTTATTAACTTGGTACCGCTATTATTTTCACGGGGTTTATCTTTTTACGGTTAGGAAAATGACATCAATGAATATTGAGTCAAGAGTTCTGACTCAAAACTACAAATGAAGAATGACATCAAAAAAGGTCCATCAGAGACTGCATCTTTAGACCTTTACAAACAAATGTAGGACAATTGAGATTTTTCATTTTTTTTTCTTTTTTCGGAAATAGACAAATGTATTTGGATAATGGAAATTTAATGATAAATTGTTACCAAAAGATAATCCTTACTCGCATTTTTTATTACACTCCGCATTGTAAGTGTTTTAATGCCGGAGGAATATGCAATGAAAGCTAGCATACAAGGGAATCATCAAACCTCTACATTATTGTACATCGCCACAAATCTACATGCAAGGAACCCAATATCTAGAAAATATAGAGACAAAGAGGATTCGCATGTGCTGAAAGCACGGCCAAATCACGAAGTCCCATGCGCTAGAAAGGATTTGGATATACGGAAGCGCGATTAAATCATGAAAGTCCATCGCACCGAAGACGCACGAGAAGTTAAGCCCATGCCAAAGACCTAGGTGATACCTTAGTTATTTCTATGACCCTAGAGCCAAGAGAGTAAGACCCATATTTTTTTGGGTCATAAGAATAAGTGGAAATTAACCCAAAAAAAAAGATAACCATTTTTTGGGCGCTATTACATTTTGGAGGGGGACTATTATTCCTTTTTTTGGTGGACATTAGAAGTAAATTTGAGTTACCCCTTATCTAATTTTTTAATACCAAACTTACTTTGTTAATTAAATTAGTTAGTGTAATGATTAATTAGTGATTGATGAGTTATTAATAGGATAGTTTTGTTAGAATCAGAATTATTGAGAAAGAGAAGAAGAAGAAGAAGAAGAAGAAAAGATGAAGCAAAAGGGGGGTGAACACAA
Organism: Papaver somniferum; assembly: GCF_003573695.1. Taxonomy (NCBI): domain Eukaryota; kingdom Viridiplantae; phylum Streptophyta; class Magnoliopsida; order Ranunculales; family Papaveraceae; genus Papaver; species Papaver somniferum. The sequence continues at coordinate 180,954,970 of NC_039359.1, forward strand.
AAAATCCTTTTTTGAGTTTGGTAAATATGAGATGAGTGATTCTTGTGATGATAACTCCTTCTCATAATTAGATTCTCCATCATCTCCTAGTGTATTTTTCAATATTTCTAACGATCCGGGTATGAGTTATTTGTTAGATGATGAATGCTTTTTTCCCCAAACTCAAGCTAACGACCCAAATGATGGATTTAATCAGCCACAACCAGAAGATGAAGTTACGGGTACTTAGGTATGGCTCAAATTTAGTTAATGTAGCTTGATTTGTGCAAAAAATTGGCCAAACTGAAAATTTCAGGAACAAATTTCGGCTAGGTAAAAGTAACTCGGTTACTTATCCTGCAGAAAAAGTAATCGAACCTTTCTGTATGTGCAGTTATGTTACTTGTTTCAGCAGACGCAGGTACCGAACTCTATTTTAGTGGAGGTTTTTGACAGCTCGGTTATATTTTTCTAGAAAACATAGCCGAACTATTTTTATAGAGTAAACAGATAATAGTTCGGTTTAGTCGAGTTTACTATTTTTGTTGCCGAACTGAAGATCGGAAATTACTATTATAAAATAGTTAGTCGAGTGTACTAATTGTGTTGTCGAACTTCTAATAGAAAATCATTCGTTCCAGGTTCGGCAAGATCGCAAAATGTTTCTAGAGATTAGATAACCGAACTCTATGTACGGCAAGGTCGATAAATTTTTTTACATTGCTGAACATGTAGTCGTTTCTTGTTTGTGGTTGGTATTGACGTTGTGTTATTTCTCCTATGTTGCACGTGGTCCAATACTAATGAAAAATAAACCTTCCCCAGTTGATATTTTGTACGATGACACATCCCATCACTACATGAATGACTTGGTATTCAAAGATCCAGTAGAGGCAAAGAGTTGGACTAGAAAACATGCACAATAATACATGTGTGTATTAGTTTTGAATGAGAGAGAAAGTCAATCTCTCTTTGAAATGGTTTGTGAGAGAAGTGGTGATCCTGATAAAAGCAACAAGAGGAAGGGTTATGTTTATAAAGGAAAGAAAAATAGGAAGAAAAAAACTTTCTCAAAGAAGATTAAATGTCCATTCAAGCTAGCATTTAAGTACAACAAATATTTGGATGGATAGCTTCTCTACAGGGTTATGGAAGGTCGTCATAACCACCCTCGTCCGGAGCCTCTTGAAGGACAATTCATGGCGGAAAATCTAACTCCCTAAGAGATGGACAAGGTAACTAAAATGAGGACAATGGGTATCTCACCGCTTCAAATGCTCCAAACATGAAAGGAGGATAACAAGGATAACCACTCATCTTTGTCCACCATTTACAATGATATTGACACAATTAGAAAGAAGGAATGGAGAGATTGACAAGTGATGCAACAATTGTTTTTTTTTGTCAAAAGAGAAAGACTACGCGGTTCAAAAGGATGTGGATTTGGACGGAAAGATAACACAACTCTTCAATGTGCATCCGACGAGTGTTCAGTTGGCTCAATGCTTTCGTGAAGTTCTAATAATGGATTGCACTTATAAGACGAACAAGTACGACATGCCTTTGTTGAATATTGTTGGGCGTACTTCGACGAAGTCACAGTTTACCGTGGCGTTTTTTTTTCCTTAAGGGATGAGCACGAACCTAGTTACATTTGGGCACTACAACAAGTTAAGGCAATCTTCCGAGGTGATGATATTCCCGGGGTTATAGTGACCGACAATGAAGTCGCATTGATGAATGCAATAGAGGAAGTGTTCCCATTAGCACATAATATGATTTGTACGTTCCATATATGGTGTAATTTTATGAATAGGTGCAAGTCAATAATTTGTCCACCCAAGGAAAAAGGATATGATGAGATTAAGAGCTACCGGAAGATGAACGAGCAGATGCAAAAGAGGAAGTTGAAAAACAATACGAACCAAATTAGGCTAGATGGGTTGCTTTCAACGGTGAATGGGAGTCATTGTTTTGGTCTCTTACCGAGGAAGAGTATCATCTAAATCTTGGGGAGTTTATCTCCCATTGGGATACTCCCGATTACCCCCGACGTTGTATCGTGTGTTCTTCGGCAATGGTTGGAACCGCACAAAGAGAGGTTTGTTTATGCCTATACCAATCAATATAAACACTTGGGAAATCAAGAGACAAGTTTTCTAGAGGCGGCTCACCACCGGTTGAATAAGAATCTATTTGGATGTGTTGATAATTTCGTAACCGTGTGGAATGCTATGGAAAAATATTTCAAGCGCGACTTTGATAGAATTAAAGAGAAGTTAAAAAAATCCGTATATTCAAAATGACCGGAAAATATGCTAATCACCAATTTTTCAAGGGAATCCATTACAATGTATCTCGGAAATGTATGAAGTTGTTGATTATAAAAGTCGAGTTGATTGATAAGTGGCAAACCAAGCAGGATGAGGTGTGTATTTGTAACATGGAGAAGTCTATGGGACTCCCTTGTCACCATATGATAATCAACTACGAGCATGGGGTAATCCCTTTAAGCGACATTGATCCATTTTGGAGCATCTAAGTTTCATCCCTTCTCCAAAGGGAGAAGAAGCCGGAGAAGAGTTTGGTGATAACGAAATGGGGAGACCCGTAATAGAGATGTATCGAGGCATGAAAAAACTCCAAAAACAAATCTTTTGGGATGGCATGAGGACAATCATATACTCACAAACTTCGGAGAATGTTCATGAACCGGCAAAAGGAAAACGCAAATGTAGGCCAAGCAAAAAAAGAAACTAAAAAACAACTAAGAGAATATGCAAAGGTGTTAGGTAAGAAGAAATTGAGCAAACCGCAAATACTAGATATCCTTCGTCCCATGAGTATACCGCGGTAAAGTACTTGAATCAAGCCAAGAAACGTGGTAGGAGTATTGAGGAGAAAGGAGAAACAAGTGAGCGAGATTTGAAGAAAAAAGGTCTGATGTGCACGTCACCACCAAGCCAACCATATTCCCGAGACGTGAAGCTTAAGGCTCCAATATGCCCCATCCAACCGTCTTCCATAGACGTGAAGCTTAAGACTCCAAATAAAGACTACTTGAATGAGCTACCTCTATACATTAGAGAATACATTATATCCACCGACGACGTTCCTCCGGATGGCAATTATGGTTTTCATGTTGTTGTACAACAACTAGGACCGTTCACTCATGGTGCCAAGCAATATGGTGGGTGCGCAATCACTCATGTAAGGCAAAGGTTGCTGGGAAAACTAAAGGAGAATCCGGCCTTTTACAATACAATGTTGAGCAACGGGATGCTAGTCTAAATGAGCAATTTGTTAAATATCAACATCGTCTCAGGGGGAAATCCAGTCACAACGGATTATTGGATGAGCATGTCGATATGTGGACACTTAATCGCTGAGGCATTCAATTGTGTGGTACATTATTTCTCAAAATATTCTAGTTTCACATTCACCCCCAAAACAACCGTATGTGTCGAGCAACTTAAACGAAGTAGATTGGTGATTGCATTGATTAACAACAACCACTTTATAGGCCTCCGGTTAGAAGACGATTGTCCATTGCCTCCCATATCCGGAACATCTTATTGTCCTGGATTTAACCCCGACATAATGTTGGGTTGGTGTGTTATGTGTGAGCATAACATGGAGATGTGGAAAGATTTGAAGAAGTCGGACGAAATTGTACATGAAGGTCAAATTGTTCTTGAGGATGGTAAATGACACATATAATGGTACTAAGTATGCTTATGAATCAAATACTATGTTTTTTGAAGTGTGGTATTATTTATTGGGTAAATTATAGTATAATTTTGAGTTCACAGATATAAGTTCGGTTAGAAAGTAGGAATACATATATTTCCGAACTGCACGATCGGCAACCTGCTAAAGCCGCGATGTATCCGAACCGTAGGTTCGGCAACCTGGTCAAATTTCACAGGTTGTCGAACTTAAGTTTTTCTATGATTAAGGATAGTTCTGTTTTTACAGTACAGTTCGGCTACCTGGAAAAAGGTACTGGGTAACCGAACTGCATGTTCGGTTACCTGTTCAAATTTGACAGGTTGCCAAACTTGTGGTTCAAAACCCTAACATCATTAACTGCTAATTTTGACATTGACCCAACTGCTAATTTTCAGTTCTTTCAATTATACTCAATATTAGATGTATATTAATTTTGGATTTAATGAAATGAATTTTTTGGATATTTTTCAACTTCTAAATTTGAGTTTACAGATAGAAGTTCGGTTACGAACTAAAATTACAGGATGTTGTCGAACTACGTAGGAAGTTACTATAACTCAATTAAAAGATTGAAAAACATGGTTTACATAACATTTAATATCCAAAACGCGGTGCGAAAAAGTCTTTAAGGATGCGTAAATGATCTTCATATTTGAAATTATTTCTTTTCCATCTTCGCCATTAATTTTTTGATGTTGGAATGATGTCCTTGAATGTTTCACCCCTAAGTCGATATCGTCTTACAGTCCGAAATAAAGCCATAAATTCCGCAACTATATATCTAATCTTCCAAATCGAATGTCCAAAGCTATATGGTCACAGTTATTAGGGTTTGTCGTGTTGGAGCATAATTTCTCATGAATTTCCCCCCAATAACTTTGACTCATAATACCATTCATTCTTCGTTCTTCGCCCCTATTTGGATAGTACAGTATGTAGTTGTTTGTACCGTGAGTAAAAATACCACATATTGGGCCAGAATATTGTTTTGGGCTGCAATTTAGCTGCCACCAGCCTACCCACTGAAGTAGCTACTAGCGAGTCCAAGGATCCATGAAGTCAACGCGCGGTCAATGGTCAAAGTCAACCGTCGGTCAACTGTCAAAATCAGGTTGCAAGTCGCACCTCTAGCCAATTTTCAGTCATGTTGCCAGCAGCGCTGCTAACTAATTTCCAGCTAAGTAATCTGCCGCACTGCCATCCAGTCTCTATCCATGTTGACAGATGTACTGCCAACCAGCCTCCAGCCATGATTGCCAGCAGGTAGTAGCATTCAAAGCTTGATAGTCAACAGCAGAAAATAGGCATGTTGGCAGATTAATTCCAGGAGCCATGCAGGGCAGTTTATGGCCAAGAGGCATGCAGCGCATGGACAACAGGCATGCAAACAGTTTCATGCATAATTGATTCCAGCATGCATGCAAGAAGTTTCATGCATAATTGATTTCAGCAGGCATGCAAGCAGTTTCATGCAGAATTGATTGCAGGTCATATTAATGTCATTTAAGTCTATCTCGAAATTAGGTGTTAAAACTGTATAAATAGGGATGCCCTTGTAGAGGATAGGGGAGGGAAAAAATAGAAAAATGCTATCGTAATTCTGATATTAATAAAACTTTACTCCCCAAAGGGATTCGTCCGTGGATGTAGGCAAAACTTGCCGAACCACGTAAAATTGGTGTCTCTCGTCTTATGTTTGTTTATGATTTTAACCCTGTTTTCCTCATCATACCAAAATCATCGTGTTTAGTGCCTGGAAATATTTCTGGGTGCAAACAGTAGTTTCTGCATAGAGAAAGATCTTCCTCTGGAGTAAATTTAGGACTAGCAACTGCCATTTCTACGAGATTTTATGACAAAATGTTAACTATGAAATAGATATAAATACCATGGAGGTGTATAACGGCGATATTTTCAAAAATCTTTTTTGCCTTTACTCGATATTTGTGTCAGATAAAGAGCATATAATTTAAAATTAATAGTTCGGTTACCAGAAATTTTTGCGAGCAAACCGAACTCCAACGTTTGGTTACCAGTTGAAATTATGAGGTAACTGAACTGTGTTTTGAAGCCTCAAACCCAAACTAAACATATAAATGATACACAAACCACTTTAAAACAAACTTAAGAGTGCAGTTTTGTGATTTCTGCATCCAGAGAATGATTTTTTCAACTTGTGGACAAAGCAGTATTTGAGTCTACAGAGAATAGTTCGGCAACCTCTTAAAATATAGCCAGCAAACCGAACTACATAGTTCAGTTACCAGGTGAAATTATGAGGTAACAGAACTCTTCTTTGAAGCCTCAAACCCAAACTAAACATATAATTGATAAACAAACCACTCTAAAACAAACTTAAGAGTGCATTTTTGTGAATTCTGCATAAATAGGACAAGTTTTTAAACTTGTGGACAAAGCTAAATTTGAGTCTACAGAGAATAGTTCGGCAACCTCTGAAAATTTTGCGAGCAAACCGAACTTTAGAGTTCGATTTGAAAAAGCGGGGGTCTAACACCACCACCCAATATTTCGCTTAGCAATCTGTATGGACAAACTCGAATATACTTTTAAGAGAATCAACAAGACTCAATCAATTAAAAGTATATCAACGAGTTTATATCTCTCTTCTTGATTTGATTTACTCAAGCAAAGACTGTGAGTTCTAATCAAATACAAGGAATAACTTGGATGGTACCAAAGACCAATATCCAAGGATCAATCAATATCAATCAAAAACCGAAGGTCGGATTTCCAATTGATTGATTCGAACGCACAACCTGTATTATTTCAATTATATAAACAAACATAATGCGGAAATAGAAATAACACGGACACTGGAAATTTTGTTAACGAGGAAACCGCAAATGCAGAAAAACCCCGGGACCTAGTCCAGATTGAACACACACTGTATTAAGCCGCTACAGACACTAGGCTACTCCAATCTAACTTCGGACTGGACTGTAGTTGAACCCCAATCAGTCTCCCATTGATCCAAGGTACAGTTGTACTCCCTACGCCTTTGATCCCAGCAGGATACTGCGCACTTGATTCCCTTAGCTGATCTCACCTACAACTAAGAGTTGCTACGACCCAAAGTCGAAGACTTGACAATAAAAAAATCTGTCTTACACAGACAAGTCTATCAAAGGATCAATCTGTCTCTCATAGATAAACCCTAAAAGGTTTTGTTCCGTCTTTTGATAATAATCAAGGTGAACAGAAACCAATTGATAATCTGGTCTTATATTCCCGAAGAACACCCTAGAGCTATCAATCACCTCACAACAATCTTAATCGTATGGTAGTGAAACAAGATGTTGCGGAATCACAAACAATGAGACAAAGATGTTTGTGGTTACTATTTATATCTTGCCTATCGGAGACATCAATCTCAAGCCAATCAATCTGATTGTACTTGTACGATAAAAGATGCAAGATCAGATCACACAACTAAGATAATAGTAGTATCGGTCTGGATTCACAATCCCAATGAAGTCTTTAAGTCGTTAACCTGGTTTTAGAAGAAGAAAACCAAAGGTTAAAGGAGAACCGACTCTAGCATGCAAACTGGTATCACACGTAAGGTGTGGGGATTAGTTTTGCACAGAAGCTAGAGTTCCCCTTATATAGTCTTTCAAATCAGGGTTTGCAATTAAGTTACCTTGGTAACAAAGCAATCAATATTCATCGGATGAAAACCTGATTTAGATTCAAGATAATATTTCTCAACCGTTAGATCTAAAACTTAGCTTGTTACACACACTTGACAATGCACGCTTCTAGGTTTGTTAACCGTGCCCAAACGTATGCACTTGTTGGTTCAACAATAGTTAACCAAAAGTTTAGCCATATGAGCATTCCATATCAACCATGTTCTTCTTCACCATAACTAGTTCAAATGACTTCAAATGAACTAGTTAGAGAGTTGTTCAATTGCAAGGAAATCTCATGTGCTACACAAGACACAATTGAAGCAAAGATGATTTGATTCACTTGAATCGGTTCATGAACTTTTATATCCACGGTTTGCAAACTGCATTCCTTAGTCTTTTTAAGTTTAAGTTCAGAAATCATCTTCAGATATATAACCTTCTCAAGTTCGCAGACTAGGTTCGCGGACTTAAGTTACCGGGCATAGTTTATAAACTCCAGCATAAATTCTCGGGTATGAGAACATTGCCGGTTTGTGGACTTAGTTTCACGCAAGTAGTTTGTCAGCTCCAGCAGAAATTCTCGGGTTTGAGAACTTCGGCAGTTCGCGGACTTGGCTCCCGCCATTCTTCTGGTTCTCTTGATCAACAAAGTTCGCAAACTTTGGTTTAAGGAATAAGACTTATACATAAATATGTTTCCACAACAATGCTTATGTCCACCATTAGTTATGTAATCTAAACTCTCATTTCAATCATTGAAACATTCTTAGAGGATGTTATATAGTTGTTACACCATTTCTCGTCAAAGCAATTTTCAAGATGATTGAAACATATCATGACTTTCGTCACATGGTAAAGATAAATTTGGTTAAAGCGAAAAGCTTACCAACTCATATTTCGAGATATAGATAGGCGAGGTATACTCGGCTCGAAATACCAAATGTGTATAATCAAAGTCTATATATATATATATATAGCATACGACTTCTTGTCTCAAAGAGTATGAGATAGATTAGATAGACTTTTGAGTCATAGATAAGTTCAATTCTTCACATACCTTTTTATCGAGAAGTTCCACCAGTTCCTTGAGTAGTTCTTCTACTTGTATGATGAATCGTCATGAAGTCCTCGAGCTCAACTACATTTTCTATCCTAGTCTGAGACTTAGCTATAATAGACTAGAAATCAAGACTTATAGTTTTTATCACTAACATTGACAAACATGCTTGATATAGCAACACATGCGAGTTCGACCGAGCAATGCTCTAACAATCTCCCCCTTTGTCAATTTTAGTGACAAAACTATCAATACATACGAAATACAAAAAGGATAAAGAAACTTTTGTAGCTCCTATTCCACATGTCTAATCTTTAACATTCCTCGAAATCTTCGTCACTTCCAAGTACTCCAATGATCCCAAAGGTTGTAAGTTTAGCATCACCGCTGTTGAAGCTCCGTAGATATAACAATGAGAAAACATAGTTCTCGATCATTGTTATACAATGTCATAGTATTATTACACATCCTTAAAGTTCAGTTGTATCATAACTTCAACAATAATACTATGGTGACATATGTCACCCCCGCATAGTCAATACTCCAGCTCACATGGAAACCACTCCCCCTTACACAATGATCCGAAAACCATATGTATTTGTAGTGTGAAATACATATTAATTCTCCCCCTTTTTGTCAATAAAATTGGCAAAGGTACAAGAAAGGGATCATAATGAAATTTTCGAGAGAGACATTTCATGACTAAAAGAAAAAAATACATACCAACTAATTTAAATGCAATCATAAAGGCGAAGCTGAATGCATTCATCAAGGAGTTTAAAGATACAAGATAACCCCTATAAAATTCCACAGCCGCACACCCCTCGAGATATGACCATTAAGCACAAGTTCAAAAGAACTCTCCCCCATTTGATGTCATTCCCGAAAGAACAACAAGAGCGACCTTAGTTTCAAAAGAAAAGAAGGATTTTTATTGGACACCAAAAACCATAAGAATGATTTTATATATCCAAAAACTCAATCAAATTAATCACAAGTAAACCCATGATTAATTTAATCGGAATACACAATCAAATCAAAAAAAAAAGTGATCAATTCAATTGATTATGCTCAACATAAGAGAACTTATGGAGACACGAAAATACTTAACTAGATTACTACAAGAGAACCCATAATTAATCTAATTGGAATACACAACCAAACTAATCACAAAAGTAATCAATTTAATTGTCATTTTTTTTGCTCGACATAAGAGAACTTACAGAGCAATAACTAAATAATCAAACAAGATGATTAATTTAGTTCAATATACTTGACATAACATATCTCACGGAACACCAACTAAGCTAAAAAATCAACTTGGTTGTATAGTGCTCAACATAAGATGCATTACGGAGCCTCACAGTAATACATAAAATATGGATCAGGGATGATCAATACTGCGGAATACACAAGGATTCATTCTATTTTCCATCACTATTTGCATAACGATATTTAATAGACATAATCCTTGAAGACAAAAGATTTTAACCTATCTTCCATCAAATATTTGACAATATAGGCTTAACTTTTGTATTTGTCAAAAGTCCATTCATTCCTTTATCAATACGTGAATACCGATCACGAACGACTTTACTTTTGACAAAGTATGAGACGAACATAGTTCACGGACATAAACACAAATATCCCATAACAAATTGCAATATAACAAATCATAAAGATTAATACTGCAAAACATCATCCTCCAAAGTTTTTAGAATTTAACCAAAATAAACCTATAAAACAATAAGATGAAAATAATAGCTATGTGTAGTCACAATTATTGCTATTCAAAGCACTAGTTAATCCAACTAAATCAAAAAGAAGACATACTAGGCAACATAAATAAAACAAGCTAAAGGAAAACAGACTCCGGTGCTATTCCGAACACGAACTAAGATCATATGGATGGTTCAGAATCCTCATGAGACAACGGGTCTTTGAGCTTGTGAACAACAACATTCATTGCAGCATTAGAGAGATGATTCTCTTTGCGAAGATCATTGACGTAAGACTTCAGCAGTAACCTTTTCCAACTCAGTTTTCAATGCATCAAGATTTTTCAGCGTAACAATGAGCTCTTGTTTTGCTTCCCCAAAATATTTTAGAAAGTCATGAACCACTTCAGCAGAAATCATATCATCCTTCTCAGCATCCTCATAAGCATATGCGTAGTAACAAGAAGCATTAGGATGATCTTCGTCTACAAGGGTTCTTTTCTTCCTTTCCTCAACGTCAAGACCTTTGTCAAGCAATCCTCTTGCAAAACCACCATAGCAAGATGAAGAAGAAGACATTCTTGATAACCCAGAAACCAACCTAGAGTATGCGTACGTGACTTTCTTAACTCAATAGGTTGGTATTTAAGGGTCTCTTAGGGAAGGGATTCTAGGGTTTTCTTAAACAGTTGACTCGTCCCATAACGCGGGTATCCGTTCGAGTACAACATGACCCCCAAAAACAATAAAGCCCAAAAGGGACTTTTGCAACAAAAGACTCGAAAAATTCCATAACTCAGAAAAGCAATTTTGAGCATAGTTGTAGAAAGAAACAAGACTCAAACGAGGACTTCCTAAAGAAAAAGAGAAGCCAATTTAGACACAACAATACTTTAAGCACATCAAAACTGCAATCAATAGTTTAGCTATGGACGATAAGAAGATAGCTCAACTCAACAGACGCAGATGACAAAAGTATACCTGAATATTAACACATCTTACTCAACAAGGATTTTATGAGTAATCTCTTCAAACCTTGTGATTAATTAGCACAAGTATGAGCTACACGCTCATCAAGAGATTTGTATTTATGGTCAAGTCTTTTTTTCCTCCTGAATCTATAGAGGGTCTCTTTTTTATGTGAGAAATTATCATAAAACTTACTGTCATCAAAATACGAGACATGGTTTGAGTTCTTACCAGAAGGATTTTGGTTTTAGGAGGAAGACGACCTGTTGACGAATTATTTATACCCTTCAATTATCTTTTTCAGATTATCTCTCATTTCATCAATTTTTCTTCTTTCTTCTGAACTTCCTTTCTCAACAGGAGCATCGTTATTTCCAGAGACCACGACACGATCTTCCTTTAGACGATGTTTATTAAGACGTTTGTTTTGTTCTTGAGTGTTCGAGGAACTCATTGAACTGACTTTCCTGGTAACATACACAGGGTAGGTACGAAAACCAATTGGTTTAGTCATACGAATGTCAGTTACACCTTTAAGAATTAAATCTAAGGTGTATTGAAGTTGAACCAAGGAGTTTTTCTTCAAACTAGAGGTTCCCTTTCGTTTAACAAAACTCTTTGTCTCACAGACAAGACATACTTTATGATCATCATAATGATTAGATAGTACAATCTTAATATCATCATCAGAATATTTCTTCCCTCCATTTGATGTGCAACATCCTTGAGTGATGGTGACTTCAGGCACATCCGTTATACTAGAAGGGGCTTCCGTTTTTACTTCTGAGCATGAACCATCTTTAGTTGTGTTAGAAGTACTTGGCATATTAGATTGCTTTGAGCATCCTTGAATAGAGAGCTTACTCAAGTGATGTTCAATTTCCAAGGCATCTCTTCTAAGGCTAGCTTCAAGAGAGGTACACGAAGAATGAACTTCAGTATTACCTTTGGGTTTGCAATCTCTTATTACACCAAGTAGAACATTGACATGGTGCTTCAACCTATTGAATCTATCAGCTTGGATTCCAACAAGATTTAGAATCAATTCACTCTCTTCAGCTGAATCCCGTTCATTAATGGAGAGGTTCACATTTGAAGGGTAATCGGAAGTACACATGTCAGTGTTAGTCTATCTCGTCAGTATAGGAGGTTCATCTATATTTGAGATTGCAGAACCTTTCTCTTTAATAGAGTTAGACGAGATAGATTTTTTATTTCTGGTAAAGCGTTTATCAGAGATAGTAATCTTGTCCATAGAGTCAGATCGCTACAAACACAGACTTGTAAGGTCTTAAACGTGTTTGCCTGCTCTGATACCAATTGAAAAAGCGGGGGTCTAACAACACCACCCAATATTTCACTTTGCAATATGTATGGACAAACTCGAATATACTTTTAAGAGAATCAACAAGACTCAATCAATTAAAAGTATATCAACGAGTTTATATCTCTCTTTTGATTTGATTTCCTCAAACAGAAATCGCGAGTACTAATCAGGAATAACTTGGATGGTACCAAAGACAAATATCCAGTGTCAATCAATATCAATCACCAACCGTTAGGTCGGATTTCCAATTGATCGATTCAAACGCAAAACCTGTATTATTTCAACTATATAAACAAATATAATACGGAATTAGAAATAACACAGACACCGGAAATTTTGTTAACGAGGAAACCGCAAATGCAGAAAAACCCCGGGACCTAGTCCATATTGAACACACACTGTATTAAGCCGCTACAGACACTAGCCTACTCCAAGCTAACTTCGGACTGGACTGTAGTTGAACCCTAATCAGTCTCCCAATGATCCAAGGTACAGTTGTACTCCCTACGCCTCTGATCCCAGCAGGATACTGCGCACTTGATTCCCTTAGCTGATCTCACCCACAACTAAGAGTTGCTACGACCCAAAGTCGAAGACTTGACAATAAACAAATCTGTCTCACACAGACAAATCTATCAAAGGATCAATTTGTCTCCCACAGATAAACCCTAAAAGGTTTTGTTCCGTCTTTTGATAATAATCAAGGTGAACAGGAACCAATTGATAATCCGGTCTTATATTCCCAAAGAACAACCTGGAGTTATCAATCACCTCATAACAATCTTAATCGTATGGTATCGAAACAAGATGTTGCGGAATCACAAACAATGAGATGAAGATGTTTGTGATTACTTTTTATATCTTTCCTATCGGAGATATCAATCTCAAGCCAATCAATCTGATTGTACTCGTACGATAGAATATGCAAGATCATATCACACAACTACGATAAAAGTAGTATCGGTCCGACTTCACAATCCCAATGAAGTCTTTAAGTCGTTAACCTGGTTTTAGAAGAAGAAATCCAAAGGTTAAAGGAGAACCAACTCTAGCACGCAAACTAGTATCACACGTAAGGTGTGGGGATTAGTTTTGCACAGAAGCTAGAGTTCCCCTTATATAGTCTTTCAAATCAGGGTTTGCAATTAAGTTACCTTGGTAACAAAGCAATCAATACCCACCGTCAGATGAAAACCTTATTTAGATTCAAGCTAATATTTCTCAACCGTTAGATCTAAAACTTAGTTTATTACACACACTTGACAATGCACGCTTCTAGGTTTGTTAACCGTACCCAAACGTATGCACTTGTTGGTTCAACAATAGTTAACCAAAAGGTTAGACATATGAGCATTCCATATCAACCATGTTCTTCTTCACCATAACTAGTTCAAATGACTTCAAATGAACTAGTTAGAGAGTTGTTCAATTGCAAGGAAATCTCATGTGCTACACAAGTTGAAGCAAAGATGATTTGATTCACTTGAATCGGTTCATGAACTTTTATAGCCACGGTTTGCAAACTGCATTCCTTAGTCTTTTTAAGTTTAAGTTCAGAAATCATCTTCAAATATATAACCTTCTCAAGTTCGCAGACTAGGTTCGCTGACTTAAGTTACCGGGCAAATTTTACAAACTCCAGCAGAAATTCTCGGGTATGAGAACTTCGCCGGTTCGCGGACTTAGCTTCACGCAAGTAGTTTTTCAACTCCAGCAGAAATTCTCGGGTTTGAGAACTTCGGCAGTTCGCGGACTTGGCTCACGACATTCTTCTGGTTCTCTTGATCAACAAAGTTCGCAAACTTTGGTTCAAGGAATAGGACTTATACATAAATGTGTTTCCACAACAATGCTTATGTCCATCATTGGATATGTAATTTAAACTCTCATTTCAATCATTGAAACATTCTTAGAGGACATTATATAGTTGTTACACCATTTCTCGTCAAAGCAATTTTCAAGATGATTGAAACATATCATGACTTTCGTCACATGGTAAAGAAAAACTTGGTTAAAGCGAAAAACTTACCAACTCATATTTCGAGATTTAGATAGGCGAGGTATACTCGGCTCGGAATACCAAATGTGTATAATCAAAGTCTATATACATAGCATACGACTTCTTGTCTCAAATAATAGGAGATAGAGTAGATAGACTTTTGAGTGATAGATAAGTTCAAGTCTTCACATACCTTTTTGTCGAGAAGTTCTACCGGTTCCTTGAGTAGTTCTTCTACTTGTATGATGAATCGCCATGAAGTCCTTGAGCTCAACTACACTTTTTATCCTAGTCCGAGACTTAGCAATAATATACTAGAAATCAAGACTTATAGTTTTGATCACTAACATTGACAAACATGCTTGAGATACCAACGCATGTAAGTTCGACCGAGCAATGCTCTAACACGGTTCTTTGGTGATTTGAAGAGGTAACCGAACTATTCTTTGTATCCTCAAATTGAAGAAGGCCTTGGACTTTGGCCTACAGAGCAAAGTTTGTCAACCTACGAAAATGTTGTGAGGTAACCAAAATCCTTGTTCGGTAACCTGTAAAATTTTACAGGTAACTGAAACCAAACGTCGACAACCTGGTAAGTTTTAGTAGGTCACCGAAAACAAAGTTCGGTGACCTGTATTTTGTCACAGGTTTCCGAACTGTAATTTCGGTTATCAGACTAAAATTCCTAGCTAGCCGAATATACCGTGTAGCCTGTTAATTGAAGAGTTATTAGACTCTACTTATAAAACAAACATAAAATTCAAACACAAACCCAATTAAAACAAATATAAAAGTGTCATACATACCAAACTACGAAACTCTTTAACTAATTGTTTAAAACACACAAACATACAAAATTAAACCATACGAAATCCATAATTAATATGTGTTTTGAAACTACAACCATACGGAATCACTGACGACCACTATGACGAACCCTTTTCCTTCATTGTTTACCACAAGTGTTAGGTTGAACTTCCTCATCAGTTGGGGTTTCATCTCTTCTACCGGTTTCCTCCACCGTGGTATGAATAGCGCGACTTGAACCTTCTCCTTGTTGTCGACCCCTCTTCAATTGCTTGGACCGACTTGGCTCCACCATTCTTTTAGTTATAAGACCCTCCCGCTCGTCGTAGAGGTCGGTTTGTTCCTTAGTCAACATCGACTCTCCACTACGGATTTTAGTCATCCATTTCTTCAACAATTTCGTACCCTTCTTCACCTAATTCCAATTTTAACCACAAGTAAATATATTTTCAATACTTTGCAATAACCCAAAAGTATAAAGAAAAGACATTTTCTTACCACATTATCCCATACATTTTTTGCTTCTTCTCAACAAATAGGCATCTCCTTCTGAGATATCTTAGGTTCCATATCCTTTGCTTTCGTCTCCACCTTATCAACACGACCTCTTTGTTGTCTATTTATCACAATTGGATGACTAATACCTTCACACCGCTCCATATAATCTTCGTCACATGCATTTACATCTTCACCTAAAGGTACACAATTACCTAAAGGTACACAATCACCTAAAGGTAAGTAGTGCTTATTAAGTTCATTCCAATATCGTACCGTAGGAGTTGGCTCGTGTTTTGGGAAAAAATAGTTATCGGTGTTCTTTGTTCCCTGAACCATCAAATTGAAATTTTCATTATCCACGCCGGGTACCATCTGGACACAAGAAAGTTGTTTTAGTATTGTCTATGGAGTATATATTGGGTAGCCGTTAGTATACCAAATTGGTCCATAGTAACCCGAGGCTGAAGAGAAATCCCGCACTTCGACTTCATTTACATCTATATCATCGGGTACGACGTATGGGTGAAATACCACATCTTTCACCATCAGATTTTCCAATTTCTCCCTCAACGAAGTCAACTGCTCTTCTTTAGACTTCCTCTGTGCATCCAAGAACACCCACTTTCCTGTTGTAGGATCGTCATAGGCATAAGGTTTCTTCTCTTTAGCCAATTTCAAATAAGGGAAGTGGTCGTAGATCCAAACCTATGCGAAAAACGAAAATATTAACCACATAGATGAAAATTCAATTGGAAGCACAAAAAATTATTCAATAATTTTCCAACTAATAATGTAGAAGGTCGCCTGAATAAGAGTTAAGTAGCCTCCAATTTGAGTTGTCTTAATCCTCGACCCTTTGTTCAGCTCTGCTTGAAGAAATGCAACCACCCTAGTAACCCAGGAATAGTTGTTGACCTTGTTGAGGTCCTCCAAAAGCTTTAGATAATGTGCATCCACCCTATTTCCAGAAGTGTCGGGAAAAATAACAGTTCCTAGCTGATATAACCAATAAGCAATGACATGGTTCTTAAGCGTCTCCTCTTCCATCACCAACTTTCCTTTCTTTACCTTCTGTTTTGTCTTTTCAAATGCTTCCTTCAAATTTACCAACTTGAATTTCTTCACCATCTTCTTCGATGCTCCATTTTCGTCTCTTAGAATATACTCATCGCCAGGTTCAGGGTCCTTCACAAAACGTCTAAACTCACATTGGGCTTTTCTTTCATCCCATCCTAGACACTTTAGAGCCAATGCTTCAAGAGCTTCATAATACATCGAAAGGTTGTAGCCTTATCGAAGACATTTAACTTCTATTGCTAGGCCGGTGATTCTCATGCAATCATGAGAGTAATTCCCATATCGCCAAATGGAAGATGCATGGTAGCTGTCTCCGGATAATGTCTCCCAAGAAATGCAGATTGATAGACACATTTTTGTGTCTTAACTGTCCTCAGTGTCTCTATTGCTAGTGCTTGATTTTGTACTTATTATGGTTTTTTATGTTTTTGTAGGTGTTTTTAAAAAAATACACTTGTGTGGAAAAAGTTGCTCAAAAAGTGCTATTTGGACCCCCGGAGGACATTTGCTATACAGACCCAGATTTGGCTAAGGGGAACCCAGGGTTATGCATAGCCCAAATTCATCCTCAGCACCCAATTATTAAGGGGCACATTACCTGCTATTTGCACTCCCAGGGCGCCACCTGCTATTCGCACCCCTGTCGTGGATAAGGGGAAGGTCATCTTGTTCATTCAAATTCCAAGTTTTGGCGGGAAAGTTTGGGCGTGATTTCTTGAGATTCAATGGCTGAAACTGTTAGGGAATATTCCTTTGGTGGAAACAGGATTGGTATGGGCTTTGGAATCAGCTAAATTTGGCCAGATAACTCGTGAGAAGAGAACAGGGGAGTTTATTCTCGGAAGAGGTTATCACGGATTTGCGCGAGCAGCAGAAGAGTTTGCACGTGTTTGGAAGACCCTAACAACTATTTGGAGTGTGAAGGAGTTAATTATGGAAACTTGGAAACTTCAGAACGCGTGTAGAGATCAAAAATCTGAATTATTTCCTAAACTGGCCATGAAGAATAATGGAGAATTATATGAAGTTATTACGTGAGATTTTGCTGTTGCTGGGTTATAAATAGGTGTTGGGATATCATAGAAGGTTTACGGAGAGTTTGGGAAGGATTTGGAACATCACAGAGGAGAAATACGATCACCGGAGAAACCTGCTGCTGCTGCTGCCATTGAAGAACACGAAGAACATAGACCCACAGAGGCAGTCGTTTTGCTACAGTATTTGCGACTGTTCAGCGACAGTCTTAGAGCTACAGTAACAATGACACATCTTCTGTATCGTTCTTTGGTTTGCAACAATTATAAGTGTTACAAACCCGGTTTTGAATTATTTATCCTTTTTCATCATTTGTAAACACCATTTGAGCAATGAAATCAACTTTTGAGCGTGTTTCCAACATGATAATGAGCTAAATCTCCCACAACCAAGGCAATGAGGAAGCTATTTACGCATGAATAATTGGTAACTATTTTATTTTCTCTAATTTATAATTTATAATTCACTCAATCACTGCTTTTGTAGAGTTTTAAATTGTTTGCATAATTTTCTTAATTAGTTGTGATTCAATCTGATAGGTTATACTTTGTTTAGTCAATTGATAATCTATGCTTAGGGAATACAATTGATATTTGAGAATTTGCCTGATTATTTGTGAATTAAGAAATAAGGGACTTAAAAGATAATTAGAGTTTTGGATTATTTGCCATAATTTACTCATGTGTGATAGTGGAATCAGTGTCTTGGTTATTCCTAATAATCTTGAATTAAGTTTTGTTTGTTTTTAAATTTCATTAAATCTAAGATCTTTTGCTTTCTCAAGTCTCAACGAACTTTTTACTACAACTCAATTGAAAATCACATCAATTTTTGGCGTCGCTGCCGGGGATTTGTTTATAGATTTGTTTTTAGGTTTTATTTTATTTGTTCTTTTTGACGCGTTTTGGTATTTTTGTTTGCTTTCTGATTTGGAGCTAAGCTAAAGGAAAAAGAGAAAGTGCTGAAAAGAAAGGAAAATCCCAAAAAGGAAAGAAAAGAGAAATCCAAAAGGAGTGAGAAGAAGATTTTGTAAATAATTTTATTTTATTTTTTTAGAAACTATAATTAAGGTTTTTATTTTTGTAATATTTTATTTTTGGACATTTTTTTTCTTCTTTTCTTTTGGACATTGAACATTGGACTTTATTTTTAAAACCCTACGGAAGGGTCGTTTTAAATAAACTGTTTGCAGAAAAGGACGGCGATTACGATATCGCCTCGGCCCCTCGGGTTCGTACATGACATAGGAGTCGTGGCCCGAGTCGACTTCAACGGTTCATCCCCCGTTTGGAACGGGAGGTAAGATTTCTAAACACCCGCGAATC
This sequence comes from Papaver somniferum, assembly GCF_003573695.1. Lineage (NCBI taxonomy): Eukaryota > Viridiplantae > Streptophyta > Magnoliopsida > Ranunculales > Papaveraceae > Papaver > Papaver somniferum. The sequence continues at coordinate 180,974,146 of NC_039359.1, forward strand.
CCCTGTCAACGGGTTTACTGGACGATTTTGTAATCATATATGTTGAGGACCTGAAATCGGATTTAATTTTCTAGTAAAGGGAAAGGCCTGGCCAAATCAAGATAAGGACTCGGATTTCATCACCGTTTCCTTCTTGCCCGCCTTAGGAACATGTAACCTACGCGAACCTAAACCTTAAAATTTGGACTAGACCGAGACCAATAGGGTAACGAGCTTATTAGGAAAGTCGATCGGAAAATACTGGTTAATCTTTTGAGCACACTTTGAAGTTCATGATGGTTTCTGTGAGTTGAATACGCCGCCTTGTAACACCGGTGAGGCCTTGGGTATCAAAGCTCCACTGAGCTTCCCTCGTCTCTATTCAACTTACTTTAACTCGGATTGATTCCAGAGAGGTTTGTTCAGATTGTAACGAATTCCTTTTTGAAAGAATAAAAGATGGTCTAGAAACAATCTAAGGGAGCCATCAAGATTTTTGTTTGCTAGATAAAATAGGCTTGTTATGGTCGAGTCAGCCTTTTTTGTGTTTGTTTAGAATTCCCTTGCAGTTAGGATGTCCAACTGGTATATCCAATACAATAATTATCCAACTGAACAACATGGACATTACTCTTTTTATGATCATAGTGTGAATAGTGGTTGGGCACGACAACTTTTTCAAGGTTTTGGGTCATACCATGGTGAGCCCAATTACTATCCACACGCGCGTCGGTCATACGGGCAAGAAGATTATAATACTAGTTCTTCGTCTTTAGAGGATACAATCAAACTATTGAAAAGTAGTCCTTTTTATGATCCTTCAGTTCCTATTCCTTCTCTAGAAGAGTCTCTCAGGAATTTAGCTGAGTCATCACGTAAGTTAGCTGAATCGACATACAAATTAGATGAGGTGAACAACGTAGTTATGGACGAAAGAACTGCAACAACGACTGAATCTTCTTTGGAAGATATCCTCAATAGGTTAAGTGAAAACTTAGATCCAACACTTAGGGAGATTTCTTTAGAAGAGACCCTTGATAGGATGGTTGAGTCGACACATAGACTTGAGTTAGAGACGAACAAAAGTATTGCTCGAAATGACTTGAATTTCCGATATAGTGTATCCAATAATACTCTTGAAAATGAGGATAGTTATTTGCATAATCAAGATATCGAGGTTAAAATTGGTGACACTCCTTGTGTAGATGGGTTTCATCCATTTCCATGTTATGATAATGATGAGTATGATGTGGACAATGTTGTTGAAGAATCTGAAGTATTTAGGCATGGTGATCATGAATTTGTTACTCCTATTGAGCTTGATAATGACAATGATATTTCTGGTTCAAATCCCGATAATTTTAATTATTATCCACCTATTCAAAAGGATGGGGATTTGACTAGGGATAATATCTACCTTGGTAAAATCAGAGTCCATGTTAATTTTATTTATTGAGCTTTAATTGTTGAGAATAAATAAATCGAACCCTATGTTATGAATTCGACGAAATCCTAGTCCCAGTAACTCTCTTCATCTTGTGACAATATTTTGGATATATTTTTCTTTTCTTTTAGTTTATTAATTCTTAAAATCAATCTCATCAAGTCCGAGTGAACGACAACCTTCTTACCATTATATAAAATTCGATCAAATTTTTGGCGCCGCCGACGCGGATTTGTTTATAGATTTGTTTTTAGGTTTTATTTTATTTGTTCTTTTTTACGCGTTTTGGTATTTTTGTTTGCTTTCTGATTTGGAGCTAAGCTAAAGGAAAAAGAGAAAGTGCTGAAAAGAAAGGAAAATCCCAAAAGGAAAGAAAAGAGAAATCCAAAAGGAGTGAAGAAGAAGATTTTGTAAATAATTTTATTTTATTTTTTTAGAAACTGTAATTAAGGTTTTTATTTTTGTAATATTTTATTTTTGGACATTTTTTTTCTTCTTTTCTTTTGGACATTGAACATTGGACTTTATTTTTAAAACCCTACGAAGGGTAGTTTTAAATAAATTGTTTGCAGAGAAGGACGACGATTACGATATCGCCTCGGCCCCTCGGGTTCGTACATGACATAGGAGTCGTGGCCCGAGTCGACTTCAACGGTTCATCCCCCGTCTGGAACGGGAGGTAAGAATTCTAAACACCCGCGAGTCCCCTGTCAGCGGGTTTACTGGACGATTTTGTATGCATATATGTTGAGGACCTGAAATCGGATTTAATTTTCTAGTAAAGGGCAAGGCCTGGCCAAATCAAGATAAGGACTCGGATTTCATCACCGTTTCCTTCTTTCCCGCCTTAGGAACATGTAACCTACGTGAACCTAAGCCTTAAAATTTGGACTCTAGAACGAGACCGATAGGGTAATGAGCTTATTAGGAAAGTCGTTCGGAAAATATTGGTTACTCTTTTGAGCATACTTTGAAGTTCATGAGGGTTTCTGTGAGTTGAATACGCCGCCTTGTAACGCCGGTGAGGCCTTGGGTATCAAAGCTCCACTGAGCTTCCCTCGTCTCTATTCAACTTACTTTAACTCGGATTGATTCCAGAGAGGTTTGTTCAGATTGTAACGAATTCCTTCTCGAAAGAATAAAAGATGGTCTGAAACAATCTAAGGAAGCCATCATGATTTTTGTTTGCTAGATCATATAGGCTTGTTGTGGTCGAGTCAGCCTTTTTTGTGTTTGTTTAAAATTCCCTTGCAGTTAGGATGTCGAATTGGTATAGCCAATACAATAATTATCCAACTGAACAACATGGACATTACTCTTTTTATGACCATAGTGTGAATAGTGGTTGGGCACGCCAACCTTTTTAAGGTTTTGGGTCATACCATGGTGAGCCCAATTACTATCCACACGCGCATTGGTCATACGGGCAAGAAGATTATAATACTAGTTCTTCGTCTTTAGAGGATACAATCAAACTATTGAAAAGTAGTCCTTTTTATGATCCTTCAGTTCCTATTCCTTCTCTAGAAGAGTCTCTCAGGAATTTAGCTGAGTCATCACGTAAGTTAGCTGAATCGACATACAAATTAGATGAGGTGAACAACGTAGTTATGGACGAAAGAACTGCAGCAACGACTGAATATTCTTTGGAAGATATCCTCAATAGGTTAAGTGAAAACTTAGATCCAACACTTAGGGAGCTTTCTTTAGAAGAGACCCTTGATAGGATGGTTGAGTCGACACATAGACTTGAGTTAGAGACGAACAAAAGTATTGCTCGAAATGACTTGAATTTCCGATATAGTGTATCCAATAATACTCTTGAAAATGAGGATAGTTATTTGCATAATCAAGATATCGAGGTTAAAATTGGTGACACTCCTTGTGTAGATGGGGTTCATCCATTTCCATGTTATGATAATGATGAGTATGATGTGGACAATGTTGTTGAAGAATCTGAAGTATTTAGGCATGGTGATCATGAATTTGTTACTCCTATTGAGCTTGATAATGACAATGATATTTCTGGTTCAAATCCCGATAATTTTAATTATTATCCACCTATTCAAAAGGATGGGGATTTGACTAGGGATAATATCTACCTTGGTAAAATCAGAGTCCATGTTAATTTTATTTATTGAGCTTTAATTATTGAGAATAAATAAATCGAACCCTTTGTTATGAATTCGACGAAATCCTAGTCCCAGTAACTCTCTTCATCTTGTGACAATATTTTGGATATATTTTTCTTTTCTTTTAGTTTATTAATTCTTAAAATCAATCTCATCAAATCCGAGTGAACGACAACCTTCTTACCATTATATAAAATTCGATCAAATTTTTGGCGCCGCCGACGCGGATTTGTTTATAGATTTGTTTTTAGGTTTTATTTTATTTGTTCTTTTTTACGCGTTTTGGTATTTTTGTTTGCTTTCTGATTTGGAGCTAAGCTAAAGGAAAAAGAGAAAGTGCTGAAAAGAAAGGAAAATCCCAAAAAGGAAAGAAAAGAGAAATCCAAAAGGAGTGAAGAAGAAGATTTTGTAAATAATTTTATTTTATTTTTTTAGAAACTGTAATTAAGGTTTTTATTTTTGTAATATTTTATTTTTGGACATTTTTTTTCTTCTTTTCTTTTGGACATTGAACATTGGACTTTATTTTTAAAACCCTACGAAGGGTAGTTTTAAATAAACTGTTTGCAGAGAAGGACGACGATTACGATATCGCCTCGGCCCCTCGGGTTCGTACATGACATAGGATTCGTGGCCCGAGTCGACTTCAACGGTTCATCCCCCGTCTGGAACGGGAGGTAAGAATTCTAAACACCCGCGAGTCCCCTGTCAGCGGGTTTACTAGACGATTTTGTATGCATATATGTTGAGGACCTGAAATCGGATTTAATTTTCTAGTAAAGGGCAAGGCCTGGCCAAATCAAGATAAGGACTCGGATTTCATCACCGTTTCCTTCTTTCCCGCCTTAGGAACATGTAACCTACGTGAACCTAAGCCTTAAAATTTGGACTCTAGAACGAGACCGATAGGGTAATGAGCTTATTAGGAAAGTCGTTCGGAAAATATTGGTTACTCTTTTGAGCATACTTTGAAGTTCATGAGGGTTTCTGTGAGTTGAATACGCCGCCTTGTAACGCCGGTGAGGCCTTGGGTATCAAAGCTCCACTGAGCTTCCCTCGTCTCTATTCAACTTACTTTAACTCGGATTGATTCCAGAGAGGTTTGTTCAGATTGTAACGAATTCCTTCTCGAAAGAATAAAAGATGGTCTGAAACAATCTAAGGAAGCCATCATGATTTTTGTTTGCTAGATCATATAGGCTTGTTGTGGTCGAGTCAGCCTTTTTTGTGTTTGTTTAAAATTCCCTTGCAGTTAGGATGTCGAATTGGTATAGCCAATACAATAATTATCCAACTGAACAACATGGACATTACTCTTTTTATGACCATAGTGTGAATAGTGGTTGGGCACGCCAACCTTTTTAAGGTTTTGGGTCATACCATGGTGAGCCCAATTACTATCCACACGCGCATTGGTCATACGGGCAAGAAGATTATAATACTAGTTCTTCGTCTTTAGAGGATACAATCAAACTATTGAAAAGTAGTCCTTTTTATGATCCTTCAGTTCCTATTCCTTCTCTAGAAGAGTCTCTCAGGAATTTAGCTGAGTCATCACGTAAGTTAGCTGAATCGACATACAAATTAGATGAGGTGAACAACGTAGTTATGGACGAAAGAACTGCAGCAACGACTGAATATTCTTTGGAAGATATCCTCAATAGGTTAAGTGAAAACTTAGATCCAACACTTAGGGAGCTTTCTTTAGAAGAGACCCTTGATAGGATGGTTGAGTCGACACATAGACTTGAGTTAGAGACGAACAAAAGTATTGCTCGAAATGACTTGAATTTCCGATATAGTGTATCCAATAATACTCTTGAAAATGAGGATAGTTATTTGCATAATCAAGATATCGAGGTTAAAATTGGTGACACTCCTTGTGTAGATGGGGTTCATCCATTTCCATGTTATGATAATGATGAGTATGATGTGGACAATGTTGTTGAAGAATCTGAAGTATTTAGGCATGGTGATCATGAATTTGTTACTCCTATTGAGCTTGATAATGACAATGATATTTCTGGTTCAAATCCCGATAATTTTAATTATTATCCACCTATTCAAAAGGATGGGGATTTGACTAGGGATAATATCTACCTTGGTAAAATCAGAGTCCATGTTAATTTTATTTATTGAGCTTTAATTGTTGAGAATAAATAAATCGAACCCTATGTTATGAATTCGACGAAATCCTAGTCCCAGTAACTCTCTTCATCTTGTGACAATATTTTGGATATATTTTTCTTTTCTTTTAGTTTATTAATTCTTAAAATCAATCTCATCAAATCCGAGTGAACGACAACCTTCTTACCATTATATAAAATTCGATCAAATTTTTGGCGCCGCCGACGCGGATTTGTTTATAGATTTGTTTTTAGGTTTTATTTTATTTGTTCTTTTTTACGCGTTTTGGTATTTTTGTTTGCTTTCTGATTTGGAGCTAAGCTAAAGGAAAAAGAGAAAGTGCTGAAAAGAAAGGAAAAGCCCAAAAAGGAAAGAAAAGAGAAATCCAAAAGGAGTGAAGAAGAAGATTTTGTAAATTATTTTATTTTATTTTTTTAGAAACTGTAATTAAGGTTTTTATTTTTGTAATATTTTATTTTTGGACATTTTTTTTCTTCTTTTCTTTTGGACATTGAACATTGGACTTTATTTTTAAAACCCTACGAAGGGTAGTTTTAAATAAACTGTTTGCAGAGAAGGACGACGATTACGATATCGCCTCGGCCCCTCGGGTTCGTACATGACATAGGATTCGTGGCCCGAGTCGACTTCAACGGTTCATCCCCCGTCTGGAACGGGAGGTAAGAATTCTAAACACCCGCGAGTCCCCTGTCAGCGGGTTTACTAGACGATTTTGTATGCATATATGTTGAGGACCTGAAATCGGATTTAATTTTCTAGTAAAGGGCAAGGCCTGGCCAAATCAAGATAAGGACTCGGATTTCATCACCGTTTCCTTCTTTCCCGCCTTAGGAACATGTAACCTACGTGAACCTAAGCCTTAAAATTTGGACTCTAGAACGAGACCGATAGGGTAATGAGCTTATTAGGAAAGTCGTTCGGAAAATATTGGTTACTCTTTTGAGCATACTTTGAAGTTCATGAGGGTTTCTGTGAGTTGAATACGCCGCCTTGTAACGCCGGTGAGGCCTTGGGTATCAAAGCTCCACTGAGCTTCCCTCGTCTCTATTCAACTTACTTTAACTCGGATTGATTCCAGAGAGGTTTGTTCAGATTGTAACGAATTCCTTCTCGAAAGAATAAAAGATGGTCTGAAACAATCTAAGGAAGCCATCATGATTTTTGTTTGCTAGATCATATAGGCTTGTTGTGGTCGAGTCAGCCTTTTTTGTGTTTGTTTAAAATTCCCTTGCAGTTAGGATGTCGAATTGGTATAGCCAATACAATAATTATCCAACTGAACAACATGGACATTACTCTTTTTATGACCATAGTGTGAATAGTGGTTGGGCACGCCAACCTTTTTAAGGTTTTGGGTCATACCATGGTGAGCCCAATTACTATCCACACGCGCATTGGTCATACGGGCAAGAAGATTATAATACTAGTTCTTCGTCTTTAGAGGATACAATCAAACTATTGAAAAGTAGTCCTTTTTATGATCCTTCAGTTCCTATTCCTTCTCTAGAAGAGTCTCTCAGGAATTTAGCTGAGTCATCACGTAAGTTAGCTGAATCGACATACAAATTAGATGAGGTAAATAACGTAGTTATGGATGAAAGAACTGCAGCAACCACTGAATCTTCTTTGGAAGATATCCTCAATAGGTTAAGTGAAAACTTAGATCCAACACTTAGGGAGCTTTCTTTAGAAGAGACCCTTGAGAGGATAGTTGAGTCGACACGTAGACTTGAGTTAGAGACGAACGAAAGTATTGTTCGAAATGACTTGAATTTACAATATAGTGTATCCAATAATACTCTTGAAAAAGAGGATAGATATTTGCATAATCAATATATCGAGGTTAGAATTGGTGACACTCCTTGTGTAGATGAGGTTCAACCATTTCCATGTTATGATAATGATGAGTATGATGTGGACAATGTTAATGAAGAATCTGAAATATTTAGGCATGGTGATCATGAATTTGTTACTCCTATTGAGTTTGATAATGATAATGATATTTCTGGTTCAAATCCCGATAATTTTAATTATTATCCACCTATTCAAAAGGACGGGGATTTGACTAGGGATAATACCGTTTTAGACGAAGTTGTACTTCCTTTTGATTACGAAGCCAATGATGGTTTAGAGGAACGAGATTATTTTGAGTCTAGAGATTTAGAAACAACAATCTTAGACAAAGAAAGTGAACCCGTAAAATTGAGTGAGGATGCACCTGATTACAACTTAGAAGAATCAATTTTCAGGAATCTAATGATTTAGAAATTAGGGAAATTGTGACTAGTCTACCCAGAGACACTGAAAACTCGAAGTTTGAGGGTGATTATCACTTTCCTGGTGCCTTACCTTTAACTCCTAGAAAGTTCCCTCGTGTAGGACTTGACATTTTTGTCTCAACCATCTTACAATATTATCTTCATACACTTTTTCCTGAACCTAGTTGTGTCCGTAAGAGAGCTCAGTTGTTAGAAACCCATCCTCTGGTTGATGTGGTTAACCCAGGCTATGGTACCAAGATTGACTTTGTTTTCCCACCAAAAAATTTCTTCCAATTGTGGGAACATATGATTTTCAGATGTGTCGGTTATTAAGTTTTGAGACTAAACTTAATTACTTTAGGAAAATAGGGTCGACACATTTTCGTAAGGAAGACCACCTCTTTCATTGTGGTCAGCTGTGAGTCAAATATGATTGACTTAGAGAATCCCCAATTATTCAGGCTTTTGTTATGCACTTCTAAGTTCTTAGTTGAGTATTTCCAGACTCTTCAGCCTGATCTTCAGAATGCCTTTGAGGAAATCCAACTGATGAAATCTTTTTATTTAGACCCTTTTATAGAGCATGAACCTGAACCACAACTAGATGTAGTTGTCTTAAACAAGGGTATTTCGATGTTTTCTTGGTTTGTTGTAGTTTCCTTTTCTTGTGGTTAACACTTTTTGATCCAGATGACCCACAGTTATTCCGGCTACTGCTTTATGATTCTATGAGGTGATTAATTCCTTCTGATGTATGGCTGAAGACTTTAAAATTAGCACTTCTTGGGAGGTAACCCAATCTCATACAATACGGTAATATCTTTCCTTAACTCTTTTGCTTCGAGTGGTAACAATTTCTCCTTGTTCATGCTTTTAATTTTATCTTTAGAACATTGAGGATAATGTTAGATTTGAGGTTGGGGGTATGGGAGAAACTTTTTAGTTGCAATAAATAACCTCCAGAGCCTAGAAATTTATGCTTATTAAGGTTGGCACTAACCAATCTAAGTGGATGGGAACATCTTGGTTATAGGAGTTGAGGAACCAATCTGATTAGATGGAAGCATCTAAAGAGTCTATTCATAAAAGCACATATCTCAGGTGTTAAAATTAAAAAAAAATGGTAGTTTCGCCATATCTCGTTGAATCCTAATCCTTCTGTTTTTATTTTTTAAGTGATTTGGTGGGGCACACGATTCAAGTTGTTACCTTTGCTAGGGTGAATTAGAGTGATTGAGACAACAACAAAAAATAAAAAAAAATTGAGACCAGACCATCAGACCAACCGGAATAAATTCAATAAAGTCGACCACTGGTGCCCTTGTATATGCCAGTTGTGTTGACCTAGAGTTAGGTTTATAGACCACTGGTGCCCTTGTATATACCAGTTGTGTTGATATTAGTCAGACCGATATCTCAGTCCATTAGGATAGGTTCATCTTGGCAGAGGCCTTTAGACAGATATGGGAAACACCGTTCACTTTAAACCATATATTTTTCTCTTTATCCATCTTCTTAATCTTTCCATGTGATTGGTTGACTCCGTTTATGATGTATACAAACTAACTGAATAGAGCTCTGTCACTTATATATGAATTTTAGTATGCTGGGTGCAAACTCGTGTACATCAATTGGAATTTCGCATCAGGGTACTTCCTCATATAGTCAATGATTGTATGTCAACCAAGGAGATTCTTTCGTGCCTTCCAAGGTTCTGCGTAGATAGCTAGGTTCTGGAGTAAAGGTTTTGTGGGTACACCTCTGGTAAACCCTCCGGAGACAACACTCCGCCGCTAGGGCCACCTAGCGGTTTAACGGCTTGCTGCACGTGCTAAGTGTAGTCATTTTATATTAGATTTGCTCGAGGACTAGCAAATAATAAGTTTGGGGGTATTTGATAGACACATTTTTGTGTCTGAATTGTCCTCAGTGTCTCTATTGCTAGTGCTTGATTTTGTACTTATTATGGTGTTTTTATGTTTGTGTAGGTGTTTTTGGAGAAATACACTTGTGTGGAAAAAGTTGCTCAAAAAGTGCTATTTGGACCCCCGAAGGACATTTGCTATACGAACCCAGATTTGGCTAAGGGGCACCCGGGGTTATGCATAGCCCAAATTCATCCTCAGCACCCAATTACTAAGGGGCACACTACCTGCTATTTGCACTCCCAGGGCGCCACCTGCTATTCGCACCCCTGTCGTGGATAAGGGGCGGGTCATCTTCTTCATTCAAATTCCAAGTTTTGGCGGGAAAGTTTTGCAGCGGAAGAACAGAATTAGGGTTAGTGGCTTGGGCGTGATTTCTTGAGATTCAATGGCTGAAAATGTTAGGGAATGTTCCATTGGTCGAGAGAGGATTGGTATGGGCTTTGGAATTGGCTGAATTTGGCTAGATAACTCGCGAGAAGAAAACATGGGAGTTTATTCTCGGAAGAGGTTATCACGGGATTTGCGCGAGCAGCAGAGGAGTTTGCATGTGTTTGGAAGACCCTAACAACTATTTGGAGTGTGAAGGAGTTAAATACGGCAATTTGGAAGCTTCAGAACGCGTGTAGAGATCAAAAATCTGAATTATTTCCTAAACTGGCCGTGAAGAATAATGGAGAATTATATGAAGTTATTACGTGAGATTTTGTTGTTGCTTGGTTATAAATAGGTGCTGGGATATCATAAAAGGTTTACGGAGAGTTTGGGAAGGATTTGGAACATCATAGAGGAGAAATACGATCACCAGAGAAACTTGTTGCTGCTGCTGCCATTGAAGAACACGAAGAACATAGACCCACAGAGGCAGTCGTTTTGCTACAGTATTTTGCGACTGTTCAACGACAGTCTTAGAGCTACAGTAACAGTAACACATCTTCTGTATCGTTCTTTGGTTTGCAACAATTATAAGCGTTACAAACCCGGTTTTGAATTATTTCTCCCTTTTCATCATTTGTAAACACCATTTGAGCAATGAAATCAACTTTTGAGCGTGTTTCCAACATGATAATGAGCTAAATCTCCCACAACCAAGGCAATGAGGAAGCTATTTACGCATGAATAATTGGTAACTATTTTATTTTCTCTAATTTATAATTTATAATTCACTCAATCACTGCTTTTGCAGAGTTTTAAACTGTTTGCATAATTTTCTTAATTAGTTGTGATTCAATCTGATAGGTTATACTTTGTTTAGTCAATTGATAATCTATGCTTAGGGAATACAATTGATATTTGAGAATTTTCCTGATTATTTGTGAATTAAGAAATAAGGGACTTAAAAGATAATTAGAGTTTTGGATTATTTGCCATAATTTACTCATGTGTGATAGTGGAATCAGTGTCTTGGCTATTCCTAATAATCTTGAATTAAGTTTTGTTTGTTTTTAAATTTCATTAAATCTAAAATCTTTTGCTTTCACAAGTCTCAACGAACTTTTTACTACAACTCAATTGAAAATCACATCACAGATACGTCAACAACGTCAAATTCCTCATGTGCATAATTAATGGCATTCCATAACAACATTCTTTCACCTTCGCAACAAACTCATCACACTCATATTTAAGATCCCATTTGGACTCCTTTTGACGATGAATAAGACGAACTGCATCATTATGATCCTACAAAAATAACATCACACTATTAATACTTAACGAAACATATGTCCAAAAAACAAAACTTGTTTAGTTTGTTAAGAATACCTTTGTCGCATAGATCTTCGTATCCCATGAGTGTTTGTAGCAAAACAATGTTTCCCTTTAGTCATCTGGAATACCATAAGTTGGGCTCTTGGGTGACAAACACAATTCATCAGGAGGAATGTGTGAATATCTAGGACCAGGCGGTTTCAGATTCTTCTTCTCTTTAACATGAACGATTCCTCGAATTTCTTGTTCTTCAACCTCTTCCTCTTCTTCAGAGTCATCATCTTCTTCAGAGTCATCCTCTTCTTCCTCTTCCTCTTGTCCTTCTTCTTCTTCCGACTCTTTTTCTTCTTCTCCTTATTTGCCTTGTCCTTGTTGTTCTGCCTCTTCCTCTTCATCCTATACATCTTCATCCTCTTGATTGCCTTGCTCTTCATTTCCCTGCTCTTCTTCATCATCTTTTTCTTCTTCAACAACATGATCAATTGTATTATCCATCACCTCTTCATTGACATCTTGGATTACATTACGAACATTCTCTTGGTTGACTTCCGGTAACAACCCCCCCTCCATGTTTAGCATTTTTGGCACCACGGTTTCAGAAATCTAAATGTATTCTACCACGAGGGGTGGGAGCTTTCAAATCCTCATCTAGGTGTGGATTAGATCTTTGTCCTTTGTTCCTAATGAAAGAAAACCAAAGTATTAGATAAATCAGAATAAAATATTGTGTTATCAAATAAAATAGAAGTAAATAATGAAGTTAACATAATATTTGGAGTCAAAAGACAACAGTTCTGTTACCTGGGATAAATTGCGAGGTAACCAAACCAAATAGTTAGTTATTACCAGACTAAAGTTTGGTTAACTGATACAAATTGCGAGGTAACCGAACTACATATTACAAAAGTTCGGTACCAAAAATATTTATCGACAAAACCGAACTCAGTTTTTCCTTTGAAACAATTAATTCGGTTACGAAAGTTTTTTTGCGAGCTCACCGAACTATGTAGTTCGGTTACCATATATTATCCTTCTTCACCGAAGTGTTCTTATTTCTAGAAGTTCAGTTACCAAATCTAGGGTTTGACCAATAATCTCCTAGACGAAATGTTTACTATAACTACCATTTTCAATGAGTTTTGATGATTTCTAATCGATTTCTTCAACAAAAAACGAATTAAAAGGAATGAGTATGAAACAAATTACCCGCGGATTTGCATTTTATTCGAACCAGACTTTTTGGTTCCTGTTTGATGCTTGATTTGGTCTCTCAACTTTGCTTCAAGTTGTTTATCAATTTGAAATTGATTAGGGAAATTCGCTATATGTGCGAGTCCCGGACTCAATCCTGGAATTCTTGGAGTCTGCTTGCATTGTTTATAAACGATTAATTAATCGATGATGAAAAAATTTCGAATCATTAATGTCAATGTCTACGAAGAAGAGGAAAAGAAGAGAAGAAGAAGATGATGATGATGAAGAGAATAAGTTTTTCTTTTTTGTTTTAAAACTGAAATTAATCAGTTTTATTTAGTGGATTAGATTAGTGGGTAATGTTTAGATTAGCGGGTTACTAGGGTTAGTTATAATCTTAATTAGGGTGATGGCAGATTAGTCTTCTCTAATCATTAGGACACCCTTTAAAAATGTAGGGTAGATGTTCGTATCACTTAATAGTCCCTCTCCAAAATTGAATAGTGCCCAAAAAACGGTACCCAAAAAAAAGGTAGTTTAACAATCCTATTATTGAGGCTGTAGGGGGCTGGGACTTTGGAGGCTTAAAATACTAATTGCAACCAAAACGTGATAGGGGGAGACCTCATCTATGTAAAACATCAAAAATATCATTACCCTTAAATAAATCTAAACTACCTTTTTTGATCCTTAAATAAATCAAAATCTAACATTTTTAATCGATTATATTCTCCTTCTTCTCCTCTTCTTAATCATATATCATGATGAACATGATTATTATAGTATCATCATGATGAAGATGATAATCATAAAAAAACTTAGATCTATTATTCTTTTTCCTTTTTTCTTCTTCTCCGTCGCATCACGATGTCATAAAAAGAAAAAACTAAGGAAACTCACCATTTATTTTTGCTTTTATTTTCTAAAATGCTTCGATTCGATTAAATTAGAGCTTAAAAAAATAAATTTCTGAAACTATTTTCTTAATTTTCCAACCGTAAATCATACTTTACGTCTTAGAAAATATGATTTCCTAGCTGTAATTTGGTTTACGGCTTGGACAATTAAAATTCACGGCCGTAAAATGTTGTTTAGATTTCCTAACCGTAAGCGATTCTGATAATCACGAAAAGAAAAAAAATAGAGGTTGGGTTTCGGTTAGGATTTCTTAACCGTATAGCAGAAATACGGTTGGGAAAATTAAAATTCCCAGTTGTAGATGTCGTTTACGGTTAGAATTTCCTAACCGTAAGTCGACAAAAAAATCCAGAATAAAAATATTTGCATTTTAATTTTATACTCGATCTTGGAATGAGTACTAGTTTATTTATACCCGGTTAAAGTAAGTAGTATTTTATACTCGATTTCTAATCAGATCATACTCGATTATATCAGATCATATTCGATTCTAAAATTTTATACCCGATTTCAAAAATAGTATAAACTCATACCCGATTTCAAAATGAGTATACCTTTATACTCGATTCATAAAGAGTAAGTTCAAACTCAGTTTAAGACTGAGTATAAAGTGATACTAATTCTCTGGTCATAAAATAAGTCCAAGTATATATTGTATCTAAAAAGAGTTCAACTATATACTCATTTTTATATAGAGTAGAGCTCATTATGGCTGAGAAATGTTAAATTCTTTGCTGTAAATCAGGTACACGGTTGGGAAACTAGGAAATCCTAGCCGTAAATGTATGTTTACGGTTAGGATATTCTAGCCGTATGTAATACACCACCTTAGGTTTTTTGTGTTACGACTTGGTCGACCTATCAATTTCCTAGCCGTAATCCGAAAGCGGTTAGAAAATAAATTTAAAACCATAAGTATAGTTTTACGGTTGGGAAGTACCTAGCCGTATATTACCATGATAACCAAAAAAACAATGGACTCCTGGTTACCGCTAGGTATCATGTCGGTAACCCAGCCGTAACATAGACTCAGGTGATTCTGGGCAATATAACGACCAGAAGTTCTTCACTTCCCATCTGTTATTTGTATTTACGTCTGGGAGTTCCTCAGTTTCCAACCGTGGATATCTATTTACGGCTGGTTCGACACATTTTCCTAGCCGTAACAGGTTAAAAACTCAGATTTTGCTCTGATTTTAACAGATTTGAATCGATAAATTGCTAAGGTTTCCCTAAGTATTTTGACGAAGGGTTTCTTTATTTTTCTTCAAAGTTTTTCAATAAAATTTCACCTAAATCACCCTTTTTCCTTTTTCAAAATTCAAGAAAATCAAGTTTTGATTTGCAAAAGATTCATGATTTGATTAGTTTAATTCATTCACCAATAATGATTAGTTAGCTTAATCATTTTAATTAGCACTAATAAATTGAGGGGAGATTAGGCATTACAAAAAAAAAAATAAGATAAGGGGTTTTATGAATGACTATTTCATGACCCCATGAAGCCCCATAAAACTCGGGCATTTAAAGCCCCAATAATAGGATTCTCGTTTAAGGCTTTAAGCCCATCCTTCCTTCAGCGCGGTTGGATGATTTTACCCTTTATATGAACGATTTTTTGCGGACCATGGGTTTTTTGAGGGGACCATGATTTTATTAGGCCAACTTCCCTATACTTATAAAGGGTGTCCTAAAGATAGAAAAATACACATTTACTCTTTACTCTAATTTAAATTAAAACTAACCTAATAACTATATAAATCTAATCATATCTATACGAATCATTAATCAAATCAAAAGCAACAACATCGGAAATTTTTAGTTTTTGAAAAAAAAACTCTTCTCTTCTTCTTCTCTCTTTCCTTGAAGTCCATTGTTCAATTGAAAAAGCCATCACTTTTAATTCGTTTTTGATTGAGAAAATTGAGTAGAAATCATCAAAATATGGTTTAAATGGAAGTTACAGTGGCATGTTCGGTTAGGAATTATTTAAAAAAACCTAGTTCGCTAACCGAACATTCTGAAACCAAGAACACGAAGAACACTTCGGTTATCACAAATTTATTTTTTTTTAACCAAACTCTTCTTTGAAAACCAATATATTGTGTTCGGTTGGTTAGGTTAATTGGAAAATTTTGTCCTTTAACCGAACACTTGTATTAGAGTTCGGCAGGTTCGCAAAAATAAATAAATGCTAACCGAGTCGTTCTATGAAAATCAATATGTTGAGTTCGGTTGGTTCGCAAAAAAATTTTTTGCTAACCGAACTCTATTATGCAAACACATATGTTGAGTTCGGTTTATTTGAGACTTTTTTCTCCTAACCGAACTTCAATCTGATATTGAATTCGGTTTAGTCGAAAATTAATGTTGGAAACCGAACATTACTCTGTATACTCTTGAATAAAAGTTCGATTACCTGTTCCGGAACCTGTTAGCCGAACTCATCAAGACCTCCATTAAAATGGAGTTCAGCTACCTGCGTCTTAGGAAAAAGTAGCCGAAACTAAACTTCCAAATAAGTTCGGCTACCTGTTCTTCAGATCTTGTAGCCGAACTTGTTCGACTTAACCCAATTCAAACTATAAAATTTCTTATTTTCAGAAAATTTTGGCCAATTCAAGCAACAAAAAACTAAATTTGAAGTATGCTTGGATGGTTTGAAGATTTGGATTAAAAAAAATAAATAAAAAAAAATTGAGTTTTTCCAACTCTTATAATCTCCTTCTTCTTCCCTTTCAATAACTTAATATTGATTTTATCTTACACTAATAACCAATTAATCGAATTTAATTACACTAACTAATGATTACACTAACTAATTATTACACAAACTTAATTAGGAAGGGTAATTTTGGTATTAAGATAAAAATTTGGATAAGGATTGTCTTCACTTTACTTCAAAATATCTTATTAAAAGTAGAACCATGATCCCCTCAAAAAAACCATGGTCCCAAAAAAATCGTTCATTTATATTTGGTACACGTAACGTTATAATAAACATCCGACGGGTAAGTTCTTACAACATCATTACTATGTGGTCCTATTTACATCAAAATTTAACTAGGAGTTACTAGGTAGTCCAGGAAACCCATTACTGGTTACTCTCTAATCCACCCCTAGAATAAAATTATCCGCTGGTCCAAAAACATGTTTTTGAACCAGAATATTTATTCCCTAGTCCAAAACGTGCGGGTCACACAAGACAAGTTTTTCAAAAGTACCAAAAATACCCTTTCTGCAACTCCACGAACAAATCAAATTCAGTTTCTTTCTCTTTTTTTTCATCTCAGATTGTTTCTCTTTGGTTTTTCTCTGCTCCTGCGTTTTGGTTCATCACAGTATTTTATCTCGTAAATCACAGCTATTATCTCGTAAATCATCTGTGCTTCGAAATCAGATTCGAACAAGGTATTTATCTCGTAAATCATCTTCCTCTGCTGTTGTTCTTGGAATGTTGATGAATAATTAGGTTTATTCTGATCCGATTTCTATCAGAATAGTTGTCTATGATGTACATTGTTATCTTTCTTTTATGATTTCAGTTTTGTGATGATTTATATTGTTCAATTCAGTTTCCGTTCGATTTACATTGTGATTTTTGTGTGTTTCAATTAGGTATCTTAAAATCGAATTAGGTTAATCTCAGATTCGAACAATGTATGTTACTATAATCACCTTTTCTCTGCTGCTGTTCTGTTTTAGTTTCTTTGTAATCTGATATAGGTTTGTTTTACTGTATTTTTTGATATAGGTTTGTTTTGTTAGATAGATCGTGTAGTAATTTTGTATTCTCTTTTTGATATAGCTGCAGTTCTTCTATTTATAGAAGATGAAACTCAAAACATATTGATATGTTGTAAAATATATTCTACATGTTACATACAAATACATATCAATATGTATAACGTATAGGAATTCAGAGACTTAGTTATTCTACATGTTACATACCAATACGTACTACATATAGCCTGCTCTCTTAGTATGTATCGTGCAATACAGTAGATGCCAATACATATCAATATGTATAACTTATATCCATTCAGAGACTTAGTTAATTTTTGGATCATTTACAGGGTTAACATGTCTGACGTTGGTCCCAAACCAGACTTCTCCATCTATTCTCATGTATACCATAAGCAATATCATTTTGCATATGAGGTTACATCGTTTTCAACTTTAGAGGATTTGAAATTTTGCATCTGTAATATGTGGAGCTGGTTGACTCCATCGACTATTCTGGTTAACTATTTCCAGAATCAAGCGATAGTTCCTATTCTTGCCGATGTAACACTCCAGGGCATCTCTGCATTACATTCTTCAAAGCAATCAGCTTTCTTTGATTTGCACGTGGATGTAATTTCAAATGGCGCGTCTAGGCGTATGGAAGTTGACAGTAATGCAGACTTAGTTGTCAGTGCAAAGAATATTTGAAAGAAGGTAAAGAAGCCCCAAGAGTGTTTTTTTCAGATGGTTGGGATAAGATTTTTGATGATACAGATCAATTATTCTATGGTGGTGTTGATGCCGTACGTATAGCATGCCAAAAATACTGCATGAGAACTGGATATGAGGTAATTAAGAAGAAGAATGACCTTGAGAGATTCACCGCCGTATGTAGTGTGAAAGGTTGTTCATGGAAGCTTCACGCAACTGCCATTGGTAGTTCTATTGATGTTTTTAAGATAAAGGAATATGTGGGAAGGCACACCTGTGGCGGTGGTTATATGTTGAAGAATCCAAGAGTTAAAAAAAACTCATGAACAGTCTAATTCATGAGATGGTCAGGCACAACCCTCGCATAACACCAGAGATCATAGATTATCTTAAAGTTAGTGGTGGCATTGAAATCCAGTATCACCACGCATATCATGCAATTGAGTTGTCGCATAAACAGATTTTTGGTAATGATGTTAAGTCGTACACTGATCTTGCTTGGTGGGTGAATGCTGTTAGGGAAACAAACCCTGGGTCATTTATTGATTTCGATTTCAATGATGCTACAAAAAGATTCAATAGACTTTTTGTTTGCTTTGGAGCTTGTATAGAGGGATATAAACTATGTCGTCCCATGATTTTCTGTGACTGTACATTTCTCACTGGAACTTTTAAAGGAGGTCTCATGGCAGCAACATGTCTTAATGGTAATCAAGGTAACTGGTTCTTTTTTTTTTTGATATGTAGTGTCTGGTAGTTAGATCACTCATATTGATCTTACTTCACTATCTGACAATGAGTATTGACCATACTACATACTACATATTGACCTTACTGAGTATGAGATAAACCATACTGCATGTGAAAATGTAGTGTCAATCAGTTGCTTAACATGTTATTATGTAGTGTCAGGTTTTCACATATCAACAAAGAGGTAAACCAACTGCATGTCAATATGTAGTGTCAATATTAGTTGCTTAACATAACTAGTAATTCCTTTTTGCAGGATTTTATCCGCTTGCGTTTGCTTTAGTACCTGGTGAAGACAATATCAGCTGGGAATGGTTTTTCAAGAAACTGAAGGAGGCTTTGAATGATGATCGCCCAATCACTTTTATGACTGACCGAGGTGAAGGGTTGGTTAAATATATTCCCAAAGAGTTCCCTGATTCTCATCAAAGATATTGTTACTTCCATTTGGACAAAAACTTACCTATCGCAAAGTCTGACGAAAAGTATAAGGAAGTGACTGATGCTTTCCGAAAGGCGACATATGCTCTTTCTCCTGCAACATACGAGGAAGGTCTTCAAGAAATGGTTAATTTGGGAAGGCCTTGGGTTGCTGACTACTGCCGCAACATTCCAAAAGAAAAGTGGTCCAATGCTTTCTTCAAGGGTTGTAGTTATGGTTACACTTCATCTAGCGTTGCTGAATCGTTCAATAGCTGGATTAACAAAGAGAAGAAATTACCTGCGTGTGCGTTCGTTGACTCGATCAGGTTTGTATCAGTTTCCTTAGTCACAGTACAAGCTTATATTAGTTTTCTTTTTGTAACAGTATTAGCATATATGTTCTGTTAATCTACGTATATTTTTAGTATAACAGACTTTGCTATCCCCTTGTCGTGTAGGATACGTATGATGGAAATGATGTCAGAACGTCGTGAAGAGAGTCTCTTGATGGACCCAGAACTGCTAACCCCTACGTATCAAGCCTTGCTTGAACTACACATCCAAATTGGCCGTCCCTGGAAAGTTAGCCAGTCAGATGCTAATCGTTATGAAGTGCATTCTCCAAGGTTAGCGTTTACCCCTAATCTCTATCATGAATGTTATTTACTTTCTCTTTCTTTTTTTTAAGTACCATGTTTCTGTGAGAACATATAAATATGTACTGTGTATATTAGGTGTACTGAAAAATAACACATGAATATGTACTGTGCAGATCTCATATGGTAGATCTAGAGAGAAAAACTTGTACTTGCCAACGATGGCGCGTTTATGGTTTTCCATGCTCGCACGCTACTGCAGCTATTACTAGATCTGGAGGAAGGATTCTTTATTACGTTGAAGATTATTTCAAAGTTACCACTTTTCGTAAGCTATATTCAATAGCTATTAGACCCGTTCCTAACCACGACAGGTATGTGTCTTTAATCAGTACATTTTGTCAGCTATTACTAGATCTGGAGGAAACTGTCAACATAAACCTACTTACATATGGATGTTACATACTGATATGTAATGTTAGATACCACTACATTTTTTTATATTTGTTTTTCAGGAACAATATACCGTGTACATATTCATATGTAGTTGTGGTTCATTCCATTTATATGATACTGTTTTTTTCTCACAGGCCCGATGAGTATCACGTAGATGATATCGTTCTCCCAGCAGAAGTAATTAGGTCTCCACCAGGCAGGAAAAAGGGGAAACGTTTTAAGTCTGCATTTGAGACTAGTAGAAAATCTGTCAAGTGTTCAAACTGTAATTTGAAGACTCATCACAACAAGGCAACATGCAATCTTATCCGACAGTATGAACTTTCTGAAGAATGATTTTGTGTCAGGTATGTATTTCAGTCAGATACATATTAATGTCTTAATTAAGTAAGTTTGATACAATACAATGTACTTTTAAGCAAGTAGTGTTCTGATTTCTTTTTCTTTTATCACAGGCTTGAACGTGCAGCAGAATGTTATATCGATGATGTTGCCAGATTCCTTTTCCACAATTCTTTCCTCTAGCCCTTGTTCTATTCTACCGTTTTTCTTTTTGATTTTGTCAGTACCAACTGAATTTGGTTAATAAGTATTTCATTTACAGTACATACATTACAAGTGTACTGAAAATACTGTTTTTGTTGTTTCTTAGAACATCTTTTGGTTTTTGAAACATTATAAGTCTATCAAAATGTAGTTATTGTAGTTATTTTCGAATAATGAAATATGTTTTTAAGTCTATCAAAATGTCATTATCTATCAGCAGTAGTGAAGTATTTACATACTGAAATTACATGTCAGTATTGTAGTGTTAGTATCTACCACTACATACTGATATGTAGTGGTTGTAGTGTAACCATACTAGATGTTTGTAACAAGAAAACAATTAAATATGTACTGGTTTGTGGTTTAACCATCTTCCACTAAGATTATTTAGAACATCTTTTGGTTTTCCAGCTGATTCACCATCTTCACGGGGGTCGAGGGGGCAGCCCCCCTCGTATCAACAACACAAAATCATGTTTAAGTAACACAATTGAAATATCACTACATTAAAGTTAAACCCAAATTCAAATTAAAAATCACTACATATTAGATATATTTTTTGAACATTCTTGAACTCATGAAATGAAATGAAACCAAGAATAAAAAGAAAAGAAAATAGTTAAATAGTGATATGTACTGTCAGATTACTTTTAGCAAGTAAGACTATTTTTATGTCATCTGCCAACTGATTTCCGGTGGAGATGCTTTCAGCAATTTGCATGCTAACGGGACCCTTTTGTTACGAATCTTCGCTTGCACTTCTTCATCATCTCCCAAAGGCACTCCCACATATTTTCTTTTTGACATCATCTTCATAAAATGCATCACAAACAGTAGACAGTCTGGCGATCCCCCTTGTTGAGGTGCTTCACATTCATTCACTATTACATTCTTCATTGTTACTTTGTCCTTCTCCATCAAGTACACGTTGATAGGTACGTACATGTAATCTGCCATTTTGCAGGCGTGTGGATAACAAATACCTCCCCATTCAGCCTTAGAAGAATTGTAGTGGTTGAACACCATTTTTTCGCAGTCATACTCAAGTAGCGTCCAATGAAGATTGTGGTGGCACATTGGTACAAGAATCTTCTTGATACTTTCATCCATCGCCAATATTGGTTTGTAAACAGAATCATGTGCTGCTCCTTTGAGGTTATCCGGGAACTCGACATTGTACTGAAAACATGGATGTACTTGAAATAGTTTATATCTAATTTTGTTTTATGCAATATTGATATGTAGTATACCTACCCCTACATACTTTTTTAATTTTTGAATATGTGTGTAGTAAATATGCAGTGTAAGATAACAACTTACCCAAGCGGATGGATCCAGATGCAACACAGGCAAGTATTTCCTGTATACTTCGTGCATCGGTTGCTCATTCTGAAATTTGGTGTTAAGCTTGTATTGTGCGTAGTTGAGAAGATCTTGTTCTAATAAATCGTTCTGCACCAAGTCATCAACTGTAGTTCCACTTACACAAAGACCACCTTCTCCCACTCTCCAAGCAATTGAGCTAGAAAATAAACGACGTAAAGGTTAGTATTCTTTGTGTAACAGTACATACTGATATGTCTTTCTCAGTATTTTTTATACAAATATGTATGTATATCAAAAGTACATACACAAACTAATAGTACATATCAATATAAAAGTGTCAATTGAGAACTCACCTAAGATTTTTTGCATTATTGATGTATGTGGAAAGAGTACTCTTTTGTTCATCGTTCATGTCATTATAGAATGGTGATTTAGTCAGTTTCCGGAAATACTTGCGCAATTTAAGCTTTCTCTTTTTGTTTAGTGGTAGTGCTTCTGCAGCTGCAGCTTTCGGTCCTTTATATGATGGTGAGAACTTACTTCCACTCTCATATATATCATCTACCTTCTTTGCAGGATGGGAACGAGTAACAGGTCTGGTGGGTGTTGTTACCTGCTGCTTTTCGGGCTTTGTAGCACGCTTTTTGTTCACTTTTACCATTTTTTGTTTCTGGCTTCTTGTGCTAAACTGTTCCTGCATTTTTAATCAACATAAAAAAATATGTAAATATCTATATTGCATAAAACATAGTTACATCACCTAATCATTTTTGAAAGCATGTAGTGGTATATGATTGTATGGTATAGTGATTTCTAGTGCTACCATACTGATATACATATCAGTATGTAGTGATTTGTAGTGTAATATTAACTACACAAAATGAGATTTTTAGTACATATCATTCACCTGTGATGGAACCTCCAAAACATCTTGCGAGGGGACATCCAGAACATCTTGTGATGAAACATCCAGAACATTGTGATGAAACATCCAAAGGATCTTGTGATGCAACCTCCAAATGACTTTTTGAACTGGTTGTAGGTATGTATTCTTGTTGCTTACCTGTAACTTCACCTGCATCTTTCGGTTCAATGGGTTCTTGTTGCTCAGTTGTTTCTTGTGGAATTTGTAAAGGCCGCAAATCTCTTCCAAACAGATTATCAAATTGTTCTCGTAAGTTAATACCAAAAAGACCTTCGTTGTTATCTGGAAGGAGGTCTGCAAACTCTTCGACATAAACACCAATGCCAGAGTTTGCCATTTCTATAAAGTCTGGCATAGACAGCTTTTCAATGTGTTCCAAACTCGACATCATAGTAAACAAAGGTACATCCAGCAAATGAAACTCTTCCGCCGCCAATCCGGCGTTATACTCTGGAAATTTCTGCGAATTAACTACAATTGAAGACTTCGTTTCTAGCATAGTTGTAAGCAACTCCTTTGCTGCTTCCTGCCTAACTTCAAGTTGATCAACCTGCAAAAATCAATTGAAACTGTCAACAAAAACCTACTTAGCTTGAGTTTTTGCTATGTATACCACCACAAGAATGTACTGTTACATATAAATATGTTCCACTACAAGAATGTACTGTTACATATCAATATGTAATGGTAGATACCACTACATATTGATAAGTAACAGATAGATATTGATATGTAACAGATAGATAGTGGTATACAAGAATGTACTGTTACATATCAATATGTAATGGTAGATACCACTACATATTGATATGTCACAGATAGATATTAATATGCTACTTACCTGTGTGTTTTCTTTTCCCTTTTTCTCTTGTATCTCTTTGACTTTTTCCTCCAAATTAGATTTAGCCCAATTTTTAACCTCAGAACGCGGAACTTCAACATCATGGAACTTCAATACTGAAGTTGTTGACAATTCAACCTCAGAGGTGGCATTAACATGAGTTTGATCTTTCGGTGTTGACAAACCAACTTCAGGAATGTTGACATTAGCATCTGTTTGATCTTCCGGAGAACCTTGCATTTCGTTCTCAACTATTTGGTCCACATTCAACTCTTCATTGGGGTTTCTTGGAGTAGGTGTACATCCCAAGCTAACATAATCTTCCTGGCTGGCTTCTCTCTGCAAAGGGAAAGCTTTCCGGTAAATATCATGCAACATGAACTCAAGCTTTGAAGCGTCAACTGGTTCGCCCTCTTCCTGCATTGTGTTGAATTCACTCCATTTGGAAGATATTGTATTCCTCAAATCATCGTATTTAATCTTCCAATCTTCTACCCCCAATACTGAGTCCTCTTCTTCTTTCTCTTCTTCCTTCTCTTCTTCCTCTTCTTCTTTCTCTTCTTCCGATTTGGAATTCTCATCTAAACAAAAAGCATCATCATTTGCTTCCTGTTGAATCCTTCTTGAAATACGATTAAGGATTTGTCTTTCTTCGTGTGTTATCTCATCTTTGAAATCAACATGGAACTGGTACAAATCAAATAAATGTAAAGAAGCAACTACATATTAGATATTACCAAAAAAAAAACATGTCGTAGTTCTTTCTCTATTAGATACACAGGGAGAACTACATATTGATATGCTAATAACTACATATCAATATGTATCACCACAAATTGATATGCTAATAACTAATAATCTATGTATCTCTCAGAGATTACATTCTTATCTAAGTAAAAAAAATCATGGGTTTTCTTATAAGCATGATTTAGGTAGAGCGAACTTGATGTAGTTTTGGTTTTCTTTTTTCTAGGAGCCATTTCTATGTAGTATGATGAAGATGAATAGTAAATGTAAAATGAAAACAGATAATATGATCAAAACAGAGCAAATTTAATTGTTTGTATTTAGAAGATTACCTGGATGGCTAGATTAAGATCAGTCGTATGAGGAAACACATATGGAGAAGAGAAGAAAAGGAACTAGGGTTTGTGAGAAGAAAGTAGAAGCCCTAATTGATCAGGATTCATGAAATTGAAATGAAGAAAAGAAATGGGAAATTGAAGTTTCTACACTGTACCTAAGCAACATTGATATGCTAATAACTACTACATATTGGTATGCTAATTATTACATATCAATATGTCGAACTACGTGTACTTATCAATATATATTTTTATTATGACAAAATATGTAAGGCAAGTTTACCTGATACTCAGAAAGATCAATATCCTTTAGGAACTCAGCACATATCTTTGTATGATTCCACCTAGACACTCTTGGCATATACATTCCTGCAGGTTCTGTCACTATATCCTCGGGCGCCACCAAATGGGTATGCTCCGCAAACCATGGCTGCAAAATATTGATATGCAGTATTAGATATACTATCAAAATGTAGAAAACACATAAAACAAAAACATTTTGAAGTAGAATAAACAAATAAATAGATTCTTACCAACAAATAAATAGCACAACCATTTGTGCGTTCTACGGATTCCACGTTCTCATTCAGCTCTTTCTCTAAATGAGAATGGATGAGGTCAGGCCATGAAATATTCTTAGCCTTCTCAAGATCAAGAACAAAACTAATATATTTTTCAGTCAAAGCGTTTGCATCACTTGTAGCGAAAAATAATGAAGTGCACATATACAAGCAGATAAGCCTAACATGATCTTCGGCATCTTCCTCGTCTTCCTCGTCTTCTTCAGAATCTTCATTTGATTGATCACCCACGCTTTGCAGAGACTCTTCATCAGACTTCTTCTTTTTCAGATTAATTGGTGTTCGTTTAAGGATATTCAAGATTGCCTTCACAATCATTGGCCTAGTCACTTTATCACCAGCTTTCATATCAGTAGGAAAAGTCCTTTTGAAAAATTCTGTTTCACGCCATCCATTTTTTTATTGACTTGTGTAAGCTTATAATCAAGATATTCCCTATTTGGAATTCTCGGCATCCCATAAATAAGTGCCATTTCTTCTGGTGTGGATACTAGCTCATTCGGTTGGCCATGCCTTTTAAAGACAAATCTAAGCTTGTTTGGATCTTGACCCCTAACGTAACAGCGTAACATTTTCGTCATTGCATCTTCAATCTTCAACCAATGTTCCAACTCAAATCTTGTGTACCAGAACATTAGGAACAGGTTACCGAATGATGCTTCAGAAATCATCTTCAGCTGCAACTCACTCAACTCAAGGTTTTCAGTGGACTTCGCAATAGCCTTCTTAGTGGTCCTAATAGTCTTCGCAAGCCCCCACAAGCCCCTGAAACCGCCACGGTATAAACTTCGTGGTTTTCCAGCTCCTTTTCTTACGCTTATTAGCACCTACACAATAACAAGAACCAAAAACTAATACAGTACATATCAATATGGTATATCAAATATGTAGTTACATCATCAATATGTAGTTGTAATATCTACCAAGTCTTCAGAAAACACTTAATACCAAAAACAAGCACAACAATGCATCATTACATACTCATAAACATATGTTATTAAGAATTATCTTCAGTTTTAACATTACAAACCTTCTTTCAGGAGCGCTTTTGCTTTCCCCCTTTTTTCTTTTCCCTTTCCTTTTGGAGAAGGAGTAGCAGCTCTCAGGACAACTGCTTTGTCCCCCTTTGCTGTTGGTGAAGGAGTAGCAGCCGTTGTCGCTGTTTTTCCTTTTGCTTTAGTAGTTGCCGCTGCTGTTTTTCTTTTGCTTTTTGCTTCAGGAGCAGCAGCTGCTTTCTTTCCTTTGGTTTTTGCTGTTTTTGTAAACCAAAAGTTTTGTACACATTACATATTACAGGCAGATAATAATATGTATCACACATATCAATTTGAGATGCTATCATTACATATCAATAACTACAAATTGAAGACAACATATTGATATGTACTACAGATATAAAACATATGAATCACACACTGCATGTCAATATGTTGTGTCAAATTACATACACAACAAATGAAAAACATGTAAAACATATGACTCACAGAGATGTTGTGTTTCTATTGAACAAAAAACATATGAATCACACATTGCATGTCAATATGTTGTCTCAAGTTACATATACAACATATGAAAACATGTATACCAGACACTACATACAAATATTTAGTGATTCCATTGAAAACATGTAAAACAAACACTACATACAGAGATGTAGTGATTCTATTGAGCATATGTAGTATATTAGTTGAACATTACTACATATCTACAGTTTTTCATCAGCATTAAATATTTATATGTATTGCATGTCAATATGAAATTCAACAACAATTTTCTAAGTATTGCATGTCAATATGAAGTACAAAATTAGGCTTTACTTTCTTCTGATTTTTGCTTACCTTCTACCTGAGGAACATTTGTTCGTGACGGAGTACCAACTTTACTCATACTCCTTGTTGTCGGAGATTTAGCCGCAGGGGAGGATTGTGTTGGTGAATCATCAACATTTTTTCTTCTTCTTTTTACCTGGGTTTCTTCTACAATTTCTTCTGTAATTGTCCGCTTGATAGTTCTAACCATTTTTTCTCTTTAATTGAATGAATAAAAATTAGGTTAGGAACTGATGATTATGTAATTGATTAGGTCAGGAACTGATGATTTATGTAATTGATTAGGTCAGGAACTGATGATTTATGTAATTGATTAGCTCAGGAACTGATGATTTTTCTATAATTAATGATTTCCGAAATCGTTTTTCAGATGAAGGAGTTGCAGTCGGTTTTTTCTTCAAGGCAGAAGAAGAAGAAGTGGGAGGAGACAGTTTTAACCCACGCATGAATGTTGAGGGTAGGCTAGTAATTTTCTAGGATTTTAAACCTTTTTGGACTAGCGGATAATTGTTCTATCCCGCTGAACTAGACACTACTCCCGGGTCGGATCTTTGGACCAAACGGGAAATTTCTCCATCACTTCCTTAAGCCCGTCTTCCCTTCAAAAAAAAAAAAAAAAAATTTTTTTTTACGCCAGCCGGGGACGCCCTACTCTCTCTCTCTCTCTCCTTCCGTGGCTTAAAAATCTCACTACACCGCCTTCAAACCAGCGTAAGAACCACAAAACATCTGGTATACTGTCAAAAGGTAATTTATTAGGGTTTTCGTTGGAGTGGTATAGGATTTGATTTTTGGGTATATTCATTGAGCTATTTCAAACAGGTTGTTAAAAAATTGGGGCAAATCGTAAATTTTGGGGATTTATGGCATGAATTTTCTGTCGGTTTTGGTGTCTAAAGTCCAGATTTTCAATTGGGCAGTTTTACAATTTGTATCCATCTTGGTTAGGTCATCTCTGGTTTGGACTAGGTGTTTCGGATTTGTTGTGGTGTTTAGGGATTTTGAATCGGTTTAGGGTTTCCGAGGAGCAAAATATCATTGTCGTGTTCAATTTTATTAGTATACATTGAAATAACTACTTGTTTGTTACAGGTGTTGAGGTAGAAGGTATCTCATTTCTTCCATCCAAATATGGCAACTGCATCGAGTAAGTTTGCTTGTCCATTTGTTCAATTTGATCAATTTATCAGGTTATGTTAGTTTGTTTTGTATTCTCTGAGGAGCTTAGATTCTTTTTATGCTATATTGATTATCACATGATCTGTATTGATAGTCAATATGCACTCGGCATTAGAGTCTACAGGCTTATTTTTTTGGCTTCTGGCTTAGTGCTTTTGCTTCATTTAGTGGTTTGTCAATTTAACGTTTTTTGTCAACAGGCCGTGGGGTTTGCGTTAGTTCGAAATCAGTTCTATGCTCATCCAGTTTAAATGTTAGGATTCTTAGTTAACATTATTTATGGTTATTCCTTATGTGGTGTCACAAATTGAAATTCCATGTATGATGTATCAACCAAGGTATGGAAGTTTTCCTGTATTGACCTGTAAGCCTCTGCGTGGGTTGTGTCATTTGTTGGGTCTGTGCAGCTTTGCAAGAAATGAATAGGTGTTTTTTGCTTGTTGTACACATTTATTGAGCTTAGCTATGTTCTCACTTTATAATTTTGCGGCTGCAGTGGCTTTCAAGTCCAGGGAGGATCATCGGAAACAGTTAGAATTAGAAGAAGCTCGTAAAGCTGGTCTTGCACCCGCTGAGGTTGATGAAGATGGAAAAGAAATCAATCCTCATATTCCGCAGTATATGTCATCTGCACCTTGGTATCTCAATGCTGAGAGACCGGTAAGTTCTATTTCGTGTTCAATGATTGCTTTAACTCTATGAGCAACATATGTGTTCTGACTAAAACATCTATCTTGTTTCTTTTGCTATTAGAGTCTGAAACATCAAAGGAAATGGAAACAAGATCCCAATTACACCGATAAATGGTATGAAAGGGGTGCAAAGATATTTCAGGCCGACAAGTACAGGAAAGGCGCTTGCCAAAAGTGAGTGTGGAGTCATTTACTTTTCTCTCGTTTTCTAGTTACTATTTTGGTGTTTGTAAACTGTTGAGAGATACAACCTCTATACATTTGAGTTCATGGGTAAATTGAGTTGGGCATTATGAGTTACACTTTAACCTATGAAGTTGTAAACTTGTAATTGCCTAGTATGTTTTAGATTTACTAAGCCACACCATTATATACAAGGGATTGCTCCCCTGGGCCCTGGCAATATGTACGAGAACAAGTTCTGTCAAAATGGGAAAAAAAGAAAGCATATAATTCATGTATATACATTGGTTGGCATTTAGGACTTGGTATACTATCTAGCTTTAGTCACTTATTGTTTCTAAAGTGACTGTGTACAGTAATAAAATGTCATTCTTGGTATTTAACCCTTCATCTTTTGCTGCAGTTGTGGGGCTATGACACATGATGCCAAGTCGTGCATGGAAAGGCCTCGGAAGAAGGGAGCAATACATACAAACATGTACATTGCGCCTGATGAAAAGATTGAGACATTTGAATTGGATTATGATGGCAAGAGAGACCGATGGAACGGATATGATACCTCAACATATGCTCGCGTCGTGGACAGATACGAGGCCAGAGATGATGCCAGAAGAAACCACCTAAAAGAGCAGCAACTGAAGAAATTAGAGGAGAAAAGCAATAACCAAAATGATGAGGCTGCGGCAGTGGCCGAGGTGAGTGATGAGGATGAAGATGATCTGAGAGTAGATGAAGCTAAGGTTGATGAGAGCAAACAAATGGATTTTGCTAAGGTGGAGAAACGTGTGAGAACCACTGGTGGTGGAAGCACAGGAACCGTCAGGTAAGCAGTTAAATACCTGTTTTGATAGATAGAGTTATTTTGGTGGTAGGTGCTTTCTTTTTTCTTCGCTCTCCGTTAGCATCAGAAAGTACTCAATTTGTTTTAGGGTGTTGTTTTCCTATAGCTAACATCTATCCCAGAAGTTACAGTTGAGAGATTGAATTTCAGGAACTTGCGTATTCGGGAGGATACAGCGAAATACCTTTTGAATCTAGACGTCAATTCCTCTCACTATGATCCCAAAACTCGTTCTATGCGTGAGGATCCTAATCCAGACACTGATCCTAATGAGAAGTTCTATGGAGTGAGTTGTTTGTCAAGCTTCACAGTTTTGAGATGTGCCATTTTGCATTTTGTGCCCAAAAGTGACTTAAAAAGTTTAAATTACTTCATGTATACTGATATATCCATCTTTGCTGAATTTTCAGGGTGATAACCAGTACAGGACCAGTGGCCAAGCATCAGAGTTCAAGCAGCTCACGATGCATGCTTGGGAGGCTTCCGAGAAGGGGCAAGATATGCACATGCAGGCTGCTCCTTCCCAAGCTGAATTTCTATATAAAAATTTTATGATTAGCAAGGATAAGTTGAAGACGAAAACAAAAGATACCATCATGGAGAAGTACGGTAATGCAGCAACTGATGAGGACATTCCCAGAGAGCTTCTCCTTGGACAAAGTGAGAGTCAGGTCGAGTATGACCGTGCTGGTAGAATCATCAAGGGCCAGGTAAGATCGTCTGGAATTACTACTGTTTTATTAGATACTCGGAGTTGCATGCGTATGCTTTTTTTCTTCTCTGGTTGGATTTGGCACTTTCAAGCTAGCTAGAAGGGACAGAGTACTGTTCCCTATAGTTTGTGAGGTTTCATGATCAGTTGATTGAGTGTGAGCCAGCCTAGTTATGCAGATATGGATATTCAGAGCAGAATGTATATGAATTTTGACACCTAGTCTTTGCATGCATCCATTTCTCCTAAACTTGCCTTCAGTGCTGCAGCATCTGTGCCCAGTATGCACTAGTGCTGGCAAACAGATTCACCTTGTTACAATGCTATGAATATCATGACATTTACATATCTTATTTTGTGTTTGTTTTTGAGCTGTACTCCGCCCCTTGAATTTCAACACCAACGTCTAATTATTTTGTACGCAAAAAAATTTTCTCTCTGAGATTGCTAATATTTTGATGTTCACAGGAGATGGCCATTCCAAGGAGCAAGTATGAAGAAGACATCTACCCAAATAACCATACAACAGTTTGGGGTTCGTGGTGGAAAGATCACCAGTGGGGTTACAAGTGCTGCAAACAGATGATTAGGAACAGCTACTGCTTAGGAATTGCAGGAATTGAGGCGGCTGAAGAGGCAATTGATCATATGAAAGCCAATATTGCTCGCAAGGAGGCTACTGAAGGTGAATAGTTGGGTCTTTTTATTGTTTGTAGTCCAGTCTTCCCTCTGTGATGGTGTTCTCAATGCCGTAACATGTACTGTGTCATACAGAAGTACCTGTAGCAGCAGAGGAGAAGAAGCTTGCTCCTTGGGGAACTGATGTACCAGAAGACCAGGTTCTTGATCCAAAACGGCTGAACGAAGCCCTCAGGAAGGTAATATCCCTCGTCTTTTGCTCTCTTGACTTTTGTATGACATTATTGATTTAGTTTGACGACAACCTGCTTGGACCATACCAAGGGACAATGGTTTTCAAACTTGTAGTTTAGTTTTTGTACTGAAATGTAAATGCCAAAATGTTGGAGCAAACATGTTCATGTTTGAATTCAACGTGGGTTCTGGACTTCTGAAGCCCAACTGGTGTTTGCTCTTTTTTTTTTTTTTTCGTTTGAAAAGACTGGTTGGTTTTGCAAGTGCTAAAATAAATGATGTTTTTGTCATAGTTCCTGAAACTCATGTTGGGTTTTTACATTTGAGCCATTTTTATAAGTTGTAATAGCCGACAATGCTAATTTTAACTGTGAATAGGAGGATGAAAGGAAAAGGGAAGAGCGGGATGAAAGAAAGCGGAAGTATAATGTTAAATGGAATGATGAGGTATGTGCTTTTAGTTTATTTTTTCTAGTATGTCCAATCTTTACAACAACTATCTATCAAAACCATGATTAGCTCTGATGTTCTCCTTCTCAGTTTCTCACTGTATTTGGTATTTTCTCGAAGGTCACTGCTGAGGATATGGAGGCATATAGGATGAAGAGGACCCATCATGACGATCCAATGAAGGATTTTCTGAACTAGTGAACATTTCCTTCGGTTGCGGGAACTTGTTTAATTTGTCAGCTCAGTATGTTTAATATGTTCTCTGTGATCTATTGATACCAATGACTGTTCCCGGTGAAATTATTCTGTGTTTGTATATATATGTTTGTTTTCTGGTGGCTTGGATCACAACTGACAAGGTTAAGGCGTTTTTTATTTAGGCAAACCATCATGAAAGTTCCAACAATCTTTTGATAATGGTATCTTTGTTTTATAATTGGTTGATTACCATCGACATATGTAGATTTTAAATACCAAAATCGGTAGTTCATACTTCTTGTTAGTTTGTTTTGGACTGGTGGTTAAGTCATTGAACTTTGACCAGAATTCTAATGCTGCTCCTAAGCTAGTTCCATGGATGAAAAACAGCTTCGTGTAAGTTCTTTGTGATGAGTGAGTGATATTGGAGGGTTAGCTAAGAGGACAGTATTAACTGTTTCGTTAGTTCCAGACTAATTAAACTAGAAACTGATCGGAAGCAAACATGAAGTTATGTACTAGATATGAACTGCTAGGAATTTCAAACAAACTCTAGCGAAATTTGATCGACCATGAGTAAGTTGATTTCCTTTTTAATCACGTCACACGTCAATCAAATCCAGATCTTTTATATAACAAGAACTAGTACATAAAGAATCACTAATCCATTTTCAGATCCCTAAATGATATGTCACTGAAAATATACGCACAAGGAAAGGTACCTAAGTATAATCAACGATACGTGATCTTAAAATTAAGCACCTCCGGATTCTACCTCTGGAGTCTCATCTCTTGCTTGAACTTGGCAATGAATTCCTCTGCTCTTTCGTCTACTCCACGGTGATGTAGTGGTGATACAGCAAAAGATACATGTTTCTTCTCTTTGGAAGAGATAGTTAGAGCATCTGCTCCACCCAATGGAGGCAATGGTGATACATGAGTGGAGATCTTCTGTTTGGTATAGTTTGTCAAGGCGTCAACCTTGTGCAAGTGATGCGCCACTGATACAGAAGTAGAAGCCTTCTTCTCTTTGCTAGTGTGTGTGAAATCATCCCCTATAGGTAACTTGAGCAACGGTGATACACTGGTGGAAACCTTTTCTTTGTCAGGACTTTCTAGAGCATGGGCTCCATATACGCTATGCAGCTGCGGCGGTACAGGAGAAACAATACTATTTACCGAACTTGTTGTGCCTTTTTCATCTTCGTTGCATGTCTCCACTACGACCAACCGATCAAAGAGCTTAATCTCTACCTTGGTTACATTTGAAACTGTTGATGCAGTTGCTGCTGCTGTTGGCTTTGTTACTGTTGATCTGGATCCTCCCACAAACGGACTTTTCTCGATCGTCTCGCCCATCTTATTTGGGACAATTGATATAGGTACTTCAGGTTGAAATGCTAATTGTTCTCTAAATAGCTCGTCTATGAAAACAGGTGCATAATTGTGTTGATATTGTTGCTGGTGATGATTTATCCGTCTTTTAGTTCGAAGACCAGATGATTTTGATTGATTTGGACGAATAACCGAGCGAAATGTTTTGTTGATACTTTTTCTTGTCTTCCTTGTAGCTTTAGACTTCTTGAGTTTATGTAATTTCTTCTGTAGCGCTGAGGTGAATTTTCTCCAAACCTTTGCTGTTGGCATAAACTGCTTCCCAAATTTCAAGCAAGACATTAACTGTATACTTGATATTTTTGCCAGAGAAGATAAGTAGTAGTGATGGACACAGAAGGAATTGGTTTGAAGATATATACTTTTCTTTTGCTGCGAGTAATGGAAGTGTGGAGTTATTTCTTTATCTACATCCCTTGCTGGTCATTCTTTGGCTGCTTTAGTTTCTTCCTCTCATTTTCAAATTTTTTATTTTGGTTGGATTAATCTGGTTTTTAGTAATTTTGAACAAAATATTTTTAGGACCCATTAGAGCCAAATCCTCTAACTTTCGGCAGCATTGGCCCTAGTGACAACCTAGAACTTAAGCTAAATATTTGACTTGGAGTGGAAAAAGGAAAGAAAAGAAAGGAAATCAATTCTTCAAGTTGCTTGTTATCATCCATTTAATTCACATATCCATCGAAGTCCATATCTATGTCGAGCAAATACAAAATGAAACAGAAGTTTTTAGGGTGCAAAAATATATCGTGTCATCTGAGGGTTACTTTGATTAGATCATTTCCGCTGAAGGGTTTCATGCGAATACTTCACATAAGTTAAAAACCAATTAAAATGTAATCAAACTGAACACTTATTTTTGCTTTGCATATTCGTAACTAACATAGGAGGGAGAGGATTACGCGTTAGTTAGATAAAAGCAAAAAACAACTAGACAACGAAGAAGGTTAAGTATGGATTCCAAGTTGTATTCCAATAAAAAAAGTTGCAAGTGGGCTGTTTGGGTGGTGATGTCTCTCTGTCTCTCCAGGTCTTTTCAAGTAGTCCTCTGTGTAGATGGCTAAACATTTACCTTTCCAACTAAGTTTCCTTCGAAGGTTCCAAATAGTTGCTTAAGAGACAAGTTCAAGTGTAAACTAGTTATCAAAACAATGCCTGGCCCCATCTCTAAAGTTGTCCACATGCTGCTCATCTCTAGGTGGGTGCAAATTCTATCGTCTAAACAAAAAATAAAATAAAAAATTTACAAGGCTGCATGGAGAGTTATTGGATTGTTGTTTGCGTCCAAGCTTACAGCTTAGTGGTTTCTCATCAGTTCTAGATTTCTAATAACGAGGAAGTCGGGGGTTTAATCATGCCATAGGTGTTTGTACAAATAGCCTCCACAAGGCCGGCCCTGGAATCGGAGATGCCCAAAGCAGGCATCCAAAATGTTGCCATGATTGCTTGACTTTTGTCAATATTTTTTGACCATGAGTAGAAAATGTCAAAAGAATTTCCGTATGAATCTGTTGTTTACTGTTTTTTTTGTTTTTTGTTTTTTATATCATAGGAATCATTTTTACGGTGCTGCACTTGCGGATTTGCAGCTTGCAGTAATACTCTACTAAGTAAAAAATCCCACAAAAATAATTTTATTTTTTATTATTTCCACATAATCTTTTCTGTAACAAAATTAAATGTCCCAAAATTGCAAAACTGTAATATTGTTTGGCCACATAATATCACTTTAACGATATTTTTGGGATGATACAATTCTCTCGTAAGATGATATACATAGCAAAATAGTAATAATATACAACAATATATTTGAAGATATTGTGGATATAATCTCTTGAATAAGACAATCTTGATGGTGAATCCTCCGATTACAAGTCAGTTTCACTATACATAGTAACAGGATATTACAAACAAAATTTGATGCCCCCTCCTTGGTTGCTGCCCAATGTTGAACTTCGTCAACTTTGGCCCAAGGCCGGTCCCTGAGCATCCACAATAAAGGTTTGTAAAAATAATACAAATATTAGTGTAGTTGTACAGTTAGGTTTGACGGATTAGTACAAATCTTAGTGCAGTTGTGTTGGGTTTGGCGAGCTAGTACAAATATTAGTATAGTTGTATAATTGGGTTTTGTGGGTTGGATTTGACAGTAGGGCCAATTCGACTAGCTGTGTTTGGGTAGGAATTTGGGTCTCGGCTTAACATACAAAATAAAAATAATAATGAAGATCTTTTTTTTTAAATAAGAAATACATAATGAAGGTTGTTATGTTTTATGCGAATTTGGTAACTCTCATGGAGTGTGGTATCTCTTATAGTAGTCATATTTTATTTTAGACCGAAACTTTCAGTTGCTTCCATTTCTTATTTGGAGTCCAACTGGATGATGATGAGTAGCATAAGCATTCAACTGGTTAATTTATATAAGGAAAATACCATGCAAAGATATTATAGTTTTTCGATTGCGGTAAATAAGAGTTCGTTGCTCGAACTTGAAAAGATTTAAAAACAAAATTGTATATACAAAATATCTCACATGATCAAGAGATACTGGGACTCAGTATTTCACCAATTCTTATACTCATGCGATTCAATTATTAATTCTAGACAATTAAAGCTTATATTGATAACAAATATCGACTCTTACTTTGCCAAAAATAGATTTTGTAAAGTATTATATGTAAATCATAAGCATGATGCATCAAGAATCTCATGGATTAAGCATACATCATCAGACAAAATCACAAATAATCAATAAAAATTATAATTCTATTCATAATAGTGCAAATAGTCATAAAAGAATTAAATAAAAATTACTCATGCATAAAGAATGGTTTCTTCCATCATCCCAGTATTGGGGTTTAGCTATTCATATTAATCATACACTCAAAATATTAATTCAAAGATCAAAGTATGATCAAAAGAGTCAAAAGTTATAAAACAGTGATTCTGTGACCCACAGAATACGCCCAGAAAGAAACGACTCCGCTGCTGCTGTTGACGCTGTGGAAAATAAGACTGCTATGTGCAATCTGTTCTTCGAGGTCCTTTAATGGCAGCAGCAGCAGCAGCAGGTGGGAATTGCTGTTAATCCTTCTTCTTCGCTCCTCTGCGTCCCAAACCTTCCCCAAACTCTTGATATCCCTTTCTAAGACTCGTAACAACTTATTTATACCCCACAGCTCGAGAAAATCTCGAGAAAATCTTTTCTTTTTTTCTTCGCTGCCAAACTTTCCTCCACGGCTGCTGGAACTTTTCAATCTCTTCGTACGCGTCATCTGAGCTGTTAAATTGCCACCAAACTCTCCTATGATATAGCAACAATCAAAGAGAATATATTCTCTACCCAACTGGCTATGTAACTTCCACAGTTTGAACCAAACAGAACTCGTGAAATATCACGACTCTGTCTTCTTTTTCCGGCTTGTCTAGCCCAATACGTTTGATCAAAACACATGTACATGGTCTTTTATCCTCTATGAAGTCCAGCCCAGTTGATTCCCACGATTTAATCTCCCTAAAAACGGCCCAATGATTCGAACTCTTCGCTGTTCTTCACTGCAGCAACATTTCCCGCCAATTTTTCTTTTAAACCGTGAAGAAGGTGTCCCCCTTATCCAATCCTGATGTCCCCTTAGTACATGCCCTGAAATGGGTGCCCCTTATCCAACTTAGGGGTGCCTTTAGCAATTCTTCTGGGATGTTTTCCGCACTTTTTCGGGGTTCCTCCGGGGTATTTCTGGGTGTCTCCAACATACTTCTGGGGTGCTTCTGGTAGTTATCAACGGAGGTCCAAATGACGCATTTTTAGCCAATTTCGCCACAAAGCCTTATTCTTCCAAAAACACCTACAAATAAATAAAATAACCAAATAAGTACGATATCGAGCACTAACAATATATACAAATGAGCTATATTAGACACATAAATGCGTCTATCAAATACCCCCAAACTTATTATTTTCTAGTCCCGAGCAAATCAAAACTACAAAATAAAATCCTAACTCACTTTCGCATGCATCATCGATTGCATTTAGCGTATGCAATAAGCCTTTAAACCCCTAGGTGGCCCTAGTGTCCGAGTTATAGTCTCGGGAGGGCTTACAAGAGATATACCCACAAAACCTGTACTCCAGACCTTAGCTATCTACGCAGAACCTTGGAAGGCACTAAAGAATCTCCTTGGTTGGCATACTTATTGACTACAGGAAGAAGTACCCTGATGCGAAATTCCAATTGTTGTACACGAGTTTGCACTCAAGCATACTAAAATTCATATAAAGTGACAGAGCTCTACTAAGATAGTCGCACTATGGACATCAATATCCGGAGTCAAAACTAATCACATGGATAGATCAAGAAGATGGATATAGAAAAACATAGATGGTTTTGATGTTTACTAAGTGAACGGTGTTTCCCATATCTGTCTGAAGGCCTCCGACAAAATGAACCTATCCTAATGGATTGAGATACTAGTCTGACTAATATCAACACACTGGCATATACAAGGGTACCAGTGGTCGATAACCTAACTCTAGGTCAACACAACTGGCATATACGAGGGTAGCAGTGGTCGACTTTATTGAATTTATTCCTTTTGGTCAAATGGTCTGGTCCCAATTTTTTTTTTTTAATTTTTTTTTCATGGTATCTCAATCACTCTAATTCACCCTAGCATTGGTAACAACTTGAATCGTGAGCCCCACCAAATCACTTAGAAACATATTTAAAAAGAAAACAACATTAAAAAAAGAAGTGAAAAGGACTCAACGAGATATGGTGAAACTATCATGTTATTCCTAACAACTGAGCTCTGTGCTTTTATGAATAGACTCTTTAGATGTTGCTATCTAATCAGATTGGTTCCTCAACTCCTACAACCAAAATGCTTCCATCCACTTAGATTAGTTAGTGCAATCCTCAATAGGCATAAATTTCTAGGTTCTGGAGTTTATTTATTCATACTGCAACTAAAAATTTCTCCCATACCCCCAAACTTAAATCTAACACTGTCCTCAATGTTCTAAAGATAAAATTAAAAGCATGAACAAGGAGAAACTGTTACCATTTGAAGCAAAAGAGTTAAGGAAAGATATTACCGTGTTGAATGAGATTGGGTTACCTCCCAAGAAGTGCTAAGTTTAAAGTCCTCAGCCAGACATTGGAAAAGATTAGTCAACTCGAACCGTATAACAGTAGCCGAAATAACTGTGGGTCTTCAAAGCCAAATAGAGCTGACCAAAGGAAACCGCAGTAAACCAAGAAAATGAACAAGAATAGCATGCCCTTACCTAGTTTCCCGATTAAGAAATTTATATCTAATTGTGGTTCAGGTTCAGGTTCTATGAAAGGGTCTACATAGAAAATTTTCATTGGTTGCGTTTCTTCATAGGTGGGATCCGAATCAT
This sequence comes from Papaver somniferum, assembly GCF_003573695.1. Classification (NCBI taxonomy): domain Eukaryota; kingdom Viridiplantae; phylum Streptophyta; class Magnoliopsida; order Ranunculales; family Papaveraceae; genus Papaver; species Papaver somniferum. Next base: position 181,013,582 of record NC_039359.1, read on the forward strand.
TAGGTCCTAGAGTCTGGAAAAACTCAAATATGATCTTAGAAGCGCACAATAATAACCTAAATAACTAAGGATCCTCTAAGTCAATAATATTTGACTTACATAATTGACCACAATGAGAGTAGTGGTCATTCTTAAGCAAATGTGCCAATTCTAATTTCCTAAAGCATTTAGGTTTAGTCTCACAACTTAATATTCGACACATTTGGAATATAAACGTTCCCACAGTTGGAAAAAAACTATTTGGTGGGAAAACAAAGTCAATGTGGGGATCATATCCTGGGCAAACCACATCAACCATAGGATGGCTTTCTAACGAATGAACTTCTTCCTGGACATCATTAGGTTCGGGAAAACGAGTATGAGGGTAATCTTGTAAAATTGTCGAGGCAGAGATATCAAGTCCTAAGTGAAGGGACTTTCTGAGAGTTAAAGGTAAGGCACTAGGAAGGTGATAATCACCCCCAAACTTAGAGTTTTCAGTGTCTCTAGATAGACTAGTCATAATCTCCCTAATTTCTAGATTATCAGATTCTTGGAAGTGGTCAATTGATTCTTCTAAGTTTTTATCAGGTAGTGCATCTTTACTCATCTCTAAGGGTCTATGTTCTTCATTTAATATTATTGTTTCTAAGTCGCTAGACTCTAAAACAACATTTTCAGAATAAACCCGTTCCTCTAAACCACTATCGGCTTCGTAATCAAAAGGAAATACTACATCGTCTAAAACGGTGGTATTCCTAATCAAATCCTCGTCCTCTTGAATAGGTGAATAATCATAAAAATTATTTGGATTTGAAGTAGAAATAATATAATCACTATAAAGCTCAATTGGATTACTAGATTCCTGATCATTATGCCTACATATTTCAGATTCTTCATCACTACTATCCTCATCATCATAATAGTACGAAGATGATTGAACCTTATCTAAATAAGTAGTGTTACCAATAATAACCTCGTTATCTTGATTATGTGAAAAACTATCTTCATTCTCAAGGGTATTATTGGATACACTATATTGGCAATTCAAGTTATTTTGAGCAATACTTTCGTTCGTCTCTAACTCAACTACGTGTCGAATCAGCTATCCTCTCAAGGGTCTCTTCCAAAGAAAGTTCCCTTAGTGTAGGATCTAAGTTTTGAGTTAATCTATTGAGGATATCTTCTACAGATTCAGTTGTTGTTGCAGTTCTTTCGTCCATAACTACGTTATTCACCTCATCTAATTTATACGTCGATTCAGCTAACTGACGTGATGACTCAGCGAATTCCTGAGAGTCTTTTCTAGAGAAGGAATAGGAACTGAAGGATCATAATAAGGACTACTTTTCAATAGTTTGATTGTATCCTCTAGAGACGAAGAACTAGTACTATAATCTTCTTGCTCGTATGACTGATGCACGTGTGGATAGTAATTGGGCTCACCATGGTATGACCCATAACCTTCAAAAGGTTGGCGTTCCCAACCACTATTCACACTATGGTCATAATAATGTCCATATTGTTCTGTTGGATAATTATATTCATTCTGATGGCTATTATAATACCAGTTTGAAATTTTAACTGCAAGGGAATTCTAAACAAGCACAAAGAAGGCTGACTCGACCACGACAAGCCTATTTTATCTAGCAAACAAAAAGCATGATGGCTCCCTTAGATTGTTTCTAGACTAGCTTCTATCTCTCGAAGGGGAAATCGTTACAGTTTGAGCAACCCCTCTAGATCAATCCGAGCTAATGTGAGATGAAACTGAGGCGAGGTAAGCTCAATGGAGCTTTGATACCCAAGGCCTCACCGATGCTACAAGGCGACTTGTTTCAACTCCCAGAAGTCATCATGAACTTTGAAATTTCTTAAAAGGTAACCAATATCCTTCGAAAAAGTTTCCTAACAAGCTCGATACCCTATAGGTCTCTTTCTAATCAGATTTTAAAGCTTGGGTTCGCGTTAGGTTTAGTTTTCCTAAAATGGGCAAGAAGGGAACGGTGATGAAATCCGAACCCTTATCTTGTTTAGGCCAGGCCTTGCCCTTTACTAGGAAAATAAAGACATTCCGGTTCGACCTCAAACAATTATCACCTTAAGGAGTACAGTAACTCGCTTGCATAGGATTCGCGAGTGTTTCGATTGGACTTACCTCCCGTACCAGACAGGGGATGAACCGTTGTCGTCGACTCGGGCCACGACTCCTATGCCGTGTGCGAACCCGAGGGGCCGAGGTGATATTGTAATCACCGTCCTTCTCTGCACATAATTTAATAATATATATTTTTTTTATTAATAATAAGACCCTTCCGTAGGGTTAAAAAAAATAAAAATAAAAAAATGTCCAAAAGTCCAGAATAAAGTCCAAATAAAAAGTCCAAAAATTACAAAAATTATGAAAAATAAAGCCTATTTACAAATTCTAAAAAAATAAAATAAAATCTATATACAAAAAAATAATAATAATAAAAATTAAATCCTAAAAAAAAATTATGTCTTTTTTTTCTTCTCTTTTAGCTTTTAGCTTTAAGCTTTTTGTTCCCAAATCCTTAGTATTCCATTTCGAACCTGTAAATCAAAGACACAAAAAGAAACGTAAAAAGGAACAAATAATAGTAAAAAATAATAATAATAAACCTAAAAACAAATCTATAAACAAGTCCGCATCGGCGGCGCCATTTTGTTATAGTTTTTCGATTGCGGTAAATAAGAGTTCGCTGCTCGGACTTGAAAAGATTTAAAAACAAAATTGTATATACAAAATATGTTACAGGATCAAGAGATACTGGGACTCAGGATTTCACCAATTCTAATACTCATGCGATTCAATTATTAATTCTAGACAATTAAAGCTTATATTGATAACAAATATCGACTCTTACTTTGCCAAAAATAGATTTTGTAAAGTATTATATGTAAATCATAAGCATGATGCATCAAGAATCTCATGGATTAAGCATACATCATAAGACAAAATCACAAATAATCAATAAAAATCATAATTCCATTCATAATAGTGCAAATAGTTATGAAAGAATTAAATAAAAATTACTCATGCATAAAGAATGGTTTCTTCCATCATCCCAGTATTGGGGTTTAGCTATTCATATTAATCATACACTCAAAATATTAATTCAATGATCAAAGTATGATCAAAAGAGTCAAAAGTTATAAAACAGTGATTCTGTGACCCACAAAATACGTCCAAAAAGAAACGATACCAGGGAACTGCAGTAAAGTAACGACACTCCGCTGCTGCTGTTGACGCTGTGGAAAATAAGACTGCTCTGTGCAGTCTGTTCTTCAAGGTCCTTTAATGGCAGCAGCAGCAGGTGGGAATTGTTGTTAATCTTTCTTCTTCGCTCCTCTGCGTCCCAAACCTTCCCCAAACTCTTGATATCCCTTTCTAAGACTCGTAACAACTTATTTATACACCACATCTCGAGAAAATCTCGAAAAAATCTTTTCTTTTTTTCTTCGCTGCCAAACTTTCCTCCACGGCTGCTGGAACTTTTCAATCTCTTCGTACGCGTCATCTGAGTTGTTAAATTGCCACCAAACTCTCCTATGATATAGAAACAATCAAAGAGAATATATTCTCTACCCAACTGGCCATGTAACTTCCACAGTTTGAACCAAACAGAACCCGTGAAATATCACGACTCTGTCTTCTTTTTCCGGCTTGTCTAGCCCAATACATTCGATCAAAACACATGTACATGGTCTTTTATCCTCTATGAAGTCCAGCCCAGTTGATTCCCACGATTTAATCTCCCTAAAAACGGCCCAATGATTCGAACTCTTCGCTGTTCTTCACTGCAGCAACATTTCCCACCAATTTTTCTTTTAAACCGTGAAGAAGGTGTCCCCCTTATCCAATCCTGATGTCCCCTTAGTACATGCCCTGAAATGGGTGCCCCTTATCCAACTTAGGGGTGCCTTTAGCAATTCTTCTGGGATGTTTTCCGCACTTTTTCGGGGTTCCTCCGGGGTATTTCTGGGTGTCTCCAACATACTTCTGGGGTGCTTCTGGTAGTTATCAACGGAGGTCCAAATGACGCATTTTTAGCCAATTTCGCCACAAAGCCTTATTCTTCCAAAAACACCTACAAATAAATAAAATAACCAAATAAGTACGATATCGAGCACTAACAATATATACAAATGAGCTATATTAGACACATAAATGCGTCTATCAAAAGAAACAAAACTTCACTTTAATAATATTTAACGTACAAAGGAGTAAGATTAAAACTTCTAAGGCTAGTTGTGGTACTGGAACTAAAAAATCATCACAAAGTGAATGTGTCCCTGCTAACGAGATTGGCTTGGAGGCTTGTAAATAACCCAAATGACCTCTGAGTTAGAACTCTTAGTACCAAATATTTTCCTAGAAATTGTAAATAACCTCCTAAAGCAAGTTAGGATCTTGTAATGCCAAATATTTCATTTGGCTTGTAAATAACCCAAATGGATCGTGTAATGCCTCTTGGATCTGGACCAACATAACAAAAGGCCTGGAAATTGTAAAAAATAATAGTATCTGCGAAGTAGGAGATGGTAAGAATATTTATGTAACTTGTGATAATTGGATTCTTTGTATTTTCCATTTACTTGTGGCAGCGTGATGAGGTGAAATATGTTTATGATCTTATGGATGTCAATGGTTGCTGGAATATATGTTTTTATACTTTAAACATTGTTGCTGGAATCAAGAGGTGAACTATGTTTCTCTACTTTAAACAGAAAAGCCTTTGTCACACTCAAATATCTCTGATTTATTTCCTGAGATATGATAGTGGTTACCAAATAGATTAGTCCTTTAACTTTCCTATTTTGTAAACCCTATTTCCAAATTTGCAAACCCTAAAGTATACATGACTTAGAGAAATCAGTTTTGCCTATTGGGACCTGTTCTACCATTACTCCCAAAGCAAGTTAGGATCGATTCTAGCTTGACTCCCAATATTGGTCGGGATCGTTATATCTTGATTCCAAACATAAGATAGGATCAATTCTATCTTGATTCCCTATATAGGTTAGGATCGGTCCAAACTTAAGTTCTTCAATGAAAACCGGACCACCAATCCTTTTGATTTCCCTTCGACTACGAAATAATTTTGTACGTCTACTTCCTTAAACTCATGTAATTAAACATAGTTTTCTAGGCATGAAATCAAACCTATGTTCACTACACAATCTAGTAACGAGTTACAAAGATTATGTTAATGTCGTATTTACGAAGTTCAATAGATAAGCATTATACTTCGGAATTAAAAATACCAATATAAATCACCTATCATTATTGATATATTGTTCCTTGACACTTCGATCACAATATGATGATCAAGTCTATTATACTAGAGTTTCATATATATAATTTCGCATGTTATATTTTCAATCAAAAATGACTTGAAAGCTTATGATATATAAATGGAAACAAGTCAAGTCCTGTATTACTAACCTCAAGTGGAAGGATGATGTTATCGTCGTTATCGATACGTTTTCGGAATCTTCAGGTCTTCAGAGTAATACTTGTATGTGTAAATATTTCTATACTTCCTAGTCTAACCTAACGAAGTTGACTCTAGTAATATAATCAAGCGACTTATGAGTTTTGATACTAAAATATGACAACCAACCTTGACATACCAGCGCTTGGTGGGTTCAACCGAGAAACGCTCTAACAATTTACCACGTAAAAATTCTTCTTAGAATCAATCTTTTTGTTTGTAAAATGGCTGTTGATGTCATGAATACAACATGATGACCCTTTTGTGTGATTTAATTGTAATGAACATCGGTTTGAGACCTCCAAACATCTATTTACTGCCTGCAATTTCACTAGAGCGGTATGGTTTGGGTTAAGAATTTAGATGCATGAGTACATTAATGGTTCTTGAGATGGGTTAAATCTTGGTTTATTTTCCCATTAAATGAATGGAAAGAAGTATTTAACATAATGTGTTGTGATATATGGAATTATAAAAGTTCCATGGCTTTCAAAAATACTAAACCAAACGTTATAGTGTATGTTAGTTTAATTGAAATCCATTAAGGATTGTAAGCTATCCTTGGGAAATGCATTGCCGCAACAGTCAGGAAGGAACATGATAAAACTCTATGTATAAATATTAGAAGAACAAAAACATAATGTTTTTCTTATGTAGATATAGCTTACGAAGAATTTGATGAATCCTATGAGATTGGTTTAACTCACTGACTAAACAAAAAAATAACTAACATTAAAGTTTTTCCATGTTTCAGAACAAGTCCCTCAGCAACAGAAACAATATATATCAAGAAGTCAGTAGAATGGGTTATAGAGATGAAGTTTCAAAATATAAAGATCACATCGGATTGTAGAGAAGTGGTCTCTTTTTTAACTGGAAACCAACTAGTTGTGCCTGGAAAATAAAGAATATCATGAATGATGTGTGTTTTATTTGGATGTTGATAAATTAATAGATCTTAAATATGTTCATAGGGATTTTATTGGTGAAGCTGATAATTATTTAGCCAAATGGAGCCGTGTAAAGAAAGTATTTTTTTTTGTTGTTGAAAATGACTCCCATGATAACTTTGTGAAAGGTAAAGCGTTAGAAGGAATTGTATTGCGAAAAACATTAAGATGTACAATTTCTGGTTGCTAATATGCTTTTGTGTTTATTAAAGAAAAGTATTAACATGTAATAACTGTTATAAAATAAATGTTTATTAAATGTCCACCATAATTTTCCTCTTACACTATAATCTTTACATATCGTCACAATTATGATAGGAACATGTATGCCTCATAGTCGAAGCATGTGATCCTTTTTTATACGGGCCACGTAATCCTTAATAAATATGAAACATCTAAAATTATTTTGCATAAAACCTTTTTGAATGGTTAATTTTTCATAATACAGTTAACTTTTGGTATTTTTCAAATTTTTTTTATGAATTTTTTTTTATTAAATCATGAGCAGTTCACATTTAAAAAAAGAAAAAGAACATGACAAATAATTTATTTAATCAAAGGAAAGGAAATATATGGAATAAAATTTACCTCCAAGAGAAAGAAAATAAATAAGAACAAAAAGAAAAGAGACTACCAAAGAAAACAAAAAGTAGGTACGATATATGTGACATTAGCCATTATACCATGAATCCTACTTGGTAAATCTGAACACCACTGCGAAAAACTAGTTGTAACTCTTCATTTCGTCAAGATATCAACATACTCATAATGTTTTCTTAAATATGTGAAAAATGAACAGTTATAATTCCGTCTCTGAAATCATGAAAGAAATGGGCTCCGCAAAATGGCGATAAAACCGGAGTCAACCCCGTGCCCTCGATTCTCAACTAATCCACCTTTCAATCTTAATCCATACACTATTTCTCTTCTCTCTGGATGTTTTAACAATTTGAATTACCCTAGTTTTATAAGATTCTTTGATTTTCTCTATTTTTTTTACTTTTTCAAAATTCACTTTCAAATTTAGTCTTACTTCTCGATTTCTTATCCGCAACTACTGCTATTTCTTACGCTTGACGAGGTGTCGAACTCGCAAAAATAAATTCCTTACTTCTCTTTAAACTAACTAGTAGTATACGGATAAGCAGGTTCGTTCCTAAGGGAGAGTTGAGTCTAAGTTGCCAATTCAATTTCTGAATAAGAATAACGCAAATATGAGGACGAAAATGATCAAGGATTCTTTCTCGGTCACAAAACAAGAATCTTATCAATATAGCTATATTTCTGCAAAGTACTCATTACTAACAACCCTAGAATAGTTAATACGATCAACTATTCCGTTATTATCTCCTAAGTTCACCGAACACGGAAGCGCTCGACTACCAGATTCTACTTGCCAAGTTTCCTAGAAATACGCTCTCTAGGTGTGACTTAAACAAGTGCATTAAGTTCTGTGAGATAGGCTATTCCTAGTGACAAATACATAGGCTCGACTCATCTACTAGTGTCAATCTCTACACATGAATATTTAACAAAATCCATCATCAATATCCACGTATCGCTACTTGTATCAAGATTCTCTAGACAATTACAGGTCGAAGAGGTCTCAACTAGCATTAGAATCATCAATAAACCAATTTAATTTGCAACTTAAACAATTCACAAATAACTCAGAACCAATATTAGCACCGTAGAGAATGAACAGTAACAAATAAATTGCAAAAAAGCAGGCTCTCTAAATATCAATATGAATTCATGTTCGGACGTTGAAATAGTCCCTAATCGATATGCTTAGCTACTGGAGTTCATAATGAATAACAAGCAAAACAAAAAACTGCAAACAAAACTAAAAGGAAATTCAAACCAATGACACAAAGTTTCCAGCTCGTGAAGTGATGTAGTGGTGATGATGGCCCGTGTTAGAGCATTGCTCGGTTGAACCAACCAAGCGTTGGTATGTCAAGTTTGGTTGTCATATTTTAGTGCATCAAAACTCATGTTAAGATTCACTTGATTATGTACTAGAGTCAAGTTCGTATAGGTTAGCTTGAAGTATTAGGATATGAGACATTACAAGTATTGCGAAGTCTTGAAGATATGAAGAATCAAGGAGCTACAACGACAACAATCATCCTTCCACTTGAGGTTAGTGATATTTGACTTGAATTGTTTCATTCCCTAACGTATCTTTCAAGTCGTGAATATTGAAAACATAACTGCGAAGCATATTTGAACTCTAGATAGACATAGTATTAAGGAATACAATACGAGGTTTATTGCTTAACCATTAAACTTTGTAGATAAGACATCTTCATAATCATTTGAATGCTATTGTGATTATATATGGGTATGAGGTGAGGATTTCATCCTAGGGAACAATGTTTACATGTGTTCTAAGGAAGTAAGTTCATAAACTTGTTTGTGGACCGAAAAGAAAATTTCCAGGTGTTATTGGTTTTGTTATTCATTGCATATCTTATGAACAACCAATATGTGTGATAGAGTATAACCGCTCACAACTTGTTTTGTTCTTGGTAGAACTATTTACAAAGGCCTGACTTATGTATTGGTATAAATTTTATTAGTAAAACCGATCTTAAGTAATCACCTGTGGTATGATCAGATTTTGTATGTCTGACCAATTAAAAGGAAAGGGGAACCGATCCTTGTAAGGGGTGCAGTACATCAAAGGGAACCGATCCTTGTATGGGGTGCAACAAGGTTTATAACAGAAAGGGGAACCGATCCTATGGACATGTTCAACACGTTTTTAGGCAAAGGGGAACCGATCCTATGGACATGTGCAACACATATAAGTTAGATACTATATATATATGTCGGGAACCGATCCTAGTACCTAGTCAACCGAATTTTTGGAAAGCTAGTGTGACTATGCACAATACTCACATGGAGGTAGACCGAAACTTATTTTGGTAGAACCGTAAACCCATGATTGTGATTGAATGTTGGTTTGATCAATCACATAGTTCTTGAAAGTCATATGAACCAATTCTAAACTTGTTTGGAAGTGTGGAAAATCGATTCCAAGATTGTAAGTGTGAAAGAGAACTTACAAAGTTAAGATGTCGACAAACTTTGAACACGTGTTGTGAATGTTTATTTCTTTAATTGTTCAATGATATTCCTTAACGACCAAGGGAAGAGAATCCCATGATCGAAACATAAGTAAGTTAAGAATCTTTTAATTAAGGTTATTAATTTCATTTTGTAGGGAAATTACAGAATTAGTAATGTGCATTTACGAATTAGATTTTCCGAGAGATTTCGATCGTTATTTTTGGACAGAGCATTTCCAGGAATTATGAAAACCGAATCTATGCTTTTATGAATATCTTGAGAATATTTTCGGTTGTGGAAATTCCTTGGTGTCCAAACTTCCTTGTCTATAAATACTCCAAGTTTGGCTTTTTAGCAAACTAATCCTTCGTAACAACAGATTTACTCTTTTGTTGTTGTTACTGGTGTAGCCGCCTATTCGGAGAGGAGAGTAACCTAATTAGGCGAAATCTCTTACGGCCGCTCAGTTTAAAGTCTTCTTTGGGATTGAGAAGCTCTATCTTGTACCGTTGGTGGGAAACTAGATAATTGCGGTTTATCTTTTGTTTTTGATTGGTTTGATTGACTAACGGTGGTTGAAATCTGATTGCACCTAGTTTGTTTATTCTTGAGAATCTTCTCTTCTGATATAAGATTCTCTCAAACTAGTTCAGAGTTTCGACAGGGATTTATAGACTGTTGTTAGTTCTAAAGACGATCTTGTGATAATCCATTGTTAACAGACTCCGTTTTGTGCGTGATTGATCACAAGAGATTCAAGTGATTGTGTACAGCTTTTTATTGAAGATTTAAGAAGATTTGAAGACAAAGAAGATATTGAAGATCTGACTTGGGTTTTATAATCTTTGGTGTGCACAATACTTGTTTCGGTAAAAGAGGATCCAATTAATAATCGGTTTATCCTTGTGATAGAATTGGATTGATTAGTTGTGTAGATCGGCATCAACACGATTCTTCGGATTAAAGGTGTTGATTGCAAAATCTTAACGATTACTTCGGTAATTGAACATAAGATAGATCTAACGACCCGACGAAGGAGTTTATGTTAAGATAAATAGAAGAACCTTTGTCCGACTCATATCACTTGGTTGAAGAGAGTTGATACCAAACAGATTTGTTGTTCCTTTACTGTTTGGAATATGAACCAAAGAAATTGTTCCAAGTACGTGACTTATTTATAAGTTGGAGGCGTGGTAATACAGAAGGAACTAGGTGAACTATAGGGTTAGTTACTTGGTATTAACTATGCGAAGTTAGTGTAATTTTGTGTAGCAGCTTAATCCTTAGACTATTCAATTCTGGACTAGGTCCCGGGGTTTTTCTGCATTTGCGGTTTCCTCGTTAACAAAATCTTGCTGTGTCATTTACTTTTATATTCCGCATTATAATTGTTTTATTATAATTAAAGTAAATTACACAAACGTTAATTCCTATTTACTTGATAAGAAATCCTATTGTGTTTGGTTAAGTCCAAACCTTTGTATCAAGTAAACATACTTTGTTGTTGTATTGTCTCGATCTCGTATCCATAGACGGTCACACGAAGTGTGAGCCGATTAGTTGTATTGTCTCGACTAAGTACATAAACAATCACTTTTCGGAGAAAGGACTTATAGGTAGGAAAAGTTTTAGCTTGATGTATATTTGAGTACCCTCGTCTTTTCAGCCTGGATGCGAGAACTGTGGATGTCACTTGTTATTGATATGGCTGCCAGGTAGTCTGTTGTGGCATGAAGTTATTGGCGATGGATCATGGAGGTTCTGGTGGATAGATGGACTGCAGCTGCTGTTATTGATGTTGTAGATGATATGCATGTGGCTATGAAGGTTTGTGGATGTATGCATGTGGAGTGGATGCGAACTGAGATGCAGATGGTGGATGTATGCTGATGGTGGATGTATGTTGATGGAGATGCAGGTGGTGGATGTATGCTGATGGAGATGGAGATGCTGATGGTAGTGATGGAAGGGTTTGGAGAGGAGCAGGTGGATGGAGATGATTATGCAGATGGTGGTGGCTGTTCAGCGAGCAAAAACTTGCTGAAACTAGGGTTGTGAGCACGGGGTATGAGATGATCCTTGTAGCTTTAGGTTTAGCCCTTTTATAACTCAATTCTCCTGCAATATCGAATGGGGTCAGTGCCTAACTCTTAATTCTTCTCAACTTCCAAATTACTTCTTTAAACCTCACCCTTTCTCGCTTCAATCCAACGGCAACAACGGTATCCCTGACTTTCCTGTCTTGTCGGCCAAACAAAAACCCAAATCTGTTGTGTGGTTCCATTCAGTATCCTTGTTTATCTCAACCTTGAACATCTCTCTCAGCCGAACTTACGAGCTACTGGAACCCATTCCTGAACTTCATACCCACCTGTAATTGTTCCACTCGAGCTCAAAACCATGCACGACAGAGCAGTAGGTTACACAACAACAAATCCTTGTAATCTCGAGCACAAACTTCATACACTCGAGCCACTCTGCTGTGGTACGAATCCCCTCAGACCCAAGTTCCAAACCTTCTTCGACGATCACAGTCCATGGCAGACTTGGAGCAGCAAACTGGTTGCAGCTCAGCTTGAAATTGGAAGAAATACGCGCTCAGGACTTTTCTCAAACACCTACTGTGTGTTATGCAATGTGGAAACGGATAGAACTCTGCTGAATTTGTAACCTTTCACAGCTCCTTCCCTGCACATAATCCACATTCAACACAATCCCATTCATTCATTCAAGACTCTATATAAGAACTCTGAATCACTTGAACTGATCCATTCATTCCCAAAAATCTACAGCAATGGCTTATTTTCACGACAGAAAGCTTGTGTTCTTCACTGGCTTCTCTTGGCAGCAATAACGAATTCAAAACAAAACCAAACTCCCCAAAATCGAATGCCCAATCTTCATTTAATTCTCAGCTTCCAATTCCTGTCCTGATCTCCTCCATTCACTGAATTCGAACGACAACAGTTCCATAACTTTCTTGTTTTCTCCATGAGTAAACTCTGTCCAGACCTTCAACAATTTCCAGCCGATCTTCGTCTTTGTCTCGCTTATAAACTCCGACCAAACCACTGGAAACAACATCCCAGGGCCATGGTTCAGCCGTCTAGCTGATGGTGCAGAAAAAGACCTGAACTTGTCTCGAGAAAGTAAAGAAGCAGCTGCGCCTTGTGTAGTATTTTGTGCACCAGACACGACCTACTTCTGCCTATACAAGTAGTAAATGAGATCTGGTGGCCCTGAGAGAAATGCCAGTCTGCCTTAGTGATTCTTGTTTTGACACTTTTGAAACCTGCAATGCCTGCTAACTTCAAATCCGTCAACCGCCAAAGCCTCCAAGCAATGAATTAAGCACCTATTTTCTTCGTTTCACGGCACATGACTCCAAGTTGCCTATAAAATGAAAACCAAGCATAAAATACAATAATACAAAAGAAATAGCTAAGAATAGTATAAGAAATTGATACTTAGAAGATATATTTTAGGCACTTATCAAATTCCCCCCACACTTCATCTTTGCTAGTCCTTGAGCAAACAAAACAAAACTAAAATACAACAACTCCGTATCGTCGAGGCTACGGTTATTTTTAGCATAAATAACAAGCCTTTGAACCTCTAGGTGTCCCTAACGGACGAGTTATAGTCTCGTGAAGGTTTACAAGAGGTGTACCTACAAAACCTTTTACTCCAAATTCTAACTACCTGTGAAGAATCTATGAACAAATCCAAAATGATTACAGGGGGAAGTACCTTGATGCAAATCCAGTTCATATATAGCTCTACTTAGAAATTCGAACAAACCACAATACTCAGAATCTAACTAACCACAATCACACATGAATAGATTAAGAAGATGGATATAGAAATAGATGTTTGCGAATGTTGACTAAAGTGAACGGTGTTTTCCATATCTGTCTGAAGGTCACTGCCGAAATGAACCTAAAAATCCTATCAGATTGAGATACTGGTATGCATTCTAATATCAACTCAGCTGGCATATACGCGGGAACCAGTGGTCGATAATTCTAATTCTAGATCAACTCGACTGGCATATACAAGGGAACCAACGGTCGATTGGTTAATTGAACAATAATAATAATAACTTTTTTTCTTTTCTTTTTTTGAATCGACAACATGATTAGATCTTTTGGATCCAAGCGCATGCTTCTTGTCAACAGATTACATGGTAATTCCCGTGGATCCTGCATTCCACGCTTGTTTAGGCGACGGAGACAGGAAGAACACACACATATTGCTATCCAAGTATCATTTTTTTTTTCAATTTTTTTCTTCTTCATATATATACTCTGATTGGTCTAATTGGTCTGGTCTTTTTTTTAAAGTAACTCAATCCTCCATTTCATCCTAGAAGTAATAACAATTCGATGTTAGTGACCCACCAAATAACTTAGAGAAACAAAAAGTTTGCAAAAATAAAAACAGAAAGTGATATGGTGACGATTCCGAGATATGGTAAAAACTATCATATAATTTCTAACACATGTGCTCTGTTTTTTTTTAGTTAATGGGTTCCTCAACTTCTGCAATCAAGATGGTTCCATCCACTTATATTGTCCAGTGTTATCCCGAAGGCACAAGTTTCTATATTTTGAAGTTTATCATGCAATTTTTTTTCTATTTTTTTAAACTAAAGGCATCAAACTCTACAAATTATATAAAAACTACATAAACTGATACTCCAACTCATAGCTATTTCTGAACAATAGAGGATAAACACTAAACAAGCTTTAGTTGGAATCTAATCCCCACTCAGCCAATATATACCTCATCGTTAAGAAAAAAATGCCATCTACTTAGAAAGGCTAGTGTTTATTATAAATTGCTCAAAAATCTCTAAAAGTTAGAGTTTGGTATACGTCAATTTTTGTTCTTATTATACCCTACCCCCACACTTAAATCAAACATTGTCCTCAATGTTTCAAACCATTGCAAAAAGAATAAGAGGAATACTTGAAAAAGACAAGGAAGTAAGAATTGGAATTGTGCACCTGATTGACGCATACGAGAAACATTCAAAGTAGACTCCCCATATATCAACAATCTGAAAATTTGAGGATCCACCCACAAAACAATCTCCATATATAGAAAAAGCTTCACAAAAATATTAGCAAATGGTGGGATAAGTGAAACTATCATCCCACGAGAGTCACCCCCACACTTAGTCTTTTCTACACTCGGAAGTGTATACAAAACATAAGAGGAAGGCACTTCTATTGGTTTTTCTTCGCAAACCTGCATGGTATTAGACTCAAACACATATGGTGGATACTTGGAAGCAAGAAATTCGGAAAGAACTTTTGAAGTACATAATTCCATCTCCAAATGAGGTATTTTCCTAAAAGATGGATTACCAACTCTATGAGAAACTACTTCAAGTTTGGGAGGATCATCATTAGATGGAGATTCATGTAAAGGGTTAGACAAACCTCGCATAATCTCACGCATTACGGGATCCTCGGTACTTTTGAAAAACTCCATTGATTCTCCTACATCACAAGTATCACAATTCTCATTCAAACTCTTTACGGGCCATTCTTCATCAGTTTCTTCTATAACTTCGAAATATTCATCATCAGAATCGAAATATGCTCCAAGTAAGTCATCGTGATCCTTACGGTCTTCATCACAAGTTGACTTCTCATTCAAAGTATTCACAGTCTCTGAATTAGGGGTGTTATTCACAAAGAAGTCATAATCATCATCGCTCTCATACACAACATAAGTCTAACCATTAATAACTTTAGTGTTTCTAGACTCAACTTATTCCTTTTGAATAGGTGAATGATCATTATCACGATAAAAAGTTGAGCTAGTTACACCATCATTATCAACATTTAAGTATTCGTTTTCTTCGGAATCATCATACTCTATATTGGCTTCCATGGGAATGTTAGAATGAGTTCGAACCTCTTCCTTGTTCCACTCTTCTTGAATTTGATTCATGCCATTTCGGATGTTGTCTATATTCCGTTGAAGTTCTTGGAGTGATTCATTGTAACTCAGCTGAAATTCACAAAACTGCTTTGTTGCTTGAAGCATTTGCTGCGTCACGGGAATAACAGATTCAAAAAAAACTATCAAATTTCTGATTTGAAGATTGCTCCACCAAACTTGGACACACACCAATTTCATAGTTTCCAGGACAAGTCTCATCCCTTTGAATGGGTGAATGATCATAAATACGATCAGGAGTTGGGCAAGACTCATTGAAACAAGGTCCGGTTGGGTGTCTACCAAGTTGTTCCACTGCCTTTAGCTCATAAAGAATGTGATCGAGCATCTTTACATGTCTAGAATTAAACTGATTAAAAGTAAAACTATCCTCCCATCCTTGTGATTGTTCATATCCAAAAGATTGGTTTTGATTATATCCCAAGTATGGTTGGAAGTCATAAGAATAAGAATTAAATTCCCCACCATAGTATGCATGGTTCTGGGAACCATATGCATTACTCTCAAAAGGATTCATCATAAATTTCGTTATGTGCACAACTATTTTAGAGACTTACCTCTTGTTTCCAATTGTCCACATGCAAAAACAAGTGATTTGTACCTGAAAAAGAAGATTCTAAAAAGATAAATTCGTAAAAGATAAAAAATAAAAAATAAAAATTATATACAAGAACAGAAAATCAAATAACAACTCAAACTACCAACTGCTCCCCGGCAGCGGCGCCAATTTTGACGAGGTGTTGAACTCGCAAATATAAATACCTTACTTCTCTTTAAACTAACTAGTAGTATACGGATAAGCAGGTTCGTTCCTAAGGGAGAGTTGAGTCTAAGTTGCAAATTCAATTTCTGAATAAGAATAATGCAAATATGAGGATGAAAATGATCAAGGATTCTTTCTCGGTCACAAAACAAGAATCTTATCAATATAGCTATTTTTCTTCAAAGTACCCATTACTAAAAACCCTAAAATAGTTAGTACGCTTAATTATTCCGTTATTATCTCCTAAGTTCACCGGACATGGAAGCGCTCGACTACCGGATTCTACTTGCCAAGTTTCCTAGAAGTACGCTCTCTAAGTGTGACTTAAACAAATGCATTAAGTTCTGTGATATAGGCTATTCCTAGTGATAAATACATAGGCTCGACTCATCTACTAGTGTCAATCTCTACACATGAATATTTAACAAAATCCCATCATCAATATCCACGTATCGCTACTTGTATCAAGATTCTCTAGAGAATTACGGGTCGAAGAGGTCTCAACTAGCATTATAATCATCCATAAACCAATTTAATTTGCAACTTAAACGATTCACAAATAACTCATAACCAATATTAGAACCATAGAGAATGAACAATAACAAATAAATTGCAAGAAAGCAGGCTCTTTAAATATCAATATGAATTCATGTTCGGACGTTAAAATCGTCCCTAATCGACATGGTTAGCTACTGGAGTTCATAATGAATAACAAGCAAAACAGCAAAACAGCAAACTGCAAACAAAACTAAAAGGAAATTCAAACCAATGACACAAAGTTTCCATCTCGTGAAGTAACTTAGTGGTGATTATGGCATGGATGCGAGAACTGTAGATGTCACTTGTTGTTGATATGGCTGCCAGGTAGTCTTTTGTGGCGTGAAGGTATTGGCGATGGATCGTGGAGGTGATGGTAGATAGATGGAATGCAGTTGTTGTTATTGATGTTGTAGATGATATGCAGGTGGCTATGAAGGTTGGTGGATGTATGCAGGTGGAGTGGATGCGAACTGATGGAGATGCAGGTGGTGGATGTATGCTGATGGAGATGCAGATGGTGGATGTATGCTGATGGATACATAGATGCAGATGGTAGTGATGGGAGGGCTTGGAAAGGAGCAGGTGATATGCAGGTGGATGGAGATGATTATGCAGATGGTGGTGGCAGTTCAGCGAGCAAAAACTCGCTGAAACTAGGGTTGCGAGCAGGGGGTATGAGATGATCCCTGTAGCTTTAGTTTTACCCCTTTTATAACTCAATTCTCCTGCAATATCAAATGGGTCGGTTCCCAACTCCTGATTCTTTTCAACTTCCAAATTCCGTCTTTAATCCTCATCCTTTCTCGCTTCAATCAAACGGCAACAACGGCATCCCTGACTTTCCTGTCTTGTCGGCCAAACAAAAACCCAAATCTGTTGTGTGGTTCCATCCAGTATCCTTGTTTATCTCAAACTTGAACATCTCTCAGCCAAACTTACGAGCTACTGGAACCAATTCCTGAACATCATACCCACTTGTAATTGATCCACTCGAGCTCAGAACCATGCACGGCGGAGCAGTATGTTACACAACAACAAATCCTTGTAATCTCAAGCACAAACTTCATACACTCGAGCCACTCTGCTGTGATACGAATCCCATCATACCCAAATTCCAAACCTTCTTCGACGATCACAGTCCATGAAAGACTTGGAGCAGCAAACTGGTCGCAGCTCATCTTGAAATTGGAAGAACTACTCGTTCAGGACTTTTCTCAAACACCTACTGTGTGTTATGCAATGTGGAAACGGATAGAACTCTGCTGAATTGGTAACCTTTCACATATCCTTCCCTGCACATAATCCACATTCAACATAATCCCATTCATTCATTCAAGACTCTATATAAAAACTCTGAATCACTTGAACTGATCCATTCATTCTGTAGATGGGGAAAAATGATTTGCTGGTTTTTACGTAATTAAGGAGATGACCGTGCGGAGACTCCTTGAACGGAACAAATGCTCAACCTCACACAGATGCACTGCAATAAGGGAGTGTTTTAAGTTCGAGAAATCAATATGTAGGACTACGGCCTAAACTAAGACAATGGGCGTTCCAGATTCAATTCGGTCACAAGAGAGGATGGACTGATATGTAGGAGGGAAGCTGAGAAATGTGTGAGATAAATGGTGATCGAGATTGTAGGTGTATTGTGTATTCTGCATAAGAAAGTTCTGAATGATTGAATTTTACTCAGTTGAGAGTGATTGCTCAGACGATGAGTTCGTGTAGACGAAGGATTGTCTGTGTGAACTTGTCAAGAAATTCTTGTCTCTTTCAATCAGGATTCAGAGGCCTTTTTATATTGCTGAATTGTGAACACCTTGATCCCATGAAGTGTGATAGTTACTGGAGTCAAAGAGTGGGGAAATGTGAAATCGTGTCAAAACAGTTGCTCATCATGCGAAGACTTGGTCGATTTTCCATCCACTTTTTTGCTAACTCATCCAACTGATTGTACGACTTTATCACATTCTCATCGTGTGCACGAACACACGTGCCGTAGACCGCCAAACCAAAAAACTAGTTAATATCCCCCATGTGACACGATTTACATCTCGTGTTTGTGGAGTCAGTTGCTGACTTAATGGGACGATGAGTCCTTGTATTGCTGAGTTGAACGTGATTTGCAAATATTATGAGACTCATGAATTGAATATGTTTGTTGAGACACAGGTATCATTTCCTAATAAATGTTGATAACCTAAGCAAACTTTGCTGCTGAATCGTTGAATATTGATAGTTGAACCAATATTCCTTAGTCTGAGCAAATATTGCTAGTCTGAGCAAATATTGCTCGTCTGAGCGACTGTTGCTCGTTTGATGAATTGTTGGTGGAAGGCCCAAACAAAATATAAATTTAAGATATTGACTGCTAGGCCGAGTATAATAATGAAAGTATTGATCATGGGATCAACGTAAAATCATTAGTATTTGAATCTACTTAGAATTACGTTTTTGCAGAGCTCTGGATTCAAAACCCTAATTTTGATCAATTTCTGATCAATTGATGATTTATTGAAAATCAACCACGGAGTGAAGGAGGGACCGACTACATGGGATGATGAGTCGACCATGTAACGCCCGGATTCTCAAGTGAGCAAAAATACCAAAGTCTCTTGAAGACCAGTTGGTGAAAAGATGATTAAATGCTGGTTTAATCATTTTTTTTAAAATAATGCTCATGTGAGCGTTAGGTAATAAAACCTAATTATGGAGAGATTAGGGAGCAACCAAGAGGGCATGATACCGGCCCTTGGTAGTTGTGAGACCAGCTGATGGTCGTCTGAGAAAACTCCCAGTTGTTTGAGAAGAGTTTGGACCCAATATGAGCAATTGAGCAAATTATGTCAAAATTATTAAAACATGTGGGACTGGATATTTGAAAACCTTAGGGCCAGTCTTGGTAGGTCAAGGAAACATGCCCGCGTCACCATACTGTCCGTATCTCAGTCCTGAGAATTTCGATATTTTCCGATGCGCGTTTGAGCAACATTTTGAGAAAATATGAAGGATTCAGGGTTTTGCTGAAACTGGGGAATCTTCATGAGATGATGAAAAATAATTAATAAAATATGGGATTTGCAAGGTGTGGGACCGGCCACGGTTAGGGCATGACCGTCCATCTAGCAAGCTCGGTCTCGCAGCACCTTTCCCAATTTTATGTATTTTCCTTGATGTGAGGGAAATATCATGAAACTGAGGAATTTCATGAAGCTAAAGGAATTTCCATGAGATTATGGAAATAGTAATAATAAAAAATAGGGAGTCGTGAGTGTGGGACCGGATATGGCCAAGGCATGGCCGGCCGTCCAAAGAGCCCGTCCCAAGGCACTTTTCCTAATTTTATAATATTTTTCATGATTTTAGGGAAATATCATAAAATCAAGAGGTTTGTTGAAACCAAGGAATTTGTTGAAATCAGGGAGTTTGCATGAGATGAGGGAAACATAAAAAATAATAATAATGTAAGGGGCGTGTGGGACTGTCAAAGGCATGACCGGCCGGCTAGGGCCCGGTCCCACGAGTTTCCCTAATTTTACATTATTTTCATGACTTGAGGGAAATTTCATGAATTCAAGGAATTTCATGGGATGAGGGAAATAATAATAAAATAATAAGGAGTCATGAGGTGTGGGACCGGCCACGACTAGGGCATGACCGGTCGGCTAGTGAGTCCGGTCCTACGACATCTTTTCTAATTTATTATTATTTCTTTGATACGAGGAAATACCATGAGACTGGGGAGTTTCCTTGAGACGAAGGAGATTTTCTCAAATGAAGGGATTTTCATGAGACCAGGGAAAATAATAAAAATACGATAAAATATAAAATTAGGCGTGGGACTGGCCAGGGCACGACCGGTCGGCTGATGGGCCCAGTCTCCCAGCGCCTCGATTAATATTTTATTATTTATTATTATCTTCCTATTTTTCATAGGTTCATCGTTCCTTCGTGTTTTGGAATGCTCGTTTGTGCATTCAGGTGCTCGTTTGTGCATTATTGCTGAGTACACTTGCACCATTTTGGTCGGGGCTTACTCGAGAGATGCTCAGATGACCGTACGTCAAATATTTATCAGTAACCCATGGAATTCTGCTGGGAAGAACCACAAATTGAAGTGATGAAATATTACGAAGGATCGTAGAATATTGTTGAGTATTCGGTTAATGATTAGAGATAATTAATTGATGGCTCTATACTAGAAGGCATGCTGTCTAGGAGCATTAATTATCTGAGCATTGAGAGATATGAGCTTGTTGAAACTTCGTATCTCCTTTATATAGTCAGGGAAAACCTTGTTGCATCCTGAAGACGTTATTGCTCTATACTAGCAGGCAAGGTGTCTTCGAGCCGTCCAATCTTTCTATTCTATATAGAAGTAGTTACTGAAATTGCTCAGTATTCATGAGATGTGACGTTGCCTCAGCTGAGAGACTACACATCTACATATACTCCGAGAGACAATATTCTAAGTCATAGATTTCATGGAACGAGCTTTCACTATTCAATGAGAGACATGAGTCTCAATACTCATCTGATTGCTGGATCAGGAGCATGTATAATTATGGTTTTACGATTTTAACCCTTATCGAAAATCCACCATCTACACATTCCCAAAAATCTACAGCAGTGGCTTGTTTTCACGGCAGAAATCTTGTGTCACTGGATTATCTTGGAAGCAATAACGAAATCAAAGCAAAACCAAACTCTCTAAAATCGAATGCCCAATCTTCATTTAATTCTCATCTTCCAATTCCTGTCCTGATCTTCTCCGTTCACTGAATTCGAACGGCAACAGTTTAATAACTTTCTTGTTTTCTCCATGAGTAAACTCTGTACATACCTTCAACAATTTCCAGATGATCTCCGTCTTTTTCTCGCTTATAAACTCCAACCAAACCCAGGGAAACAACATCCCAGGGCCATGGTTCAGCCGTCTAGATGATGGTGCAGAAAAATACCTGAACTTGTCTCGAGAAAGTAAAGAATTGCGCCTTGTGTAGTATTATGTGCACCAGACACGACCTACTTCTGCCTATACAAGTAGTAAATGAGAGCTGGTGGCCCTGAGAGAAATGTCAGTCTACCTTAGTGATTCTTGTTTTAACACTTTTGAAACCTACAATGCCTGCTAACTTCAAATTTGTCAACCGCCAAAGCCTCCAAGCAATTCTTCGTTTCATGGCACATGACTCCAAGTTGCCTATAAAATGAAAACCAAGCATAAAATACAATAATACAAAAGAAATATCTAAGAATAGCATAAGAAATTTATACTCAAAAGATATATTTTAGACACTTATCAACGCTCCTGTGTGTTTTCTGTACCATTGCCGTAATCTTTATCAAATATTCTCATTTCTTTCAATTTCTTAAATTTAGTTTCTACTTATTTCTTTTCTTGTTAATCTGTTTTCTTAATATTATGGTAATTGAGTTAATTAAAATGGTATCTCATAGTATTAACATGTTTATCTATATTTTTTCTTGTTCTCAGGTTTCGAGCGAAGTGTGTATGGAGTTGATGCTCGGTGGAGACCTAACCAGGTCGTTGAACCATTCTCAATAGATGCTATGAAAAATATATATCTCGGAACATTCCTCTACACCATAATCATTCTCTTAGTCAGTCTTGGCACTTTGTTATTACTTGTGTATAAGAAGAAAGGAAAAATTATTAACTTTTCAGTTTTCTCTCTACATGCAGAGCAAGTTCACTTACTATTAATGGTGGATTTTTGACGAGGGATAAGATTGTAAAATTTCAAGTTTTTTATATTTCTGACCCGACTTCAGACATATATATGAAATTAATATTTTATAATTTGGACATGAAAGTCATGTTACAACGATCTCTGAATGATCATGTAACCTCATCAAGACATAAATATATGACGTAATATTAGGACCTCCGCGCCTATGCTCTCGATATTCCATATATTTCTATATACTGTCTGGCTCAGTATTCACTTATATGTAGAATCAAAAATGATTGGACGGCTCATAGACAAATTTCCTGCTAGTATAGAACGGTAATATTTTCAGGATGTCGAAATGTTCCCTGATTATATATAATACATATGTATAGAATCTTAATGATTGGATGGCTCCTAGACATATTTCCCGCTGGTATAGAGCGATAACGTCTTCAGGATATCGCAACGTACCCTGGCTTTTCTAAGATGAACTCCATGGATTAATAATAAATATGCACCTTCTAGACATATGGGCCACCATCAAGTAAGCCCGAGAAAATAGTCTGAGTGTACTCAGTAATAACACACGAACGAGCACTAAAAAATATGGACGTATGAGGGTATGAAGAGCTATAAAAAATAGGAAAATGAAGAAAAAAAAAAGGCACGAGACTGGTCCCACTAGTCGGCGTCCATGGTGTGGCCGGTCCCACACCTCTGCGTTTCTTTTATTTTATATTATTCCATAATCCTTGACTCCCACATTCGTGCAAACCCTCAGTTCTCCGTATTTTGTCAAGAATTGCTCAATTCTCCAAAAGCCGATAGATCAAATGGTCTCACGACTATTGAGACTTTTTCACCAATAAATATTAAATTATTATTATTATTTTAATATTCTAGAATATTGAACGTTAGAGCAAAAATCCTACTTGCTCATTCAAGCAAAATTGGGAATTCTAGTCAAGATCAAACTCTTCTAGAAATACAAAATATTGCACAAATGTCCGACGAAAAATACCAAAATTCTCAGGAATGGACGGACGTCGATATGGTGGCCCGTATAACTTGGACGTTGGACACCAAGGACAATCAGTCCCACATTCCTTAATCCATATTTTGGATAATCCTTCATATCTTAGATAATCCTCCAATCCTCTTTCCAATGGACAATCCTCCATACATCGCCTAGCCGGTCTCTCCCCCACCAATGGACGGTCCTCATACCCATTGGATGGTCGGTTTCTCTACCCATGTTGGACAGTCCTCCATCTCCTGGATCCAGGTCTGCGTAAAACTTATGGTTTCGGAATTGATGATAATTTCTGATCGAGTTTGAGCATCAATATCTTTCATATTTATACAGCTATCAATATTTTAATTAATATTTTTAATGTTCGGTCCTGCTACCAATATTTTTGTTGCTCGATTTTCCAAGAAGCAATAATTCGCTGGACGTCCGTCCACTTGGTCTATCATCTAATATTTCCTTGTACGACCATCGATCACCCAATATTTACCAATACTCTAATTCCTACGTTTCCCTTCGAAAACTCATGATATGGTAGATCAAGATGGGAATTCTACAATAACTCGACAATATCTGATCTCTTTTCAAATACTTGACATATCCGGATACATGTTGGGTCCATGATCGATCAATCTCATTAGACCAACGTTTGTGGATCCAAATCATTTGAGCATCATTTTTACCTCAGTTGGTACAATGATATGGCACAGTTCATTAGACTCGACGTCTATGCATTATTGTTATCCCATCAGACACCTTATGCTTAATGCTGCAGTGATCTACACTACAAATTAGTACAGAAACAACTCAGAAATCTCTAAGGATAGAGATTGGATTGGGGAGAACAAAAATTTGAGAGAGAAAAGATAATTTTACTGATTAATTTTCATAAATATGAATATAGACTCGGCTGGAATATAAGTACCAGACTAGACTCACTTTCACTACGTGTGAGTCACACAAGCTACTAATAAATAAAATTAGATTAACAGAGAGATAAACATACATTTAAGTACGACTAGATAACATGCATCTAAGAGAACCGGTTAGCCCTTATTAAATCCGGAACTGTGAGAACAGGTTCATGACAAATCCTACTCCTTCAGATTATTCTTGTCCTCAAGGATATGAAATGATCTTGACCAACAAGGAGCACAACTGTTGCAGACCTGCAGTCCCATCTCGAATATAATAAGAAATATGAACTTTGCAAACTTTAACACCCAGGTACCTGAAAAGCTGAAGCCATTCATCTGAACAATAGGCATCAAGCTTAGTTGTAGTCCCCCCTCCGAATTAGTTGATGCTCTACCTTCAAAAATGACCAATGCACTTAAGTATTCTGAGCTTACTTATGTAAAGAGAATATACATGGTATCTTCATAACTAACTCTTTGGTAAATACTAGTAAAGACATCACTCATAGCCATGAGTAACAACCCCAAAAGAACTTTACAATTGACTATATGAGTACCACCATGAATTATAGCCCTTACTTCACTTCCAGTTGAACCATCAACATGAATCTTCAGGTTGTCTTCTATCACAAAAAACTTCTCGTTCCCAACCCTTATTGAGAAGATTCCTTTTTTATTGTTGTGAATTATCTCAAGCTTCTTATCTTTCTCAACTGATAAAGTATTCAGCTCAAGTTTGTGCATAATGAATCTACTGATGTGACCTTCAACTGAATAACAAGCTGGAATAACAGTGCGTGTTGAGGATTCGTAAAATGTATTTGCTAGCAGCATAAAGTCAACCTTCTTTCTCTCTTGTTGAGATGCCATTAGACTTAGGGAGTTTAAGTTGCTTCAAATTTTGTTGGTGATTCAAGATACGATACTCAGATGCCAGTGCGATGTACTTGACTAGACTCTTTCTTCTGACAGTTAATAACTTATGATAGCACCATCGACTAAGAAGGGACCTAGTGCTACTATCAGTAGATAACTTATGTAGTGCAGTGTCTAGAATTACCTTTACCTCCTCAGGTTCGAGCATAACGACCCTGGTGATGTCGTATTTAACTGAATTGTGAGTTGTAGCTGCAACAAGAGTTGAGAATTTCTGAAATTGATTTGTTAGCATGGAGTTAACAATCTATTCTTTCCCCTGTAGTGTTGTGACATTAGATGTGGAGATCTCCTGTACCTGGTAGTGTTGTTTGTGAGATACAGATTCTTGTGAATGTGGTAGTAGCCTGTTGATTATCCAAATACTTACTTCCACATTCTCGTCAATACTACCTCGCACACACCCGAATAATTTTTGAATGCCAACGAAAAAAATCTTCTCAAACTCAGGTTTATAATAAGACACACTAATAAATATGTTGTTGTATAACTACGAAAGGGAATAACATGTTATTAAACCAGAAACTGAACTTGACCTTTTCATGCCTTCAGCACCAACAATACAAGGACCTGAAATGAACATGATTATCCAACCTGAAGTTTTTCTGACTGACCCAAAAACCACTTTTTGTTTCCCAACAACACATAATACTCGAAAATAAGAAGATTGATCATGCCCATCCCATAGCCGAGAAAACACTAGCAATAATGTGTACCGACTCAGTTAAATCAACCTTCCTCTGTACCCTGTTTGTACCAAGTATATCACTACAATAAACTCCATTTTCTTCTATGAGACTGTATATTTGATTTACTATGATAACTTCAAAACTACAACTCCTAGCTGAGTAAAAGAACAATCAACTTCCCTAAACATTTATTCCGACCATTCATGTCCACTGATTTCACCAGTACTGGCCTTAGTGGGAATTCCCTTTATTTCCATTGTTCTTTCCCAGTACTCCACTCCTTTATAATCCCTCTTAAGCTTCAAGAGTTCACAATGTCTTTGCACAACTAAGGATACCACCACAAGAGAATAGACATGGAACCAAGGAACACCATATTCTATTTTATGCACTGTAATCACTTGTGAAGCCCACTCAACTGTTGGATAATAAACTTTACTGCGAAACTGATTTAACCAACCTTCATGACTGGCAGTAAACTCAAAAATGCAATGGAAGAAATGTGACAATTCTTCCTGAATCCATAGTTAAAGAAGCACAAAACTATTATCGTCATTAAGATTCCAGCTATGAAGAATAGGCTTGTAGTCGACTAGTTGTTGTGCATTGCTATATTCGCTTTTCCTTGCGACATGAAGTCTCAATCTAATATAAAGAATATTAAATTGCTGCAATATTTCATGAAACAACTTGCAAGCATCCTGACTGTCACGGTTTTCAACAAACAAGGACACATTTGACTTTGCAAACAACAATTCTAAACCATAACCTCATTCTAGAATCAGATTATGAACAACATTGGCATAGTAATTTTGCATTGAAACGGCCACATGAAGAATAATAAAATCAGAAGTAAGTATAACAGGACTGAATTTAGAACCCTCTTCTAAAATAATAAGGATACCCATGAGATATTTTTCCTCGATCAATTACCTTTTGAGCAACACCCAGGCTACAATATGAATATTCTCCACTACTTGCATACCTAAGAACCAACTCCCAAGTACTGCTTCCCATGTAGTTTGGTAAATCCTGAGATAAATCTGAACTTGCTTTAGTTAAAACCTTTGAATAAGAATTCCACAAACTGGTCTCATGTATTCTATCTCGAGCAAACAACAGAAGGGCACAAGCATAACTGGTGATACAATCTTTGTCTAATATCTTCGCAAACAGATTCCTACCATAACTATTGTCACCACCTTTAACGAATACAAACACATCTGAATTCATAAATATGGAATCCAATTGGTACCCATGTTGAAGAATAAGCTCATATAAAGATTTTACAACATGTTTCTCTAGTGGGATAACCAAATAAGAAGTAAGATAGAATTTAAAATTTCCTCTAACACAATAAAAACACATCTTACTGACTAAAAATTCTTACCACGATCAAAAAGCATACAGCCATAATCATGAATAAGTAGAACAACACACGAAGAAGTAATTCGAGATATATGTAAGCTGTAAAACTCCTTGAATGAGTTGAATAGGTAAGAATCAATTTGATTGAGGTTTTCAATAGTGAAAAACTTCCAATCATCATTAGAGTTCAGATTTAACACACTGAAATCATTTACCTCAGGAGTTGCATCTCTTTTACTTTGAAAATCCACCACAAAATTAGTACCAGGAATGAAAGCTTTACCTTCTTGATAGTCCATAAACGTTAAAATCCCATTGCGTTCCTGAACTTCAACTTCAAAACTAGCTTCATCCCAGTTCGAGAATTGTGTTTTGGTAGGTTTATAATTTCCTTCACCTGCTAGATTTGAATCTGTAGAAATTGAAAAATGGAGGGTGAAATCACTCACTGATTTTGACTCAATAGGAATTACTTCCAAATTGACATCGATTTTGGGTGTGAATCCAAGTAAGGGTTTCTACAAGCCTTTATCTACTTTCACTTTGCTCAAATGATCCTGTACGACCTTCAATTCAACAGATAAATTCTTAACGCTGGTGATAAGCTGTGGCGACGGATTGTTGTAAGAATCCTTGAATTCCCTAACTAAGTTTTTCTGAATACTCATCAGAGAATCAACCTTCTTAGCTAGCTCAACAAATTCTTTTTGATTCTTCATTGTAACCAGGTCACTCTTCCCATTGTTAGTATGCAAACAAATTGGTACAGAAACAACTCAGAATCTCTAAGGATAGAGATTGGATTGGGGAGAACAGAAATTTGAGGGAGAAAAGATAATTTTACTGATTAATTTTCATAAATCTGAATACAGACTCGGCTAGAATAAAAGTACCAGACTAGACTCACTTTCAATACGTGTGAGTCACACAAGCTACTAATAAATAAAATTAGATTAACAGAGAGATAAACGGACAATCAAGTACAACTAGCTAACAGGCATCCAAAAGAACTGGTTATCCCTTAATAACTCCGGAATTGTGAGAACAGGTTCATGACAAATCCATCATAACGATGAGTCGCATAGCATATCATATTCGATAATTATGCCCGACTCATCAAAGCTAAGACTCATGGTCTATCCAAGTCAACAATTGACCAATTAAATACACGTCTGCCTTGCAGACTTCATGCGACATCAATCATGTCACATGGGGGGGATATTCACAAGGGTTTTGGTCTGGCGTCCTATGACGCGTGCGATGTAACAATACATCCACGATGAGAAGTGTGATTAAGTCGTATTGGCAGTTGAAGGAGTTATCAAAGTAGTGGATGGACAATCAAACATGTATATCATGCAATGTGGAACTGGTTCAACCACGATTTCCCACTTTCACATACTTCTACTCCTCTGCAACCGTCACACTTACTGGAGATAAATATATTAACTATTTCTGTAATATAAATAGGTTCATCAACCTATGATTTAAAAACAATGGAACTTAACCCCCGTGATTTAAAACAATGTAATATAAATAGGCTCTTCTTAGTCGAACTTAACTGAACATAACTCAATCGATCAAATCAGGATTTATCGACAGTCCATCAAATTTGTAGAAGTCTCCAACACGGAGAATTCAGCACATCCATGATCCATAAATTATCATCGATCTCATACAATTCTCATCTTCCCTCCGACAGATCGACCCTCATCCTTCTTTGTGACCGAATTGACTATGAAACGACCATCGTCTTTGTTTGATCCAGAGTCTTACAGATTGATATCTCGAACTCAAAGCACTCTCATATAGTGAATTTGTTAAGGAATTTTCTTAATTGAGGATCCGCCTACCGCACAACTCTCATATTTTCTTCAAAAACCAGCAAATCATTTTTACAATATCAACAGATTGGGGACCACAGTGGGAGTAATCTCTCGGTTGTAATCCCAATCGTCAAATATGGTTGATCTCAGGTCAGGCTCAGTTATAAAACCTAAACCAAACAATGGTGGTACTCCAATCACTACTCCCGTTTCCAACAACGACGCTGCTAATGCTACCCCTCAAATCAACAATATCGGTGTCCATGTTGGAACCAATACCGGTATAGGCAACAATTCTATTTTAGGCCGAACTCCCAAATCAGTGGGGAATAATGCACCTACCATAGATGATCTTATGAAGACACACGAAACCCTGGCCAAGACTCAAGGAGATATGGCTGCAGCATAGAAAGAACTTTTTCTCGCTTATCTGAAGAACTTGACAGAGAAATTGTCTTCTGACCAGCGTCGACAGGAGAAAGAAAAATCTAAGTATTCATGGTGGGTTTTTGATAAAGGATTTTGTAGTACATTGGCCTTGACCTAACTATATAAATATAATGAAAATCCCTGACCCAACATTAGGATTATTAAATATGTATCAATACAATTTGTATTTCGCAAGAGAATCAATAAAGTGTATTAACGGAATCAGTAGCTTGTGATCGGTTACAACATGATTCCCAAACTAGGTTGTGACGGGTTACACCATGCTTCCCAAAGGTAGTTTGTGATCGTTTTTCCAGATTTTCACAGCTGGCTTTGGTTAAGTTTTTTCACGACAACTCTAATTTAGGACGCGTATAAGGAATACAACATATCAACGACTATGATTTAACCTGAATAAGATGAGATCTATGATTCATCTAAAATACCTAAGAAACATCAAAATACGTCAATAAGGGGATTCTTCATGGGGTATTGGTCTGGTGGTCTACGGCAACATGTGGCGTGGCAACACCCAATGTGAATAGTTAGAGTACTTACACGATTACAACGATTAGGAGAGATAGTGGGTGAATTATAAAAGGGATTTCCATAAACTTCCCTAAATTATCTCACACTATCCCATCATCTCCATATCGATATAACCCATGACCTCCACAACTTATGAGATTGGGATTGCGTATTCAAAATTACTATAAATAGGTTACTTATCCTATCCAGAAAATAGTACAAGCTTCATCACCCAAAATCTCTGTCATTCTTCATAGTTTTCAATACCCAATTCACACAATTCAATACCATTGCCATTTTCTCAAAATATTTTCTGCTTCCCTCCCCTAAGATCAACCCATCTTCCTCTCCTCGTGACCGAAGCAAAACGAGACGGCAACTATCGTAGTTTAATTAGGCTTGTCCTGTTCGATTTTTATTTTCGAACCTAAAAAGAAAGTACCACAGTAGTGCATTTGTTTTGCCTATAAGTAATTTTTCGGTACTAACACTAAGGAAGTTCCCTCGATCGCTGATCCTGAAATCTCTCTAATCCATGATGAAGTCTGCAACACTGCAGACAATCCACAAGCGAATGATCAACCAAGCTTCATCACTCGTGAAGACTTGGAGCGCTTTTTGAAGGATTATGGGAAGATAGGACATCATCAATCCACCAGCCGTCATCAACCTCCATATCTTTCTGAAATGCACAGAGTTCCTCTTCCCAAAGGTTACACTTCTTCAACATTCACACTCTATAATGGAACAGGAAATGCTCAGGAGAATGTTTCATGATTCTTGGAGTCATTGGGTGAGCATGAGTACAACCACGTTGTGCGTCTGAAGAAGTTTTCAAAGTCTCTGGCAGGAAGAGCATACATACGGTACAACAACATCGTGCCATGGAGCGTTTCCAGTTAGGGTGAAATGGTTAACGCATATATATAAAGTACTTTTTCATTTTAGAACAAGTCACCCTCCCCGATCCGGGAAGGATGTTTCAGAGGAACAATGACCATCATAATGATTATGTGAAAAGGTTCAGAGTCCAAGATTTGGATTGTTATGATCCAAATAAGCAACAAATCATACACTTGTGCATCAATGGAATGATCTTGATCTACATAGCCTTATTATAAAATATCCGTTTCCAGACCTTCTCGGAATTTCATGAAGCAGCAAAGTGATCAACAACTACTGCACCTGCTTTGCTGGAAAGGAAAAAATCTACAAAGACCAAGGAGCCTCGTAATACTCAGCGTCTCTTCAACAAACAATACAATCTTCAACATTACATGAACATTGTTTTTGAAATAAGCAAGAGAAAAGCCGCCTCTCCAGAAGTACAATAGCCCAAGCGTGCAGCTCCGACACCCCAAACTCCGCAAGCACGAAGGAAGGATAATCAAACCCGAATTGCACAAGCTTCGTCTCAGTATCTTCAACAACAAGCGAGACATGATCATACAGATTCAAACTTCCCATGGAAGAAGTAATCGAGTTGCTAAAAGTATAGATCCAATATGGTGTGATCAAGTTACTGCCTCTCAGAAAGGAAACGACTAAAGAGGAAATGGATAATCCTAAGTATTGTCGTTTTCATCGGTTCGACAATCAAATGTGGATAATCCTAAGTATTGCAGTTGTATGTAGCCTCAAGACAAAAGTAAAACAACATAAAAGTGTGTTTACCACTATGACTTTATAATATTTATATACTTTAACTTAGTGAAAGTAATAATCAACTGTATTAATATGCAACCTCGTGCAGTTCGCATCCCAACTGGAAATTTTAATTCTTTTTTGTTCTCTGGTTTTCTCTTTCTTTGAACGCAACTTAAAGTCTTTTCAAGTATTTCTCTGTTGATTCAACGACGTGAATTTCATCCACATCTACACCATATTCCAGTCTCACAACCTCTTACGAGACTACAAAAAAACATCCATTATAAATCTGTGATTAATTGATGGGCGGTTTAGTAAATCAGATAAATTTCCTTGTAAAGTTCAACATGCCCTAAAATGTTGGTTAATACCGAGTGCAATAGAGAGATTACCAGTGTGAGTGAAGTGAGACGGTATTGAGGGTAATACCAGTAACCAAATCTCTGTTGATTAGAATATGCTATTATCAGAACCAGATGTGGGGTGTTATGATCGGAATTGCAGTTGTATCCGGGAAGATTTACACACACCTTGGATATCAAAGAGGATCTTCAAATTGGATAATGACTTCTCCTCCCAAATCAAAAATGATTTTGCATGTTCTGACAAGTTGGTTTAACCTCATCCGGTGTTTTTCCCCCGGTAAGATCCTAAGTACTTGAATCCCTAATTAGAGTTTAATCTAAACAGAGAAAGTGTTTGCTTGATTGTCAAGTTATCTTAGATTGAATTCTAAGCAATCCTCAGTATTGAAACACTATAAATAAAGATTGATGGGATTGTAATTTATGCCGCAAGAGCATGGATGCGGTTCGTTCCACATGGATTAGAATTTTTACCTTTAATTTATGATTAAATAATTTCTAAACTTTACTATGACCAATACATCTTGTCTTCAACGCTCGGTGTTCAGCAAGGTGACCCCCTCGGTCCCCTTTTGTTTGCTTTGACACTTCACCCTCTGGTGAAGTCCATTGCTCCGTGGTGTAAACTTGATTTGCACGCCTGGTACCTGGATGATGGCACCATCATCAGTGATACGATGGAGGTTTCCAGAGCCTTGAGTATTATTGAATCCGAAGGACCGAGCAGGGGTCTTCATCTTAATATCAAGAAAATTGAGGTATTTTGGCATACACCTGATCCACGCAGCATGGAGGTGGGTGTTTTTCCCCCGGATATTAGTAGGCCTAGCAAGGGAGTTAAGATTTTGGGTGGACCTGTGAGTTTGGATTTTGATTTCATCAGTGACATGGCACTTAATAGGGTGAATAAGACTATCCATCTAATGTATGCTATCAAAAAGCTCAAGGATCCCCAGAGTGAGATGTTATTACTCCAAAATTGTGTCGGTGTTTCTAGAATATATTTTGCTATGCGTATTACTAACCCGGAAGCTCTGCAACAAGCCTCTGACCTCTTTGATGACCACTTGTTCCAATATTTGAGGCTTTTAATCACAGGAGATGGAGCTGGTTTTGGGCCTTTGCAACAGAGATTGGCTACTCTTCCCATCAAAGATGGTGGCCTTGGAATATACACCATGGCTGACACGCGCACTTACTGTTATCTTGCCTCTCAGAGTCAGACTGCATCGGTGCGAAAGGTGATACTTAGTAGCTCCTTCTCATCCGATAATGGGGTTGCTTATCAATTGGCTCTTCAGAAGTTCATTAGGGTATGTGGTTTGCCTTCTACTTATTGCGCCAATGACACTGCCCCCCCCCCCTTCTATGCACTCCATGGAAGTCACTTATTTCGATGCAGTTAAGAAGCAAATCACCGACCAATTTACTTTATCTTCAAGAGACTCCATTCTTTGGCAATGCAATCAGATCAAACATGATCAAGATTACCGTTTGGTTGTTCCTATCAGTGGTTTAGATCAGTGCCCAGGTACCAGACAGTTTAGAGTCGTAGTTAGCAATCGTCTTGGTATACCTCTATTTGTTGAGGATGGGTTGTGCTCTTGTTGTAATAGCCTATGAATATCTTTGATGATCACGCGCTTCACTGTGCTAATGATGTTGGACTAAAGTTTCGCCATGACTTAGTACGTGATGTAATTGCGAATATTTTTTTCAAAGCCGGTGTCCCTGCACGCAAGGAGGTTGCTTTGGGTCTTGTATCAGATAATAACAAGGATTTACGTCCAGTATATATCCTTGTTTTCAACTGGGAAAACGGCTAAGATGTGTGTATGGATGTCACAGGAGTTTCATCCTATACTGGAAATGGTGTTCTTTCTTTCGTTCCAGGGCAGACTATATCTAAAGCAATTTCGCGCAAACGTTCTAAATATTTGAATGAGTGTACTTCGCATGGTTATGGTTTGGGTGTGTTAGCTTTTACTACTTTAGGGGAACTTAGTGAAGACTTTATATGTTTTTTCAAGCGTCTGAAGAATTGTTTAGTTATCCATGACACTAAGAGTGGTTTAGGTAGTTTTATTTTTCACAGATTGGGTGTTGTTATTCAAAAAGGAGTTGGTGCTCAGCTTGTTGCTCGGCTACCAACTAAAAACTATGTAATCGTTTAATAAAATAATGAAATAGAATATTTCTAAATAAATGAGTTAAGAAAATATTAATAATACTAGTAAAATAAATGAATCAAAATTAAAAGAACACTATGGTTTTAGGATTCCACCGAATTAATCATGTCTAAGACCTATTTCATCTCTAGAAAATATCCTTGTTATCACTCAGGACAATATTGAAACCAATCTCATGTCTCGGAATACACTATGATTAAAATAATAATTACAACTTTTATGTTGTACCAAAACGGTATAATCGCATTCGCTTATTAAATATTAATAGCCGAAGACTATCCAATATGGTTTAAGAGCGAAGCTAAATATGAAGAGAAATTAATTAAACAATTAATCCCAAAAGAAATAGTTTATTAGAGATTAATAGATTTTCTTACATGATATAATTGGCTTCATCTTTAACCCCAGCAGCGAGAATGAGCTACTCATTATTAAAAAAGGGAAAAACTAAAAGAAAAAAAATAAATAAATCCTAATAAACTATTGTTGGCTCTCGGCTCTTGGACGTCCCTCCCTTTTTCCTTGTATCCACAAAGTATTTATAGCTTTCAAAGGAAACCAGTTTTCTTTTCTATTTCCACCACCACATCATCATTCAATGAGTATGCGCCATGTGTCATGAATAATATAAAATCCTCCGATAGAGTGCGTCACCCGTCAAATAATATGTCATCATTAAACTACATGAAATCTTTATTCTTTGTGAAAATATATTATTCTTTACTAATTTCACTCTTTATAAAAAAAATATCTCCAAATATGATATCGACATAATTAGCCATATTTGTGAATTAATTGGCTCCACACTTTCTACACACGCCTTGACATGTTTTCCACACTCCCATATCCAAATAAATTGAGCAATGAAATAATTCTCCATGTTCTTACTTTCGGGCTTAGCCCATTCAATCATCTTCATTTACTCCTTTTTACGAGTGGAATTCCGCATTTTGGTCCAGCAAGCTTTATTTCCCAAGAATACCTATAAATACACAAAATTGAAAAATAAGTACAAAATATATACTAACAATATAGACAATTGAGACCAACCTAGATACATAAATGTGTCTATGAGAGATGCTCTTTCAACTAGGAAAATTAATCCCTGATACTTTGTGTCCTGGTTGATATCTAAGGTCGTCCTCGATTGACCTAGGTTTCGTATGTGAAACTTAACTAGGTCTATGACTAAAATACTTCGTTTTTGGGATTCGTGAATCCAGGTCCGACTATCTTTATCTTGATAGTTCGTGTATCTTGATCCTGGTTTTCTATTATCGAGGTTCTCGTAATCTCTTTCAGGCAAGATAGATAGTGATCGCAAAGTTCTCTTCATCTTAGACTTTGTGATTCCTCAAGATAGATATCTGAAAATTATTCTTAATTGATAAGTTGAAGATTGTTCTTGAGAGGTGGTAAAGAATCCAAGCTTCTCATCTAAGTGAGTGTAAGTGTTCCAGATTTGTGAGGTTATCTAGATTTTTCTATGACAAACATATTTCCAAGCATTGATCTTTGATCTAAAGGGAAATCAAATAGGCTTATCTGTTATAGGCAGATTGGTATCAAAAGTATTCACTTAGGTTGAAGCATCTCTTAGGCTGTAAAGCACGCTAGCTAAGGGAATCAATTGCGTAGAGCCTTGCGAGGTTCAAGAGACATAAGGAACGCGATTGTAACTAAATCGCTTGGAGGGTGGATTCAGTCTCAACTGCATTCCAGTCCGAAATCTGGTAGTAGGCTAGTATCTGTAGCGGCTCAATACAATTTGGTAGTCAAATATGGACGAGGTCCCGGGGTTTTTATGTTATTGCAGTTTGCTCGTTAACAAAACTTCTGGTGTCATGTGTTTTTCCCTTTCCGCGTTATAATTTTTATCTTTATAATTGGATTTACACAAGTAGTACATATCTAATCTTGGTAGATACGTCCATATAATTGTGATCGATTACGAGACTCGTCTCTTGAAGAATTTGTATCTTAAAATATAGATAACAAGTTTATTACTTTGCGGAATTCCGATTTGACTATTTGGATCTCCCAAGTACTCTTTGAAAATGCGGGGGTCTAACAACCACACCCAACAATTCGTTTGGCAATCTGAATCAACTAGACAATCAGACTCAATCTAGAATAAAGTATATCAAGAGTTTAATATATCCAACTCTTAATTCAATCCACAATCAGCAAATAGAAATCTGCGAGACCGATTGAATATAAGAGGAATTACTTGAACGATAGCAAATACCAATGTTCAAGTGTCAATCAATGTAAATCAACAACCCAAGGTTGGATATTTTAATTGATTGATCTTAACGCACAACCTGTGATATTTCAATTATATAACAAAATATAATACAGAAAAGAAATAACACAGATACCAGAATTTTGTTAACGAGGAAACCGTAAGTGCAGAAAAACCCCAGGACCTAGTCCAGATTGAACACCACACTTTATTAATCCGCTAAAGACTCCGGCCTACTACCAATCAACTTCGGACTGGACTGCAGTTGAAACCTAATCAATCTCACGCTGATTAAAGGTATAGTTGCGCTCCTTACGTCTCTGATCCCATCAGGATACTACGCACTTGATTCCCTTAGCAGATCTCACCCACAACTAAGAGTTGCTACGACCCAAAGTCAAAGACTTGATAAACAAATTTGTCTCACACAGAAAAGTCTATATAATTGAATAAATCTGTCTCCCACAGAAATACCCAAGAGTTTTTGCTCCGTCTTTTGATAAATCAAGGTGAGCATGAACTAATTGATAAACCAGAGTTATATTCCCGAAGAACATCCTAGTACTATCAATCACCTCACAATAAACTTAATCGACTAGCCAAACAAGTTATTGTGGAATCACAAACAATGAGACGAAGGTGTTTGTGATTATTTTTCTATCTTGCCTATCAGAGATATAAATCTCAAGCCAATTTTACAATTGCACTTAATCACGATAGAAACAACAAGATCAGATCACGCAACTACAAAGAGAATATTTGGGTCTGGCTTCACAATCCCAATGAAGTCTTCAAGTCGTTAACCTATAGGGTCTCGAGAAGAAACCTAAGGTTAAAGGATAATCGACTCTAGTTATGCAACTAGTAGCACACATGAGGTGTGGGGATTAAGTTTCCTAGTTGCTAAGGTTCTCCTTTATATAGTTTTCAAATAAGGGTTTGCAATCCAAGTTACCTTGGTAACAAAGCATTCAATAATCACCATTAGATAAAAAACCTGATTCAATCAAGCTAATATCTTTCTACCGTTAGATCGAACTTAGATTGTTACACACAAATGAAATGTACCCTCATTTAGGTTTATGTAATCGTACCCAAACGTGTACACCATGTTGTATCACAAATAGTTAGCCATATGATTACTCTCATATCAACCTTATTCATCTTAACCATAACTAGTTCAAATGACTCAAATGAAACTAGTTAAAGAGTTGTTCAATTTCTATATTCTCATGGATTTATACAAGAACATAATTGAAGCAAAATCGGTTTGATTCACTCGAATTGATACATGAACATTATAGCCACGGTTTGCAAAGATTGCATTCCTTATTGATAAATGTTTTAGGTTCATGTACAACCGATTTTATAAAGTAACCTACTTAAGTATGTGTACTTAAGCAACCAAATTTGAGTTTGTTTTAGTTTTTAAACTCATCAGAAATTCACGGACGTGAGCTTTCTGCCAGTATGCGTACGGGTACGCGTACTTTAGGTA
Source organism: Papaver somniferum (assembly GCF_003573695.1). NCBI lineage: Eukaryota > Viridiplantae > Streptophyta > Magnoliopsida > Ranunculales > Papaveraceae > Papaver > Papaver somniferum. The sequence goes on from NC_039359.1 coordinate 181,051,753, forward strand.
ACTGGATGAGTTTGGTTTTGGTTTTCAAACTCAGCAGGAATTCACGGACATGAACTTCCGCCAGTATGCGTATGTACGCATACTTACCCAGTCTCCTACAACCTTTTTGTATACACACAAGTATGCATACTTTAGGCTCTCGGTTTTGGACTCATACACTAATGTGCGAACACATTATGATTATATCCAAAGATGGTTACAAGATTCTAAACTCTTTATTTCAATCATTGAAACATTCTTCTATAATGATAATAGCCGTTTTCACACACTATTAGCATCAAAGCAATTTTCAAGATATTGAAATAATTATTATCAAACATTACATGTCTTACACCAAATGATTGTATCACACAAACCCTGTAAGATGTTACTCGAAAATTTTCTCATGATATAAGATGAAATTGGTCGAAGCGAAAGCTTACCAACACATATTTCGAGAAATATGTAAGCGAGATATACTCAACTCAAAATCTCAAATGTGTATAGAGAAAACTATATCGTAACACGACTTATGTCTCAATATATGAGATAAAGTAGAAATAGACTTTCCAAATGATAGATGAGTTTAAGTCTCCACATACCTTTTGTCGATGAAGTTCCACAAGATCTCCTTAGTAGTTCTTCGTCTTCAAGTGATAAGCGTCGTGAAGTCTAAATTCAACTACACAAACTATGTCCTAGTCCGAGACATCTATAAATAGGGTAGAAATCAATACTTATAGTTTTGATCACTAACATTGACAAACATGTTTGAGATAGCAATGCATGCGAGTTCGACCGAGCAGTGCTCTAACACTCTTCTTAATAATCAGGTTCACAGACTCGTTAGTCTATGCGTACTGATTGAGAAGAGATAGAGATACAAACTCTATATACATATTGTCAAGGATCATTAAGTTGGTCTACTTGAAATTGTATTAGGTTTTGTCTATAAAGCTTGTCGAACAAAAAAGTTGATGGTATACTTGGTACCCTCTCCTTTTCAATGTTGACTACTCCAATTGGTTATGAAACTCAATCGATTGATCACACCTTCGGCATACATAGAACTGAACGGGGGATATCAAGCCTGATCAAGAAATCTCACCCACTTGGTCATGCTCCATGCACGAGAGATGCAAACTATCATTCTGAGATGGTCCATAAGCATCTTATTACTCACTCAACTTCTTGGTAACAAGAGTTTGATGCTACCTCATCACGTATATAACTTGAGAATGGAAAAGTAATAAATAAGTATTTTTTTTTTGTACTTTTTATTTGTTGTGATCATACCATTTTACGTTTTATTAGGTGTTTCTAGAGGGATCTGAGTATTTTTACGATACTCTATACTGGATAATGCAGAATGTGAATTTTTTCAAGTAGTGAAGAAATTAAAAAATCATCCTTGTCGTGTTGAGACTTGCTCCATAAAGCTGTGACTCTATAGCGTAAATCCATATGTGGTGTCATGGTTGTCTCCTACGCACTTGTATTTGCAAAAAAAGTCAATAGGACTTGGGTGATACCACATCAACAACAGTGAGTCCAAAACGTAATGACTCTATACGGGTATCAACAAGTATTTTGCTCTTGACAAAATATTTTCCCTTCCTATCTGACTCCCAAGCAAGAGATGAAAACAAGAATTATGGGAAAATCTGCTAAATAGATTAAGTATGTTCTTAGATATTATCTTACCATCATGTTGATATTTAAACTTATATTTTTGTTGAAATAAAACTGACCACCTTAAGTTATCCCTGTTGATTATCAAAAATATTTTGGGAAACACAATTCATCTTGGTAAAATACATACTCTTGTTATATTGTATATTATATCATTATTTTGTTAAATTTTCACTCATAAATCAAGACTTGTATGTGAGTCTCAGTGATAGCATCTAAATATTCGTATCGATTTTTACTGAGAAGAATTTTCCAAAAAAGGGTATTTTTGAAATTTATTAGATGATGTAGATATTTCCCTCAAAATATCTATTTGTTCTGTAACTGGTTAAGCCCGATCAGGTTCCCGGCTTAGCGAACTCTCTTATTCATCTCCTTCCTCAACTGTTCATAGTTCGCGGGTTCGCAGAATCTCTTATTTATCTTCTTCCTCAACAATTGACGAACGGTGAGAAGAAAGAAACTTAAGGTTACATAACAGGTTGGATTTCTCATTATTTTGGAGTTGATTTTCTACAATCTTGATACCACCTTGCTTGAAATCAATTTTATTCTTCAAGAAGTGTGTCAATTGAAGTGATTGATCTCTAAAAGGTCCCTTCCAAGTAAGTTATTCCTTTTTCTCCTTCTTAATTTACCATTTATAGTAAGTATGGTTAGAATCGAAGGGGATGCTATGAAACCTAAGAAAATGGCTAAGGTATCTTCACAAAAGGCATTTTACCCTCAAGGAGGAAGGAGAATCAAGTAATTAAATTTATTTTAGGATTATTTTTGTTGCTAAAGAATGCTCCAAAACATATGACAAAATTCTTTCTAGAGGTCTTATATAGAAAATAAATTGGTTACGGAGTACGTGGATTTTGGTGAACTATCATGATTTCAAAAGTATAATCTTTGAGGCATTTTTGAAGGACATGGTGAAGGTTTTGATGTTCTCACAAGGCTATTCCATACCAACTGAAAAGACGAGGTACCCAAATACACCACAGCCTTTTATTTATCCACCTATAAGTCCTCTACCGAAAGTGATTGTCTATGGACTGAGTCGAAACAATACAACAAATCGGTTCAAACTCCGTGTGATCGTCTATGGATATGAGATCGAGACAATACGACAACAAGATAACTTGTGTGATTGACTATGGACACAAGATCGAGAGAATACAACAACGAAGTATGATACTTGATAATAGAGTCGGACTTAACCAAACTCTATAGGATCACTATCAAGTATATGCGGAGTAAACGTTTGTGTAATTTAATTTAAATTATATAAACAAATATAATTGCGGAAAATAAAAGTAAATCACACAGGAAGATTTTGTTAACGAGAAAAACTGCAAATGCAGAAAAACCCCGGGACTTAATCCAGAATTGAATACTATCAGAATTAAGCCACTATACAAAATCTACACCAACTTCGTATAGTTGAGACCAAACAACTACCCCTAGTTCACTTAGTTTCCTCAGTATCCCTGCGCTTCCGACTTCAATTAGTTCAAGCAATTCCTTTGGATCGTATTTCAAACAGTAAAGGAACAACAAATCTGTTTGGTAACAACTCTTTCGATTCTTTCAAGATAAAGATATCTCATGTCATACGCAAATTCTCTTCCGTTTAATCTAATAAACTCTTTTGCGTGGTTAGATCAATTTATCCAATAATTACCAAAGTAGTCAAGTTTAGATTCGCAATCAATCAGTATAGATCTCAATGAGAAGCTATAAAGCGATGCCGATCTCATGCAACTAATCAATCGAATAAATCCGATCAAGGTTTGTGCACACCAAAAATATATGAGAACTAAATATTCTTCATCTTCAAATCTTCTTTGATATTCAATAAACACCTGCACAGACCACTTGAATCTCTTATGATCAATCACACATAGAACAGAGTCTGTCAATAATGGATTATCACAAGATGTCTTTAGATCTACAAACAGTTCTAAAGATCCCGTTGATACTTTGATCTAGTTTGAGTAAATCTTATATCAGAAGAGAAGATTCTCAAGAATAAACAAACTATGTGCAATCAAAGTTTCAACAACCGTTAGTCAATCAAATCAACCGAAAACTAATAACACTACAATTACCTAGTTTCCTCCCAGTGGTTCTCGTAAAGCTTCTTGATCCCACAGAAGTATTTAAACGAGCAGTCGTAAGAGATTTCACCTAATTAGGATACTTTCCTCTCTGAATAGACGGCTCCACCAGAAACAACAAGAATGAAGTTTGCCTGGCTCTTAGGATGGTTTTCTAGAAATGCAAACTTAGGTATTTATAGACCAAGGATGTTTGGACACCAAGGAATTTCCAAAACCGAAAATATTCTCAAGATATGCAATGAATAGCAAAATTCGGTTTTCCTAATTCCAATAAATGCTTATCCAAAATTTCCGAAATTTCTCAATAGAAAGTCCCCAATTAGTAAATGCGCATTACTAATTTTTATTCTCTAGAGATATGCATGTAATTGCTGGTAATTAAAGCATATAAAACAAAAAACCTTAATTAAACTCTCAATTTATTTTGGCACAGGATCTCCTTGAGTATTAAAGAATTTTTTTGAACAATAAATGATAAGAATTATTGTACGTGTTCAAAGTATGTTGACATCTTTTCACTATAAATCCTTATCCATATTTACATGGATTTACATTCTTGGAATCGTTTATACCACACTTCCAAACAAGTTTAGTTTTGGTTCACCTATATTCCAAGATAACTATGTGATTGATCAAATATCAAATCATATATATGGGTTCAATCGGTTCTACAAATCACTAGGATCGGTTATACCTCAATATGGAAATACTTTTGATCGGTCACACAAGTTACCAGGACAGATTACATCAGTTACCAGGATCGATTACATCAATTACCAGGAACAGTTACCATATTCTCATGGCATTGCTTGTGACCGGTCACACCAATTATCAGGACTAGTTACCAATTACAAGGATCGATTACACAACACTCTGTGATCGGTACACCAATTACTAGGATCGGTCACACCAATTACAAATATCGGTCATACCATCTCATGGTGATTACTTAGGATCGGATATACTAATTAATAAAAACTAGTCATACCAAATCATTAGTCAGGCACTTGTGATTAGTTATACCAAGATACATAACAAAGTTACGATCGGTTCTACCATCTCACACATATTGGTAATCCAAAGATTTACAATGAATAGCCGTACCAATAAGCCTAATGATTTCCCTTTCGAAAAATAAGTTCATGAATGTATTTCCTTTAACCAAATGTAATACATTGTTTCCTAGGATGAAATATTCACCATAACCCATTCACATAATCATAACAATATATACAAGATTATGTCGATGTCATATCTACGAAGTTCAAAATATAAGCGTTATACTTCGTAGTCTAATTCCCTAATATTATGATCATGCAATTTTGACCATGTCACATTACTAGAGTATTATACAATATGTATAGTATATACAGCTTCGAAGTTATGTTTTCAATATAGCACGACTTGACAGATACGTTAGGAATGAAGCAGTTCAAGTCAATATTACTAACCTTGAGAGGAAGGATGATGTTGTCGTTGTAGTTCACTTTTTCTTCACATTCTTAAGGTCTTCGGAGTAATACTTGTATGTTTCAACATTCCTAGACTTTCTAGTCTAACCTAAACGAAGTTGAATCTAGTATATAATCAAGCAACTTTAGATGAGTTTTGACACACTAAAATATGACAACCAAACTTGACATACCAACGCTTGGTGAGTTCAACCGATCTATGGTCTAACAATCTCCCCCTTTGTAAATTTTAGTGACAAAACTCTTATTATATATGGATAAACAAATTACGTAAAAATTAATTTTACATACGCTTGATTCCAAGTTTCAACAACACAATAACCTGGATATATTCAATCAATAAATGTCATTGTTGGCATTTGAATAACAAAAGCTTATACTCCCCCCAAAGGTGAGATAGATAAACATTCCATCCAAACATCTTTGTTATTCCCCTTTTGTAGTCAGAATTACTACACAACTATATGTTATGTTTCTCCCCCTTAGTCAATGCTTTACTCTTTCGTTAGATATAACGTTTAAGCACAATTTTCCTTTCATTAATGATTTAAAATCACTTGTTTATTCCATATATTTCTCCCCCTTTTTGTCACAAAATGACAAAGGTTCGAGAAAATAAAGGATAAACCGAAAGGATCTTACAAATCTAAAAGACTTGTAAACAACCTATAAGAGTTAAGCACGAAGGTTTCACATACCACTTTAGATAACCAATATTAAAACCGAAAATACAAGTAATTTAGTTTTAATATGTTATCAAGGAAACAATTGACCGAAGCAATTTTCCCTAATAGTTTAACAAATTGACTAAGAAACTTAGTTCCCTTATTAAACCGATTGCAAGCATACAATCGCTTATGTCGATAAGACCAAAACAAAGATCAGAATTAACTTTATTTCTCTCATTAGGCTCTAACTATTCAGACAATAACTTGACATTTCTCTTTAGACAAGACAAACACTAGGTTAGTTAACTAGTTTTTCTTGTCAAGGCATTCTGTTAGACTTGAATAACCGAATCCTCCAATTTGATAAGTCTAACTAAGATCAGAATTAACTTTGTTTCTCTTAACCGGAATCGATTTAGACTAACCATATGATCCCGTATTTCGTCAATCCATAAACAATATATACAAACCAAAATAAATTGACTTGCACAATTATTTTCTTAACCGGAATCAATTGAAACAAACATAGACATTATAGCACCGCAATTGCACCGAATTTCAAGCAAAAACACTTGACACCCAACTGAAAAACGGGGGTCTAACAACCACACCCAATACTTCGTTTGGAAAACTGAATAGACAAACTCCAATATACTTTCAAGAGAATCAATTAGACAGTTAGACTCAATCTATAAAAAGTATATCAAAGAGTTTTATATCTCTATCTCTTGATTCAATCCGCAATCAGCAAATAGGGATTTGCGAGCCCGATTGAATATAAGAGGATTATCTTGAACGGTACCAAAGACCAATGTTCAAGTGTCAATCAATTCACTCAACAACCCTAAAGCCGGATACAAGAAATGATTGATCTTAATGTACAACTTGTGATATTTCTGTTATATAAGTAAAATATAATGCGGAAAAGAAATAACACATACACCAAAATTTTGTTAACGAGGAAACTGCAAATGCAGAAAAACCTCGGGACCTAGTCCAGAATAAACACACACTGATTATAAGCTGTTACACCAATTTCCTACTACCTATTCGGACTATATGTAATACCTTCTTCATCACTTGTAGAACTCCTAGCAGAATACCGATTCTCTTTAGAAATTCTTCACATAAATCTTCTAGCAGAACCGAGGCTCTCTTTAGAACATACCACAACACGATTGATACGATTCGATATTTTGTTTGCAAAAAACACCGGTTTGATTTACCTTTAGATATGAATCAAGGTTTTGGAAATCTTGTGTTCATTTTGATAAAAATAATTACTAGGTAAAAGTAATATCAAAAAAAACTCGTAGATTAGGGATTATTATACTCTTCAAAAATAAGAAGAGAAACCTAATAACTCTACAACAAGAACAACTAGAATAAATCTAGAGATATCTTGTTTAAAACTTCTCAAGGATTTTTACGAGATGCCTCAATAGAAGTTTTTCTTTCTAGTCTCCGATTTCAACTAACAAGTGTTGGTATACGATCGGAAACTGAAATCTATCAAAACCTAGGGTTTATGATCAACAACTCTTGAATGGTTTTATATCAGAAGAGAAAACCTTAGAATAGACAAGAGGTGAAAAACCTAGATTACAAGTTGTATAATCAATCACGAAGATTTAATTCAACTTGGCTTTGTGATCCCCAATACAAAGACTTTATCTCACTCTTGTTCACGAAGAACAGAAGACATGGAAACAACCTGCAAAGCTTACGCCTATTTTCCAAAAGGGATGAACAATAGCTTCGAAGCTAAGCAAAGCTATTTCACTTATTCAAGACTCTCCTAATTATGGGAGTCTTTCCTAAGTTATAAATATTATGTATAAATAATTAAATAGCAAATATTTATTTATGGGAATAAATTACATTTTAACTTAGGCAGGAATTAAAATTTATCACAAACACTTTAATATGGTAATCAAATATGTTTGGATTAATATCCATCTTGCCTAGACAAGGAAACATCACCAACTTGACCAAAAATAGCTTTTATTCACGTAATTGGGCCCAAATCCGTGAACTGTTACAAACAGCCAATGGATTGTTTCCTACTAACGAACTTTAGTAAATCACTCATAACTTCATCGTTATAACTCGGAATTGAGTGATTCTTGGCTCGTTGGATTCGTAAGATCATCCACTATAACATGAGATTATTTATAAGAATAAAGGTTATTGTCTCCAAGGTCATGAATCAAATAACCTCACATATATATACATAAATGTACATTTACCGTCATCGAAATTGTTCCATAGTGTGAGCATATATCTTGATATATTAGAAAGGTATAATTGAACAAGAATCCAAATAAAATCAATCACATACCTTTGTTGATGAAGTTCTTGTTGACGTCTTCTTGTAGTTTTCAATCTTCATCCTTTAAGGATAGCTTCGATTCAACTTCTTAGACCTAATCTAGTCCGAAACTATCTTTAGTATGCTAAATCAAGAATGCATTTTGGCAACTAAAATTGACAACTAACTTGACATACCAACGCTATTGGGTTCAACTGAGCAGTGCTCTAACAATCTCCCATTTGTCAATTCTAGTGACGAAACCATTTTACATATGGATTGTACTTGACAAAACCAAAAACCTACATGCTTGATTTCTTTGGTTCTTCAACTATGAGTGTGCTCATCCTGTACTTGTTGAAGATCCATCATAGTATTATTACACAGCATCAAAGTTTCAATGTATCACAACTTTGACAATAATACTACGGTGATATGTATCACTCCCCCTTAGTCAATACTCCATCTCACATGGAAACCACTCCCTCTTACATAATGATCCGAAAACCATATGTATTTGTAGTGTGAATTATATATTAATTCTCCCCCTTTTTGTCAATAAAATTGGCAAAGCTACGAGAACGGGATCATAATGAAATTTTCGAAAGAGACATTTCATGACTAAAAGGAAAAATACATACCAACTAATTTAGATGCAATCATAAAGCCGAAGATAAATGCATTCATCAAGGAGTTTAAAGACACAAGATAACCCCTCTAATATTCCACAGCCGCACACCCCTCAAGATATGACCATTAAGCACAAGTTCAAAAGAACTCTCCCCCATTTGTTGTCATTCCCGAAGGAACAACAAGAGAGACCTTACTCCATATATAAGGATTTATATATTGGATTTTAGAAAACCCACAAAGGAGATGCGAACTAAGAACCAATCATTGAAAGTTTCTCATGAGATCAAGTTACTGAACAATAGAACTATCTCATGGTAATAATACACAATATGTAATCATGAAGATCAACCATTGTGATCATCTATTCTAAGATACAAAATTGTATTAACAAGAATTGATATGCTTAGAAGGAAGAATAATCTTTTCCATAAGGATTTACACCAAGAATGGTTACCATAAGAGTATGAAAAAGATTTTTTGACAATAAAAACCAACATCCATGGCTTTGATAATTGCTTCTAACCTGTTATATTTAAGAATTCCAATCACAAATCAAGTTAGGTAATTAAGACTCATACACGTGGTATCTAACCATATTCATCTTAACCATAACTAATTCAAATGACTCAAATGAACTAGTTAGAGAGTTGTTCAATTGCAAGGAAATCTTATGCAACTACACAAGACACAATTGAAGCAAAGACGATTTGATTCACTTGAGTCGGTTCATGAAATTTATAGCCACGGTTTGCAAAATGCATTTCTTAGTTTATATAAATATAAGTTCACAAACAATCGTCTTTAGATATAACCTAACTCAAGTTCGCTGACTAGGTTCGCGGACTTAAGTTACCGGGCAGAGTTTACAAACTCCAGCAGAAATTCTCGGGTATGAGAACTTTGCCAGTTCGTGGACTGGGTTCACGGACTTAGCTTCACGCAAGTAGTTTGTCAACTCCAGCAGAAATTCTCGGGTTGAGAACTTCGGCAGTTCGCGGACTTGGCTCACGCCATTCTTCCGGTTCTCTTGATCAACAAAGTTCGGAAACTTTGGTTCAAGGAATAGGACTTACACATAAATGTGTTTCCACAACAATGCTTATGTCCACCATTGGTTATGTAATCTAAGCTCTCATTTCAATCATTGAAACATTCTTAGAGGACATTATATAGTTGTTACACCATTTCTCGTCAAAGCAATTTTCAAAGTGATTGAAACATATCATGACTTTCGTCACTAGGTAAAGATAAACTTGGTTGAAGCGAAAAGCTTACCAACACATATTTTGAGAAATATGTAAGTGATTTAGACTCAGCTTGAAACAATAAATTGTTCCACACATCCAGAAATTACCCAACACAATATGCGCGCCCCAATTCTTTTGCAATCCTCACCGTATTTAATAGGGCTTCATGGTGAGGATGCATTTTCAACACAATCAGGTTGTGTTGAGGTGAGCAAAATCTTGCTCACGACAGGTATTCGAAACAAAATCAAACATGGAATCTAGGAATTTAACAACTTCCTTGAAACTTTCAATAACTGTTCCATACCTTTTTAAGATGTTATCCCTTGTCGACCTCTTGTCTGGGAGATCCTTCTTAATAGTACTCGTTGCTTTACAGGTCTTCTTTGGTACCCATTTCTGAGCAGCTTTTGGAGAAACGTATTTCTTTTTCTCCCTAATATAATTACGAAACTTCTTGGGAGGAACCTGAAAAAACTGATATTATGAGACTCAGTTTTTCTCCAGTTTGGAACATTAGATCTTGTCATCTTAACAGAATAAGATCTGGTTTTATCTCGTTTAAGAAATCTGCAATTCCTTTGCAAGTGACCTGGTTTTCCAAAATAAAAACAATGTTTAATAGAATGGAAAAAGTTATGTTTAGTGTTACCTGAATGTGTATGTACTTGCTTTGGAGCTTGACAGAATTTCCTCTTTTCGTTGTCGACAGTTGGTATAGATACTTTAATTTTGTCAACCGTGGAAGGTTTTGGTTGAGAAGAAACTTTAGCTTTGACAAATTTTACCTCTTTGCAAATACTATGAGCGTCTATTCCTTCATAGCCCAATCCTCGTGTATCACGATGAATTCTACATGCTCCCAATATCGAGGTTAATTTATCTGAGCTGTTATTTCTATACAAACTCTCTTTTAAGCTCGAGTTTTTTTCTTCCAAACTTTTGACCTTCTCAAGCGCAATAACTAGATCATTCTTGGATGATTCACATTGAACTTTGAGATCTTCTCGTTCTGAATCAAATAACAAGTTCATCTCAATGTTTTCCAAGTTATCTAGCTTTGCTTGAAGAATAATTTCCCGATCACGACCTTCGGCAATTTCTTCTTTAAGCTTTCATATTTCGTTGAGATAATCTCTTGCACCACTAGAATCAAGTTGGTCTTGCAAGTCTTTATTTCGACTACAAAGTCTATCATATTTAACTTTCTCACTGAAAAGGTGTTTTCAGCTTCCGAGAGTTTTTTATGACTTTCTTTAAGAAGGTTATTAGCAATTGGATCCACATGGAACACTTCTTCGTCAGAATAAGAATCAGTATCCGCAAGAATTTTTCCAGAAGCTAATGCAACCTCGCCAGCCAACTCTTGAGGATTATAAAATTCAGGTCCATCATCAAGAGTAAGCAAATCTGCTGCATATGCCGATTGTCTACGGTTCCAGCTAGGACATACTGAAGACAAGTGCCCGAAACCATGACAGCTATAACATTGTACATCATCCTTAGAAGATGTTACACTTTTAAAAAAAACCCTTTTTCTTGTCTCTCAAGAATTTTCTAAATTGTCGTGGAGTAACATCTGTAGTATCTGGCGAACCAGATTTATCCTTAGAGGATTCAGAATTGTTTGTAGCTTTAAGAGAAATCACCTCTTTTATTGCGTGTTAATTATCAAAGATCTTTAACTTTCCAGCAAGAGTATTTCTGGATAGTGTATAAAGATCGTTTCCTTCTTCAATGGCATGTTTCTTAGAATCGTATCTTGATGGTAGAGACCTGAGAATTTTGCATACAATATCTTTCTCCGGAATAGTTCTTCCTAACGCAAATGAGGAGTTAACTATTTGAGAAAGTCTTTGGTTAAACTCATCAAAGGTTTCATCATCAGACATGCGAAGGTTTTCCCAGTCAGAAGCTAGATTTTGAAGCCTTGCTTCTTTCTCTGTGGCATTCCCTTCGAATACGGTTTCTAAGATATCCCAAGCATCTTTAGACTTATTACACGTAGTAACGTGGTGCTGAAGATCTGGGGTAATGGCGTGGATGATCGCATTTAATCCTTCAGAATTTTGCTTTGCAACAAGAATCTCAAGATCATTGTAATCACCAATATTCTTTTCAACAGTTACACCGTCTACTGTAACTGATGGAGGATCATAGCCATTAACAATACAAACTCATGATTGAAAATCTCGCGCTTGAATGAAAGAACGCATAACAATTTTCCGCCATAAATAGTTCGTTCCATCGAAGACTGGACGTACGTTTATAGAGATAACACCTCTGTCCATAGAATCAGATTGCTACAAACACAAACTTATGAGGTCTTAGCGTGTTTTCCTGCTCTGATACCAATTGAAAAAGCGGGGGTCTAACAACCACACCCAATATTTTGTTTGGAAATATGAATAGACAAACTCCAATATACTTTCAAGAGAATCAACTAGAAAGTTAGACTCAATCTAAAAAAAATATATCAAAGAGTTTTATATCTCTGTCTCTTAATTCAATCCGCAATCTACAAATAGGGATTTGCGATCCCTATTGAATATAAGAGGATTAACTTGAACGGTACCAAAGACCAATGTTCAAGTGTCAATCAATTCACTCAACAACCTTAAGGCCGGATACAAGAACTGATTGATCTTAACGTACAACCTGTGATATTTATGTTATATAAATAAAATATAATACGGAAAAGAAATAACACATACATCATAATTTTGTTAACGAGGAAACTGCAAATGCAGAAAAACCCCGGGACCTAGTCCAGAATAAACACACACTGATTATAAGATGTTACATCAATTTCCTACTACTATTCGGACTAGATGTAATACCTTCTTCAACACTTGTATAACTCCTAGCAGAATACCGATTCTCTTTAGAAATTATTCACACAAATCTTCTAGCAGAACCCAAGGCTCTCTTTAGAAGATACCACAACATGATTGATGCGATTCGATATTTTGTTTGCAAAAAACACCGGTTTGATTTCCCTTTAGATATGAATCAAGGTTTTGGAAATCTTGTGTTTATTTTGATAAAAACAATTACTAGGTAAAAGTAATATCAAAACAAACTCGTAGATTAGGGATTATTATACTATTCAAAAATAGGAAGAGTAACCTAATAATTCTACAACAAGAACAACTAGAATAAATCTAGAGATATCTTGTTTAAAACTTCTCAAGAATTTTTACGAGATGCCTCAATAGAAGTTTTTCTTTCTAGTCTACGATTTCGACTAACAAGTGTTGGTATACGATTGGAAAATGAAATCTATCAAAACCTAAGGTTTATGATCAACAACTCTTGAATGGTTTTATATCAGAAGAGAAAACCTTAGAATAGACAAGAGGTGAAAAACCTAGATTACAAGTTGTATAATCATTCATGAAGATTTAATTCAACTTGGATTTGTGATCCCCAAGACAAAGATTTTATCTCACTCTTGTTCACGAAGAACAGAAGACATGGAAACAACCTGCAAAGCTTACACCTATTTTCCAAAAGGGATGAAAAACGTGTAAACTCACGAACCCTTTATTTATAATGAACAATAGCTTTGAAGCTAAGCAAAGATATTTTCCTTTTTCAAGACTCTCCTAAATGGGAGTCTTTCCTAAGTTATAAATATTATGCATAAATAATTAATTAACAAATATATATTTATTTGAATAAATCACATTTTAACTTAGGCAGGAATTAAAAGTTATTACAAACACTTTAATATGGTAATCAAATATGTTTGGATTAATAGCCATCTTTCCTAGACAAGGAAACATCACCAACTTGACCAAAAATAGCTTTTAGTCACGTAATTGGGCCCAAGTCCGTGAACTGTTACAAACAGCCCATGGACTGTTTCATACTAACGAACTTTTGTAATTCACTCAAAACTTCATCGTTATAAATCGGAATTGAGTGATTATCGGCTCGTTGGATTCGTAATCTCATCCACTATAACATGAGATTCATTATAAGAATAAAGGTTATTATCTCCAAGGTCATGAATCAAATAACCTCAAGTATATATACATAAATGTACATTTACCATCATCGGAATTGTTCCATAGAGTGAGCATATATCTTGATAGATTATAAAGGTATAATTGAACAAGAATCCAAATGAAATCGATCACATACCTTTGTTGATTAAGTACTTGTTGATGTCTTCTTGTAGTCTTCAATCTTCATCCTTTAAGGATAGCTTCGATTCAACTTCTTAGACCTAATCTAGTCTGAAACTATCTTTAGTATGCTAAATCAAGAATGCATTTTGGAAACTAAATTGACAACTAACTTGACACACCAACGCTAGTGGGTTCAACCGAGCAGTGCTCTAACACCAACATAAGGAAGATAAACAATAAGTCAAATAAATTGACACAGTTTTTCTTAATCAGAAACAATTGAATCATAAACACACACATCCATACACAATAATGGAACATATAAATTGTACCGAAATTTTAATAAGCAAAAGCAAAATATATGCAATATAAACAGGCTTTTCTTAAACAGGAAAACGATTAACTAACAAATTCGTTACCTCAGATTCCACAGCCTCTTCTTCCCAGAAAGATATACCATTAAGCGCAAGTTTAAGTAAGAACTCTCCCCCAGTATGTTGTCATCCTCTCTCAAGAACAAAAGAACAATAACAAAGGCAACCTTTACCAGAGAAATGTCGAAATGGTTTTAACTAATGTGTGCCAATAGCAAAAGTTGAAAACCCGAAACACATATGTTATGCTAAACACAACTCATGAAAACATAAATTGATTCAACATAGGGTGACTTTCATATATGAGTTTCAATAGGAACACCTTATGATCTTTTGATAAAGCCTACCAACATGGGATAGAACTTAATCCCGCTAAATCAAAAAGCCACACGAACCATAAGGGTTACATCATATGAGATCGAATATTAAAGTTAATGAAAACCGAAATTAGACATCCCATAAACCGAATACACATAGCAAAAATATAAACATTTATTCACAAGCTATGTAATCGGTAACTATCACATGAAAAATTATAAGAAATAATTTTATTCATAAATAATGATAGTTTTATTCAAAAATAGACCTCATACAATAATTGAAATAAATCAAAACATTGATGTCTATTTTATGTAAATAAGAATTCAATCTTATTCATCTTTGTTATCCTCAGTCTCCATGATTTCATCAAGATTCTCTACAAACATTTCCAAATTGGTAGAGTGAGAACTAATCATTTGAAGATCATAAAAATCTCTATAAGATACCCAACATACATTATGAAAGATAATTTCCTTGTGAGTAGTTGAGGATAGTTCTGTCAGGAGTTCTTTTCTTCCAATCAACTCAAGAACTCCTTCACAAAGACTAGTTGCCCTAACTTCCGTAAGGGAGGGCATAATATGATAAGAGCATAATTCATAACAGAGCTCGAATCTTCCCTTGTTAGAGGTATCCAAGACACCTTCTACTTGATGAATACAGTATTCTACAACAAATTCACTATAAACTTTCCCATTCTAAGTAAAATAATTATATGAAGTTTTCTGGTTAATAGATCTTGAAATCTACAAGAGTATATTAGATTTGATATAGCATTTTTTAGGTGTTTCATGGTTCTACCAATAAAATCATGAAAGGTCCGAATATAAGTTGGGTTCTTATAAGATTTTTGACTTCTTATAAAAAGAAACTTTTTATTCGAATTAACCGTAGATTTTTCGGAAATCTTTATTAAGAGGGAACAAATAGAATTACACAATTTGTTCAAACAAATTTCTAAAACACAAAGTAGTTTTTGGGTAAGGATAAATTTGTTCTTATGTAATAGTGCATTATTTTTGACTGTTTTTCCTCTTCCATTTCTTGAGATATGATACATCATCATATTCAAAATTTGTTTCCAAAATTGTTCCTTTTAAAGGACGAGAAGCAGATCTTGATCCTCTAAAGTCATTTTTCCTGTACCCCTTTTTAAATGACTTTGGAGTATAATGAACATACCATGGATTAACATAGTAGTTCTTTTGTCTCTTTGTTGGGAAATAGGGATCAAGATTCTTCGTATAGGAAGCTTTTGCCAATTCTTTTGATAAAAAACGAAGAGCATTTTGCATCCTGCGAATCTTACACTTTCTTTGTAAATAATCTTTATTACCACAATAATAACAATGTTTAGTATTATTGAAAAAGCGGGAGTCTAACAACCACAACCAATATTTCATTTAGGTATGGACTAACTCCAATATAATTCCAAGAGAATCAACTAGACAGTCAGACTCAATCAAGGAAAATATATCCAGGAGTTATATCTCAAATTCTCAAATCAATCTGCAATCGAACATATGGAAATCCGTGAGCCGAATCAATATGAGAAATAACTTGGATGGTACCAAAGACCAATATCCAAGCGTCAATTAGTTTCAATCAACAAACAGAGGTTGGATTTACCAATTGATTGAACAACGCACAACCTGTGATATTTTAATTATATAGAAAATATAATGTGTTAGAGCATTGCTCGGTCGAACTCGCATGCGTTGTTATCTCAAGCATGTTTGTCAATGTTAGTGATCAAAACCATAAGTCTTGATTTCTAGCCTGCTATAGCTAAGTCTCGGACTAGGATAGAAAGTGTAGTTGAGCTCAAGGACTTCATGGCGATTCATCATACAAGAAGAAGAACTACTCAAGCAACCGGTGGAACTTCTCGACAAAAAGAAATGTGAAGACTTGAACTTAACTGTCACTCAAAAGTCTATCTACTCTATATCCTACTCTTTGAGACAAGAAGGCATATGATATATATATAGACTTTGGTTATACACATTTGATATTTCGAGACGAGTATACCTCGCCTATCTATATCTCGAAATATGAGTTGGTAAGCTTTTTTCTTTAACCAAGTTTATCTTTACCATGTGACGAAAGTCATAATATGTTTCAATCATCTTGAAAATTGCTTTGACGAGAAATAGTGTAACAACTACATAACGTCCTCTAATGCTTCAATGATTGAAATGAGAGTTTAGATTACATAACCAATGGTGGACATGAGCATTATTGCGGAAACACATTTATGTATAAGTCTTATACCTTGAACCAAAGTTTGAGAACTTTGTTGATCAAGAGAACCGGAAGAATGGCGTGAGCCAAGTTCGCGAACTCAGTCCGCGAACTGCCGAAGTTCTCAAACTCGAGAATTTCTGCTGGAGTTGACAAACTACTTGCGCGAACCCAGTCGCGAACCGGCGAAGTTCTCATACCCGAGAATTTCTGCTGGAGTTTGTAAACTATTCCCGGTAACTTAAGCCCGCGAACCTAGTCTGCGAACTTGAGAAAGGTATATATCTGAAGATGATTTCTGAACTTAAACTTAAAAAAGACTAAGGAATGCAGTTTGCAAACCGTGGCTATAAAAGTTCATGAGCCGATTCAAGTGAATCAAATCATCTTTGCTTTAATTGTGTCTTGTGTAGTACATGAGATTTCCTTGCAATTGAACAACTCTATAACAAGTTCATTTGAACTAGTTATGGTGAATAAGAACGTGGTTGATATGGAATGCTCATATGGCTAACCTTTTGGTTAACTATTGTTGAACCAACAAGTGCATATGTTTGGGTACGATTAACAAACCTAGAAGCGTGCATTGTCAAGTGTGTGTAACAAGCTAAGTTTTCGATCTAACGGTTGAGAAATATTATCTTGAATCTAAATCAGGTTTTCATCTAACGGTGGATATTGATTGCTTTGTTACCAAGGTAACTTAATTGCAAACCCTGATTTGAAAGACTATATAAGGGGAACTCTAGTATTTGTGCAAAACCAATCCTCACACCTCACGTGTGATACTAGTTTGCATACTAGAGTCGGTTCTCCTTTAACCTTTGGTTTTATTCTTCTAAAACCAGGTTAACGACTTAAAGACTTCATTGGGATTGTGAAGCCAGACCGATACTACTTTTATCATAGTTGTGTCATCTGATCTTGCATCTTCTATCCTACGAGTACAATTAGATTGATTAGCTTGAGATTGATATCTCCGATAGGCAAGATATAAAAAGTAATCACAAACATCTTCGTCTCATTGTTTTTGATTCCGCAAAATATTGTTTCGCTACCATATGATTAAGATTGTTGTGAGGTGATTGATAACTCTAGGTTGTTCTTCGGGAATATAAGACCGGATTATCAATTGGTTCCTGTTCACCTTGATTACTATCAAAAGACGGAACAAAATCATTTAGGTTTTTTTTGTGGGAGACAGATTGATCCTTTGATAGACTTGTTTGTGTGAGACAGATTTGTTTATTGTCAAGTCTTCGACTTTGGGTCGTAGAAACTCTTAGTTGTGGGTGAGATCAGCAAAGGGAATCAAGTGCGCATTATCCTCCTGAGATCAGAGGCGTAGGGAGTACAACTACAGTCTATTCCGAAGTTAGCTTGGAGTAGGCTAGTGTCTGTAATGGCTTAATACAGTGTGTGTTCAATCTGGACTAGGTCTCGGGGGTTTTCTGCATTTGCGGTTTCCTCGTTAACAAAATTCTGGTTGTTTGTGTTATTTATATTTCCGCATTATATTGTTTATCTTTATAATTGAAATAATACAGGTTGTGCGTCGTAGATCATCAATTATAATATCCAACCTTTGGTTGTTGATTTACATTGATTGATCATTGGATATTAGTCTTTGGTACCATCCAGGTTATTCCCTATGTTTGATTAAAGACTCGCTAATTTCTATTAGCTCGAGTAGATTAAATCAAGAGAGAGATATTAACTCCTCGATATAATTTAATCTAGATTAACCCTGACTGTCTAGTTGATTCTCTATCAAATTATATTGGAGTTAGTCCATACAGATTGCGAAACGAAATATTGGGTGGTGGTGTTAGACCCCCGCTTCTTCATAATGCGAAAAATAAATAACACAGACACCAGAAGTTTTGTGTTAGAGCACCGCTCGGCCGAACTCGCAAGCGTTGCTCTCAAGCTTGGTTGTCAAGTTTAGTTGCCAAAACTATAAGTCTTGATTTCTAGTCTACTTGTAGCTAAGTCTCGGACTAGGATATAAAATGTAGTTGAGATCTATACTCCACGGCGTTCATCATACAAAGACGAAGAACTACTCAAGGAACTGGTGGAGCTTTATCGACTAAAAGGTATGTGGAGACTTGAACTTATCTATCACTCAAAAGTCTATCTACTCTATCTCCTATCTTGAGACAAAAGTCTTATTGCTATATAGACTTCGATTATACACATTTGCTATTTCAAGCCGAGTTTATCTCGCTTATCTATTTCTCGAAATATGTGTTGGTAAGCTTTCGCTTTGGCCAAGTTCATCTTTACTAGTGACGAAAGTCATATTAGTTTCAATCACTTGAAAATTGATTTGACGAAAAATAGTTTGTGAACAACAACTATATAACGTTCTTTAAGAATGTTTCAATGATTAAAATGAGAGTTTAGAATATGTAACCATCTTTGGATATAAGCATATAGTGTGTTCGCACATTAGCGTATAAGTCCAAAACCGGGAACCAAATGTATGCATACTTGTGTGTGTACTAAATGGTTGATGGAGACCGGGTAAGAATGTGTACCCGTATGCATACTGCCGGAAGTTCACGACCGTGAATTTATGCTGAGTTTGGAAATCAAAACCAAATCAATCCGGTTACCAAAGTATGCTTACCCGTACGCATACTAGCGGAAAGTTCATGTCCGTGAATTTATGCCGAGTTTGAAAACCAAAACAAACTCAAATTTGGTTACTTAAGTATGCATACCCGTACGCATACTTAAGTGTGTCATTTTCTAAAATTGGTTTGTTCATGAACTAAAACATTTATATATTAGGAATGAAATTTGCAAACCGTGGTAATGTTCGTGAATCGATTCAAGTGAATCAAAACCAATTTTGCTTCGATCGTGTCTTGTATACTTCTATAAGATCTAAGCAATTGAACAACTCTCTTGTAACTAGTTCTTTTGAGTCATTTGAACTAGTTATAGTGAAGATGAATATGGTTGATATGAAAGTGCTCATATGGCTAACCATTTGGTTAACTACTGTTGAACCAACTAGGTGTACACGTTTAGGTACGGTTACATAAACCTAAATGAACGTGCATTTCATTTGTGTATAACAAGCTAAGTTCAATCTAACGGTTGAAATATATTAGATTCAATCTAATCAGGTTTCCATCTAACGGTGAATATTGAATGCTATGTTACCAAGGTAGTATTGATTGCAAACCCTGATTTGAAGACTATATAAAGGAGAACTCAAGCAACTGGGAAACCTAATCCCCACACCTCTTGTGTGATACTATTTGTATAAGATAGAGTCGATTCTCCTTTAACCTTAGGTTTCTTCTCGAGACCCTGTAGGTTAACGACTTGAAGACTTCATTGGGATTGTGAAGCCAAACCCAATTATCTTCTATATAGTTGCGTGATTTGATCTTGCTGTTTCTATCATATTGAGTACAATTGTAAGATTGGATCGAGATTAATTTTTCCAATAGGCAAGATACAAAAGTAGTCACAAACATCTTCGTCTCATCGTTTTTGATTCCACAATATCCAGTTTCGCCATCATACGATTTAGATTATTGTTAGATGATTGAAAGTGTAGTTGAGCTAAGTCTTGATTTATAGTCTATTATAGCTAAGTCTCGGACTAGGATAGAAAGTGTAGTTGAGCTCAAGGAATTCATGGAGATTCATCATACAAGTAGAAGAACTACTTAAGGAACCGGTGGAACTTCTCGACAAAAAGGTATGTGAAGACTTGAACTTATCTATCACTCAAAAGTCTATCTACTCTATCTCCTACTCTTTGAGACAAGAAGTAGTATGCTATATATATAGACTTTGATTATACACATTTGGTATTTCGAGCCGAGTATACCTCGCCCATCTATATATCGAAATATGAGTTGGTAAGTTTTTCGCTTTAACCAAGTTTATCTTTACCATATGACGAAATTCATGATATGTTTCAATCATCTTGAAAATTGCTTTGATGAGAAATGGTTTAACAACTTTATAACGTCCTCTAAGAATGTTTCACCGATTGAAATGAGAGTTTAGATTACATAACCAACGGTGGACATAAGCATTATAGTGGAAACACGTTTATGTATAAGTCTTATTCCTTGAACCAAAGTTTGCGAACTTTGTTGATCAAGAGAACCGGAAGAATGGCGTGAGCCAAGTCCGCGAACTGCGGAAGTTCTCAAACCCGATAATTTCTGCTGGAGTTGTCAAACTACTTGCGTGAAACTAAGTCCGCGAACCGGTGAAGTTCTCATACCCGAGAATTTCTGCTGGAGTTTGTAAACTCTGCCCGGTAACTTAAGTCCGCGAACCTAGTCTGCGAACTTGAGAAGGTTATATATCTGAAGATGATTTATGAACTTAAACTTAAAAAATACTAAGGAATGCAGTTTTCAAACCGTGGCTATAAAATTTCATGAACCGATTCAAGTGAATCAAATAATCTTTGCTTTAATTGTGTCTTGTGTAGTACATGAGGTTTCCTTGCAATTGAACAACTCTCTAACTAGTTCATTTGGAATCATTTGAACTAGTTATGGTGAAGAAGAACGTGGTTGATACGGAATGCTCATATGGCTAACCTTTTGGTTAACTATTGTTGAACCAACAAGTGCATACGTTTGGGTACGGGTAACAATCCTAAAAGCGTGCATTGTCAAGTGTGTGTAACAAGCTAAGTTTTCGATCTAACGGTTGAGAAATATTATCTTGAATATAAATCAGGTTTTCATCTAACGGTGGATATTGATTGCTTTGTTACCAAGGTAACTTAATTGCAAACCCTGATTTGAAAGACTATATAAGGGGAACTCTAGTATTTGTGCAAAACCAATCCCCACACCTCACGTGTGATACTAGTTTGCATACTAGAGTCGGTTCTCCTTTAAACTTTGGTTTTCTTCTTCTAAAACCAGGTTAACGACTTAAAGACTTCATTGGGATTGTGAAGCCAGACCGATACTACTTTTACCGTAGTTGTGTGATCTGATCTTGCATCTTCTATTGTACGAGTACAATCAGATTGATTGGCTTGAGATTGATATCTCCGATAGGCAAGATATAAAAAGTAATCACAACCATGTTCTTCTCATTGTTTGTGATTCCGCAACATCAGCTAAGGGAATCAAGTGTGCATTATCCTGCTGGGATCAGAGGCGTAGGGAGTACAACTGTACCTTAGATCAATGGGAGACTGATTTGGGTTCAACTACAATACAATATGAAGTTATCTTGGAGTAGGCTAGTGTCTGTAGCGGCTTCATACAGTGTGTGTTCAATCTGGACTAGGTCCCGGGGTTTTTCTGCATTTGCGGTTTCCTCGTTAACAAAATTCTGGTTGTCTGTGTTATTCATATTTCTGCATTATATCGTTTATCTTTATAATTGAAATAATACAGGTTGTGCGTCGTAGATCATCAATTATAATATCCAACCTTTGGTTGTTGATTTACATTGACTGATCCTTGGATATTGGTCTTTGGTACCATCCAAGTTATTCCTTGTATTTGATTAAAGACTCGTTGATTTCTATTAGCTCAAGTAGATCAAATCAGGAGAGAGATATTAACTCCTCGATATACTTTAATCTATATTGAGTCTGACTGTCTAGTTGATTCTCTAGAAAAGTATATTGGAGTTAGTTCATACAGATTGCTAAGCGAAATATTGGGTGGTGTTGTTAGACTACCGCTTTTTCAATTGGTATCAGAGCAGGAAAACACGTTTAATACCTTACAAGTCTGTTTTTATAGCGATCTGACTCTATGGACAGTAGTGCTATCTCAATAAATGTACCACCAAATCCAGGGATTTCAGAATTCTCTTCCATGAATGATTTAATGAAATCTGTAGAAGAAATTCTATTTAAACCTCCACCAGGTCTAAAATCCCTTGAAGTGTTTTCAGGGCTTGAAAATAAGCTTGAGAGCTTATCTCTTGATGTTGAGTTATACCTCCAGAAAGAGCAAGAATCTCTTGACAGGCTAAATCAAGTTATGATGAATAATATTCATGTTGAGGTTGATATTGATTTACTAATTAGTGAGAGCAATGCTCCTCCTCTGCGTAATCCAATTAGTTGTGATAAACTAAACGAATTACAAGAGGAGTTTAAATCTCAGTCATCTGAGTGTATCACCTCAAAGCATGAATTGATTCGTTGCTCAGTTCCTGATACTTCCTATCAAGATAGTAGTATTGTCTTCTTTTATGAAGAATCTAGGACGTATCTTTTTATCAAAAGAGTTTCCCTTCGCAGTACTAAAAACTATCTGCAGAAACTGTTTTTTATAAGTTGTAAAACAAGAAATCAGAAACACAAATCTTTTTGGGTTCTCTTGAAGTTCTTTGATAGACTTATAAAAACAGTTCCTTGGGTGTTTCTCAACACTACAAGATTTAAGAGTTGTTGGAAAGAAACTCTTTCTTGGTGCCATGGTGAGAAAGACATTTTTCACCTCAACACAACTTGTTTGTGTTGAAAGTGCATCCTCACCAAGAAATGCCCTGCTATGTATACGGTGAGGGAAGCACAATAACTGGGGCGCACATATTATATTCGGTAAGGCTGTAGAATTCAATTGGACTCTTCTAAAAAGGTATGTCTACAAACTTGAGAAAGTTTTATGTTTTTATTACTTGTTTGAGTACTTATAATGATCCATATACCTTGATTATCGTTCATTTCTACCTAACTTGATCTGTGTTTAAGGTTCCTAAATGTTTAGATTTGAAAACATTAGTTCGGGATGTTTGGACTTCATGGTACACTTACAAAGTATGCATAACATCATTTAAAACCAAAATTCATGGGTTTAAGTTCGCAAACCTCGTCTGCATACTGCTCCAGGATAAGAAAATTCGTTTGCAAACCCGTATGCATACTTGACGTCGATATTCGGTAAACTTGTTTTGGTCGTATCTTCTTCGTCCGAAATCGGAATGACCTCATTATTTTTGCATTTTCTTCCTTTTTGAATTCTATTCAAAATGGAGGTGATAAGTATTGAATTTGGATGAGTTAAGATTGGTATTTTTCCTGTCTCTTGTTTTTGAGTGTTTTGATCCGTTTCGTTGCACTTGTTCCACTTCTCTTGGACTTGGGCACTTGGATTCATGGAGTAGTACTCTTCTAAGCTCATTTTTAGATTTTACAAGAATGTTGTTGGTGAATCACAAAGAAGGAATTTCAAGAATGGGCAGTAGTACGCATTACTATGGGATTCTTGAATGTTCACAATCATTTTATGTGAACTATGGTGCATGGTCGTTAATGACTTTGTATGTTCTTATTTGAAAATGTTTTTATACGCCTTTGGTATCTATTCTGGGTATAAATCCGGGCGAAAAAGATTGATTCTACTCTCTAAGGACAAATCATCTTATATGTGCATTACGAGTCTGTCTTGATGCCTAAGAAACTTCTTATGGGAATTTATTCTTGTTTTTGAGAAGGATTACTAGAGTTTGGAATAGCAATTATTGTGATTACTCGTAGCTATGTCCAACGTTTTCATCTTCATGTTTTTAGATTTATTGGTTTAAACTCTAAATTTGTTTTGAAGATGATTTTTGCAGTATTAATCTTTATGATTTGTTATATTGCAATTTGTTATGGGATATGTGTGTTTACGTCCGTGAACTTGATTGTCCCATACTTTGTCAAAAGTAAAGTCATCTGCTGTCGATATTCACGTATTGATAAAAGAATGAATGGACTTTTGACAAATACAAAATTTAAGCCTATTATGTCAATCTTTGATGGAAGATAAGTTAAAATCTTTTGTGAACAAGGATTATGTCTATTGTGTGTCATTGTGCAAATGTGATGGAAAGTAGAATGAATCCTTGTGTATTCCGCAGTATTAATCTTCCCGGATCCATGTTTTATGTATTACTGTGAGGCTCCGTAATGTGTCTTTTGTTGAGCACTAAACAACTAAGTTGATTATTTTCATGATTAGCTTTGTTGTTGCTCCGTAAGTTTTCTTATGTCGAGCATGACAAATTAAATTGATTACTCTTTTGTGATTAGTTTGGTTGTGTATTCTGATTAGATTAATTATGGGCTCTCTTGTGATTAATCTAATTGAGTGTTTTTGAGTCTCCATAAGTTCACTTATGTTGAGAATTACCGGTTAAATTAATCATGAATTCTCTTGTGGTTAATTTAATTGAGTTTTTGGATTCAAAATCATACTAGTATGTGATTTGTTGTGTCCAACAAAAAATCCTTCTTTTCCTTTGAAATTAAGGTCGCTCTTGTTGTTCTTTCGGGAATGACATCAAATGGCGGAGAGTTCTTTTGAACTTGTGCTTAATGGTCATATCTTGAGGGGTGTGCAGCTGTGGAATTTTAGAGGGGTTATCTTGTATCTTTAAACTCCTTGATGAATACATTTATCTTCGGCTTTATGATTGCATCTAAATTAGTTGGTATGTATTTTTTTTTTTTTGTCATGAAATGTCTCTCTCGGAAATTTTATTATGATCCCGTTCTTGTACCTTTGCCAATTTTATTGACAAAAAGGGGGAGAATTAATATGTAGTTCATACTACAAATATATATGGTTTCGGATCATTGTGTAAGGGGGAGTGGTTTCCATGTGAGATGGAGTATTGACTAAGGGGGAGTGATACATATCACCATAGTATTATTGTTGAAGTTGTGATACAATTGAACTTTGATGTTGTGTAATGATACTATGACATAGTATAACAATGACCGAGAACTATGTTTTCTCATTGTTATAGCTACGGATCTTCAACAGCGGTGATGCTAAACTTACAACCTTTGGGATCATTGGAGTACTTGGAAGTGACGAAGATTTCGAGGAATGTTGAAGATTAGACTTGTGGAATAGGAGCTATTAAGGTTTCTTTATCTTTTTTGTATTCCATATGTATTGATAGATTTGTCACTAAAATTGACAAAGGGGGAGAACGTTAGAGCATTGCTCGGTCGAACTCGCATGCGTTGCTATCTCAAGCATGTTTGTCAATGTTAGTGATCAAAATTATAAGTCTTGATTTCTATCCTGCTATAGCTAAGTCTCGGACTAGGATTGAAAGTGTAGTTGGGCTCAAGGACTTCATGGAGATTCATCATACAAGAAGAAGAACTACTCAAGCAACCGGTGGAACTTCTCGACAAAAAGGTATGTGAAGACTTGAACTTAACTGTCATTCAAAAGTATATCTACTCTATCTCCTACTCTTTGAGACAAGAAGTCGTATGCTATATATATAGACTTTGGTTATACACATTTGGTATTTCGAGCGGAGTATACCTCGCCTATCTATATCTCGAAATATGAGTTGGTAAGCTTTTCGCTTTAACCAAGTTTATCTTTACCATATGACGAAAGTCATAATATGTTTCAATCATCTTGAAAATTGCTTTGACGAGAAATAGTGTAACAACTACATAACGTCCTCTAGGAATGCTTCAATGATTGAAATGAGAGTTTAGATTACATAACCAATGGTGGACATGAGCATTGTTGCGGAAACACATTTATGTATAAGTCTTATTCCTTGAACCAAAGTTTGCGAACTTTGTTGATCAAGAGAACCGTAAGAATGGCGTGAGCCAAGTTCGCGAACTCAGTCCGCGAACTGCCGAAGTTCTCAAACTCGAGAATTTCTGCTGGAGTTGACAAACTACTTGCGCGAACCCAGTCGCGAACCGGCGAAGTTCTCATACCCGAGAATTTCTGCTGAAGTTTGTAAACTATTCCCGGTAACTTAAGCCCGCGAACCTAGTCTGCGAACTTGAGAAAGGTATATATCTGAAGATGATTTCTGAACTTAAACTTAAAAAAGACTAAGGAATGCAGTTTGCAAACCGTGTCTATAAAAGTTCATGAGCCGATTCAAGTGAATCGAATCATCTTTGCTTTAATTGTGTCTTGTGTAGTACATGAGATTTCCTTGCAATTGAACAACTCTATAACTAGTTCATTTGAACTAGTTATGGTGAATAAGAACGTGGTTGATATGGAATGCTCATATGGCTAACCTTTTGGTTAACTATTGTTGAACCAACAAGTGCATATGTTTGGGTACGGTTAACAATCCTAAAAGCGTGCATTTTCAAGTGTGTGTAACAAGCTAAGTTTTAGATCTAACGGTTGAGAAATATTATCTTGAATCTAAATCAGGTTTTCATCTAACGGTGGATATTGATTGCTTTGTTACCAAGGTAGCTTAATTGCAAACCCTGATTTGAAAGACTATATAAGGGGAACTCTAGTATTTGTGCAAAACTAATCCCCACACCTCTCGTGTGATACTAGTTTGCATACTAGAGTCGGTTCTCCTTTAACCTTTGGTTTTGTTCTTCTAAAACCAGGTTAACGACTTAAAGACTTCATTGGGATTGTGAAGCCAGACCGATACTACTTTTATCGTAGTTGTGTCATCTGATCTTGCATCTTCTATCGTACGAGTACAATCAGATTGATTAGCTTGAGATTGATATCTCCGATAGGCAAGATATAAAAAGTAATCACAAACATCTTCGTCTCATTGTTTGTGATTCCGCAAAATATTGTTTCGCTACCATATGATTAAGATTGTTGTGGGGTGATTGATAACTCTAGGTTGTTCTTTGGGAATATAAGACCGGATTATCAATTGGTTCCTGTTCACCTTGATTATTATCAAAATACGGAACAAAACCATTTAGGTTTTTTTTGTGGGAGACATATTGATCCTTTGATAGACTTGTTTGTGTGAGACAGATTTTTTTATTGTCAAGTCTTCGACTTTGGGTCGTAGCAACTCTTAGTTGTGGGTGAGATCAGCAAAGGGAATCAAGTGTGCATTATCCTCCTGGGATCAGAGGCGTAGGGTGTACAACTACAGTCCATTCCGAAGTTAGCTTGGAGTAGGCTAGTGTCTGTAATGGCTTAATACAGTGTGTGTTCAATCTGGACTAGGTCTCGGGGTTTTTCTGCATTTGCGGTTTCCTCGTTAACAAAATTCTGGTTGTTTGTGTTATTTATATTTCCGCATTATACTGTTTATCTTTATAATTGAAATAATACAGGTTGTGCGTCGTAGATCATCAATTATAATATCCAACCTTTGGTTGTTGATTTACATTGATTGATCCTTGGATATTGGTCTTTGGTACCATCCAGGTTATTCCTTGTGTTTGATTAAAGACTCGCTAATTTCTATTAGCTCGAGTAGATCAAATCAAGAGAGAGATATTAACTCCTCGATATAATTTAATCTAGATTAACCCTGACTGTCTAGTTGATTCTATATCAAAGTATATTGGAGTTAGTCCATACATATTGCTAAGCTAAATATTGGGTGGTGGTGTTAGACTCCCGCTTCTTCATAATGCGAAAAAGAAATAACACAGACACCAGAAGTTTTGTGTTAGAGCACTGCTCGGCCGAACTCGCAAGCGTTGCTATCTCAAGCTTGGTTGTCAAGTTTAGTTGCCAAAACTATAAGTCTTGATTTCTAGTATACTTGTAGCTAAGTCTCGGACTAGGATAGAAAATATAGTTGAGATCTAGACTCCACGGCGTTTATCATACAAAGACGAAGAACTACTCAAGGAACTGGTGGAGCTTTATCGATTAAAAGGTATGTGAAGACTTGAACTTATCTATCACTCAAAAGTCTATCTAGTTTATCTCCTATCTTGAGACAAAAGTCTTATTGCTATATAGACTTCGATTATACACATTTTCTATTTCAAGCCGAGTTTATCTCGCTTATCTATTTCTCGAAATATGTGTTGGTAAGCTTTCGCTTTGGCAAAGTTCATCTTTACTAGTGACGAAAGTCATATTAGTTTCAATCACTTGAAAATTGATTTGACGAAAAATAGTTTGTGAACAACAACTATATAACGTTCTTTAAGAATGTTTCAATGATTGAAATGAGAGTTTAGAATATGTAACCATCTTTGGATATAAGCATATAGTGTGTTCGCACATTAGCGTATAAGTCCAAAACCGGGAACCAAATGTATGCATACTTGTGTGTGTACTAAATGGTTGATGGAGACCGGGTAAGTATGTGTACCCGTATGCATACTGCCGGAAGTTCACGACCGTGAATTTATGCTGAGTTTGGAAATCAAAACCAACTCAATCCGGTTACCAAAGTATGCTTACCCGTACGCATACTAGCGGAAAGTTCATGTCCGTGAATTTATGCCGAGTTTGAAAACCAAAACAAACTCAAATTTGGTTACTTAAGTATGCATACTCGTACGCATACTTAAGTGTGTTACTTTCTAAAATTGGTTTGTTCATGAACTAAAACATTTATATATTAAGGAATGCAATTTGCAAACCGTGGTAATGTTCATGAATCGATTCAAGTGAATCAAAACCAATTTTGCTTCGATCGTGTCTTGTATACTTCTATAAGATCTAAGGAATTGAACAACTCTCTTGTAACTAGTTCTTTTGAGTCATTTGAACTAGTTATAGTGAAGATGAATATGGTTGATATGAAAGTGCTCATATGGCTAACCATTTGGTTAACTACTGTTGAACCAACTAGGTGTACACGTTTAGGTACGGTTACATAAACCTAAATGAACGTGCATTTCATTTGTGTATAACAAGCTAAGTTCGATCTAACGGTTGAAATATATTAGATTCAATCTAATCAGGTTTTCATCTAACGGTGAATATTGAATGCTATGTTACCAAGGTAGTATTGATTGCAAACCCTGATTTGAAGACTATATAAAGGAGAACTCAAGCAACTGGGAAACCTAATCCCCACACCTCTTGTGTGATACTATTTGTATAAGATAGAGTCGATTCTCCTTTAAACTTAGGTTTCTTCTCGAGACCCTGTAGGTTAACGACTTGAAGACTTCATTGGGATTGTGAAGCCAAACCCAACTATCTTCTATATAGTTGCGTGATCTGATCTTGCTGTTTCTATCATATTGAGTACAATTGTAAGATTGACTCGAGATTAATTTTTCTGATAGGCAAGATACAAAAGTAGTCACAAACATCTTCGTCTCATCGTTTGTGATTCCACAATATCCAGTTTCGCCATCATATGATTTAAATTATTGTTAGATGATTGATAATTCTAGGTTGTTCTTCGGGAATATAAGTCCGGGTTATTGATTGGTTCATGTTCACCTTGATTTATCAAAAGACGGAACAAAACTCGTAGGTATTTCTGTGGGAGACAGATTTATCTATTATTGTAGACTTTTCTGTGTGATACAAATTTGTTTATTAAAGTCTTCGACTTTGGGTCGTAGCAACTCTTAGTTATGGGTGAGATCATCTAAGGGAATCAAGTGCGTAGTATCCTGCTGAGATTAGAGACGTAAGGAGCGCAACTGTACCTTGGATCAGTGTGATATTGATTGGGGTTCAACTACAATTCATACCGAAGTTAGTTTGTAGTAAGCTAGTGTCTACAGCGGCTTAATACAGTGTGTGTTCAATCTGGACTAGGTCCCTGGGTTTTTCTGCATTTGCGGTTTCCTCGTTAACAATACTTCCGGTGTCTGTGTTATTTCTTTTCCGCATTATATTTTGTTTTATATTTGAAATATCACAGGTTGTGCGTTGAATCAATCAATTGTGGAATCCAACTTTTGGTTGTTGATTGAAATTGATTGATCCTTGAACATTGGTCTTTGGTGCCGTTCAAGTTAATTTCTCTTATATTCAGTTAGACTCGCATATTTCTATTTGCTTGAGTAAAGTATTGAATCGAGAAATTGAGATATAACTCTTGATATACTTTTTATAAGATTTAGTCTGAATGTCTAGTTGATTCTCTTAAAATTATATTGGAGTTTGTCCATACAAATTTCTAAGCGAAATATTGGGTGTGGTTGTTAGACCCCCACTTTTTCATTTTGTTAACGAGGAAACCGCAAATGCAGAAAAATCCCGGGACCTAGTCAATATTTGAACACCATATTGTATTAAGCTGCTACAGACTCTAGCCTACTACAAGTTAACTTTGGACTGGAATGTAGTTGAGCCCTAACCAATCTCACACTGATTAAGGTACAATCGCGTTCCTTACGCCTCCGAATCCCTGCAGGACGCTACGCACTTGATTCCCTTAGCTGATATCACCCACAACTAAGAGTTGTTACGACCCAAAGTCGAAGACTTGATAAAAGAATATGTCTAACACAGAAAATTCTATTTGAAGAGATAAATCTGTCTCCCTCAGAAATACCTACGAAGTTTTTGTTCCGTATTTTGATAAATCAAGGTGAACATGAACCAATTGATAGTCCGATCTTATATTCCCGAAGAACAACCTAGAAATATCAATCACCTCACAATAACTTAATTGTATGGTAGTAAAACAAGTGTGGAATCACAAAGAATGAGACGAAGAGCTTTGTGATTACTTTTTATATCTTACATATCGGAGATAAATCTCGAGAAAATCTTAGAGAAGATAGTACTCAATACGATAGAACAAAGTAAGATCAGAACACACAACTACAAAGAAAATAGTTGCGTCTGGATTCAGACTCCCAATGAAGTCTTTAAGTCGTTACCTATAATGGTTTTAGGAAAAATCTAGGTTAAAGGAGAATCGATTATAGTCGCAACTATTATCACACATGAGGTGTGGGGATTAGGTTTCCCAGTTGCTAGAGTTCTCCCTTATATAATCTTCAAATCAAGGCTTGATAACTTTGGAACAAAGAAATCAATATTCACCGTTAGATGAAACCTGATTCAAGCTAATATATTTCCACAGTTATATGGTCTTTAGCTTGTTACACACAAATGAAATATACCTTCATTTAGATATGGGTAACCGTGCCTAAACGTGTAAATTGAGTTGGCTCAATAACAGTTAACCGAAGTTAGCCATATGAACACTTTTCTCTTAACACTTCTATATCAATTGATAATAAAATGAATCTAATTGTACTACTTATAGAGTTGTTCAATTGTTTATATTCTCATAGAAGTATACAAGACACAATTGAAGCAAAATCGGATTGATTCCAAAGAATCAGTTCATGAACATTTTAGCCACGGTTTGCAAAGATTGCATTCCTTAATTTATAAATGTATTTTTTCATGAGTATGAATCATACTTAACCGATTTAAGAATTTGAACCACTTAAGTTTTCTAACGGGTACGCGAACTTAAGTTCCGGACATTTGGTCACAAGCCGACAGTTTGAAAACGGGTACACAAACTTTAGCTCCAGACCGAACTCAGTTGAAACCGTTTACGAACGGGTACGCAAACTTGGTTCCCGGACCTCAACAGTTAACTCAGTTTGCGAACGGGTATGCAAACTTAAGTACCCTGACTTAAACAGTTGAATAAGTTTGTGAACGGGTATGCAAGCTTCCGGTCTTGAATTCCGTCAAAACAGTTCGTACACTAAGTACACAAACCATAATGTTTCCGTACATGGTTTTTAGCTCTTAACTCCCGTTTCAATCATTGAAACATTCTTAGAAAACGACAATAGCTGTCTCACACAAACTATTAGCTTATAAGAAATTTTCAAGTGATTGAATGATCAATACGAAACATTCCGAGTCTACATCAAATGACTGTCTCACACAAATCATGTAAGATGTTACCAGGTGATTTTCACATGATCATCTTTTGACTTTCGTCAAGAATAATGATGAACGTGGTTAAAGCAAAAATGAAAAGGCGAGGATATCCAAATATACCTCAAGCTAAAACTTTTCCTACCTATAATTCCTTTCTCCGAAAGTGATTGTCTATGGACTTAGTCGAGACAATTCAACTAATCGGTTCACACTTCGTGTGATCGTCTATGGATACGGGATCGATACAATACAACAACGAAGTATGTTTACTTTATAAAAAGGTTCGGACTTAACCAAACACAATAGGATTACTTACCAAGTAAATAGGAATTAACGTTTGTGTAATTTACTTTAGTTATAGTAAAACAATTATAATGCGGAAATATAAAGTAAATGACACAGCAAGATTTTGTTAACGAGGAAACTGCAAATGCAGAAAAACCCCGGGACCTTGTACAGAACTGAATACTCTCAGGATTAAGCCGCTACAAAAAATTAAACCAACTTCGTATAGTTGAGACCAAGAAACTAAACCTATAGTTCACCTAGTTCTGTCTGTATTCCCATGCCTCCAACTTATGAATAAGTCACGTACTTGGAACAATTCCATTGGTTCGTATTCCAAACAGTAAAGGAACAACAAATCTGTTTGGTATCAACTCTCTTCAACCAAGTGATGTGAGTTCAACAAAGGCTCTTCTGTTTATCTCAAATAAACTCCTTCGTCGGGTTCTTAGATCTATCTTATGTTCAACTACCAAAGGTAATTGTTAAGATTTTGCAATCAATACTTTTAATCACAAATAATTGTATTAATGTCGATCTATACAACTAATCAATCCAATCTACCACAAGGATAAACCTATTATAGTTAAATCCTCTTATACCGAAACAAGTATTTTGCACACCAAATATTATGAACGCCAAATCCGAAATCTTCAATATCTTATTTGTCTTCAAATCTTCTTAGATCTTCAATAAAAACGTGCACACAACGACTTGAATCTCTTGTGATCAATCATGCACATAACAGAGTATGTTAACAACGGATTATCACAACATCGTCTTTAGAACTAAAAACAGTGTAAAGATCCCTGTCGAAACTTCGATCTAGTTTGAGTGAATCTTATATCAAAAGAGAAGATTCTCAAGCATAAACAAACTAGGTGCAATCAAATATCAACCACCGTTAGTCATTCAAAATCAATCGAAAACTCAAGATAAACCGCAACTATTTAGTTTCCCACCAACGGTACTAATAGAGCTTCTCAATCCCAAAGAAGACTTTAAACTGCGTGGCCGTAAGAGATTTCGCCCAATTAGGTTACTCTCCTCTCCGAATAGGAGGTTACACCAGTAACAACACAACCGAGGAAGTTTGTTATCACGAAGGATTAGTTTGCTAGAAATGCAAACTTCAAGTATTTATAGACAAGGAAGTTTGGACACCAAAGAATTTCCAAAACCGAAAATATTCTCAAGATATGCAATATATTCCAAATTCGGTTTCCATAATTCTTGGAAATGCTCTATCCAAAATATTGATCGAAGATCTCTTTGGAAAATCTTTAACTAGTAAATGCACATTACTAATTCTCGTTTTCCTAAAATAAAATTAACAACCTTAAATAAAAGATTCTTAACTTATTTATCTTTCGTTCTTAGGATTTTCTTCTTTTAGCTATTAAGGAATATCCTTGAAAAATAAAAGATAAACATTATTGTACGTGTTCAAAGTATGTCGACATCCTTACTTTGTAAGTCCTCTTTCATACTTACAACCTTGAAACCGATTTGCCACACTTCCAAACAAGTTTAGAATTGGTTCATATGACTTTCAAGAACTATGTGATTGATCAAGAACACTCAATCACAAATCATGGGTTTAACGGTTTTACCAAAACAAGTTTCGGTTCTACCTCCATGTGAGTATTGTTCATAGTCACACTAGCTTTCCAAAATTCGGTTGACCAGGTACTAGGATCGGTTCCCCACATATATATGGTATCTAACTTATATGTGTTGCACATGTCCATAGGATCGGTTCCCCTTTGCATAAAAACGTGTTGCACATGTCCATAAGATCGGTTCCCATTTCTGCTACAAAGTTGCTGCACCTCATACAAGGATCGATTCCCCTTTGTAATGTGTTGCACCTCTTACTAGGATCGGTTCCCCTTTACCCAGATTCAGTTATACACATATCACAAACTCGATCATACCATCTCAGGTGATTACTTAAGATCGGTTTCACTAATAAAAGTCATACCAATACATAACTCAGGCCTTTGTGAATAGTTTTACCAAGAACACAAACAAGTCATGAGCGGTTATACTAAATCACACATATTGGTTGTTCATAAGATATGCAATGAATAACAATACCAATAACGCCTGGCGATTTCCTTTTCGATCCGTAAACAAGTTTATGAACTTACTTCGTTAAAACATATGTAAAACATTGTTTCCTAGGATAAAATCCTCACCTCATACCCATACATAATCACAATAGCATTTAAACGATTATGTCGATGTCTTATCTACAAAGTTTAATGGTTAAGAAATAAACTTCATATTGTATTCCTTAATACTATGTCTATCTAGAGTGCTCATGCTTCGCAGTTTTGTTTTCAATATGCACGACTTGAAAGATACGTTAGGGAATGAAACAGTTCAAGTCAAATATCACTAACCTCAAGTGGACGGATGATGTTGTCGTTGTAGATTCTTACTTCTTCACTTCTTCAAGTCTTCGCAATACTTGTAGTGTCTCATAGCCTAATACTTTCAAGCTAACCTATACGAAGTTGACTCTAGTACATAATCAAGCGGCTCTTAAAATGAGTTTTGATTCACTAAAATATGACAGCCAAACTTGACATACCAACGCTTGGTGGGTTCAACCGAGATATGCTCTAGCAATCTCCCCCTTTGTCAATTTTAGTGTAAAAACTCTTACAATCATATGGATAAACAAATTACAAGAATTCATTACACATACGCTTGATTCCCGAATTCAACAACACAATAACATGTATACATTCAATCCTTAAATTACGATGTTGACATTATAATAACAAAGCTAATACTCCCCCTAAAGGTGAGATAGGTATATCTTTTCAATTCGCACGTCTTTGTTATACCAATTAATATGATATGCTACTCCCCCTTAGTTTATGCTTTCACTCTTTCGTAAGATAAACGTTTAAGCACAATTGTCCTTTCCCTTAGTGATACCAATCAATATAAAATCAATACCAGTATCACTTGTTTACTGCATATATTTCTCCCCCTTTTTGTCACAAAATGACAAAGAAACGAAAAAATAAAGGACAAACCAAAAAGAATCTTACAAATCACAAAATAGACTTGCAAACCTACAGAGTTAAGCACGAGGTTTCCACACACCATTTTTGATAACCAATATCAAAAACAAAACTACAAAGTAATTTGTTTTGATATGTTATCAAGGAAATAATTGCCCGAAGCAATTTTCCCAATTTAATTTAGCAAACCAAAAATCAACTAAGCACCTTTGATACGTATGATCTCTATACCTTGGTAGCTATTACTATAAAGGCGGAATTCATAATAATAATAGACGAGAAACTTAGAGAACAGAACTCAAGTAATGATTCGAAGAAATATATCTTCTCTATATTATGAACAAGAAAACGTTTCACAATTCTCTCTTTGTTACGCTCACAATCTCTCTAAACAGTAGTTAACCCTAAATTGTTTGCTAAGCTTGCTTTTACAATAATTAATTGTCTCACAAACTTCTTTATGTGTCTGTCTAAATCTTTCTTCTCTAGGTGCGTCTGTATCAAGAACACACTCACTATATGTGTTTAGTTATGACCTAAACATCTCTATTTATAGGCTTGGTTTGGTTTCCCAAACCTCTTAGGAATCTATTTCCTTTTGTAGGACTAATTCATTTTCTAGGTATATTACCTAAACTAAGAATACTGCTCAAAACAATACTCCTTCCTAAACAAGGAATCCTTCCCAATATAGGATTTTAACCTCAATTCGTCTTGAGGATCACTAGTTCCCAGGGAAAGGAAGATACACATGTATCAGACCCACCCCCCACCCCCCTCAATAACTTGAACTGCTATGAAAGTTATATTTGTAGGTTAGGGAACTCGTGAGTTCCTTTCACCTTGCTGAACCATTTCTCTTTACTGGGAACTTGACTTTGACTTCCAATTAGAAAAACGTCTTTATCTTCTTGTCTTATCTTAGTCACTCTTCGCTCTGTAATGAAATACTCCTCGAGTGGTTCTTCTCTATCAAACCACAAGTCTTCCGCATGTTGCAAGATTTTCTTGTCATATCCATCATCATCTAGTAATGGTGGTTCAAACATCTTCAACCTTTCTAGGTCTTCTTCTTTTTGTTTGGTTAGAACTTCCAAACAAACCCTACTCGGCTTCTCGTCAAAAAAACGGATCACAAGGAGAATGAACTTTGTACTAGCATTCACCAACCGTTTAGCCTGAGTGGCTGTAATCAATCTTGCTCCCTAAATAGGAAAGTCAGTAGCTCGTATTACAAAAGTTCTCCCATCTTTGGTAAAGGTATACTTCTGCTCCCTCATATGTAAAACCGCGTCTCGATCCCACAAGTAAGGAATACCAAGTACAACTTGACAAACATCCCATGTAACCATGTCACATGTAACCTCGTCAATGTATGACTCATAAAAAGCAAACTTGAACGTGCACTGCTCTGCAACCTGTAGACCACCTTCCTTTTGAAGACACACTAAAGGATAGGGTTTCATATGTTTGAAAGCTTTCAAACCCAACTTTTCTACCAAAGAATGTGAAAGTAAATTATTTTGACTTCCCGCGTTAATAACAACATCTATTAGTGTTGTCTTAACCTACATCTTAACCGTGAAGAGTCGTTCCCCAGGATCGTCCTCCATAAGTTCTTCTACGCCTCCTGCCATTAGAGAGAGCTTTTGATTAGGTTCTGTTAGTCCTTGGACTTCTTTTGGAACTTGTGCGACTAGTGTTTCCATCATGGATTCTTTCTTCTGCAACCCTTTTGGTTTTAGATTAGGATACTTCATCCAACACTTATCAACAACATGCCATGTTCGTTTGCAATGTTTACAAACTAAACCTTCTTGATCGTTAGACTTCCCTTTCTCTTTTCTCCTTTCATCTCCTTTAGCGACGAAACTTCCAGACTTTCCCTCGACGTTTCCCTCAACATCAGTTTTCTTCAGTCTGCCTTCAATGGAATTAGCTTTTATACTTTCTTCAGAGATAGTATTCACCGAAAACATCTTCAACTCCTTCCGTATATACTCATGGAACCCGGAAATATACTTCATATAGATAGCATGATCTTCCAAGTCTAAATCCAAAACCATATCTTGATTTTGAAATTCTGAAGTATATTCTTGTACGGTGTGGTTGTATGATTGCTTCAAATTGTACCACTTGAACCACCTCTCCTCAAGGTAGCCAACCGGATAAAATTGTTTCCTTACAACTGCCTTGAATCTTTTCTACGACAATGCTCCCTTAACTAGGTTTTGTATTTGATAAGCTTTCCACCAGGTTAGAGCATGCTTTTGTAGCTTCAATGCCGCGAAAGCAATCTTTTACTTTGAACCATATTCAAAGAAACAAAGATACGTCTCTAGACGTTCAATCCAATCATCCAACTTTTATACATCGACACTCCCATCGTAAAGTGGAATATCAACACGAAAATGAATTTTCAGATTCTTACCATGAGGTTTAGTTGATGTAGAACTTTTAAGAATATCACTTTTCTTCTTATCTTCATCCGCTTCTTCTTCTTCTGAATCGTCTTCTTCCGAATCATCTTTTTCCGAAGCTTCAGGTGTAGGTGTAATGTTTTTCTTCGTCTTCGACTTAGGTGTATGAGAACGAATACATTGACTCATCTCCTGAAGGGTAACTTGAATTGACTTCATGTTTGTTTGCAGCGTAGCCACCTTTTCTTCCATAGTCTGTGGTTCGCCTTCCTTATGATCATCATCTGACTTTGTCATCTTTGATCCTCTTGTTTTCTTAACGCCTTCTAGCTTCTCGAGTACCTCACCAATATTTATGTAGAGAGATCTAGTGAAAACCATAAACCACAGGAATTTACCCTAAAAACTAACCTAGCTCGTGATGCCAACTTGATACGTATGATCTCTATACCTTAGTAGCTATTACTATAAAGGCGGAATTCAGAATAATAATAGAAGAGAAACTTAGAAAACAGAACACAAGTAATGATTCGAAGAAATATATATTCTCTAGATTATGAACAAGAAAACATTTTACAATTATCCCTTTGTTACGCTCACAATCTCTCTAAACAGTAGTTAACCCTAAACTGTTTGCTAAGCTTGCTTTTACAATAATCAATTGTCTCACAAACTTCTTTAGGTTTCTGTGTAAACCTTTCTTCTCTAGGTGCGTCTGTATCAAGAACACACTCACTAGATGTGTTTAGTTACGAGCTAAACATCTCTATTTATAGGCTTGGTTTGGTTTCCCAAACCTCTTAGGAATTTATTTCCTTTTGTAGGACTAATTCCTTTTCTAGGTATATTACCTAAACTAAGAATACTTCTCAAAAAAATACTCCTTCCTAAACTAGGAATTTATCCTAAACAATACACATGTATCAACCTTAGTCCCTTTGCTAAACCGATTGTACAAATACAACCGCTTCGTTCGACAAGACCAAAATAAAGATAACTCTATTTTTCTCATCAGGATCTAATTGTCCATATAACTTAGACCTTTAACTTTTAAACAAGACAAGTACTAGGTTAGTTAACTAGTATTTCTTGTTAGGGCATTTGATTAGACTTGAATAACCGAAACCTCCACTATGATAAGTCTAACTAAGATCAGAAAACCTAGTTTCTCTTATCCAGAATCGAATTGGACTAAACAATTCATCCCGTAAACCTTTTATTTCGTTAAGCCATAAACAATTCATACAAACCAAATAAATCAACTTGCATAATTATTCACCTCAGCCGGAAGCAATTGAAACAACATAGATATTAAAGCACCGCAATTGCACCGAAATTTTGTAAGCCTAAACAATTGATACTACACAATAAAGCAAGATAACAATAGTTTTTCTTAACCGGAACCAATTGAATCACACACACATCTATATACACATAATGGAATAAAACATCAATTATACCAAAATTTTGTTAAGCAAAAGCAATAAATATATGAAATAAAATCAGGCTTTTCTTAAACAGGAAAACAGTTAACTAACAAGATTGCTACCTCAAATTTCGTATTCACTTTTCCAATATGTTTGCATCTTCTTCAAGTGAGAATTGATATCTAAATATCATTATGTTGTCATCCTTATGCAAAACAAAAGAATAACAACAACCAGCCTTTACCAGAGAAAGGTTGAAAATCGTTTTTAACAATTGCAAGCAAAAGTTGAAAACCGTCGAAACACATATGCTTTTATGCTAAACCAAAACCGATTCAACATATTGTGACTTTTTCACACATTGTTTCTACCAGAACCCCTCATGATCCTTTGATAAATCCTACCAACATGGTCTATAACTTAATCCTGCTAAATCAAAAAGTCACCCAAACCATAAGGGTTCACAACATTATGAGATCGAATATCAAGGTAATAAAATCGAAATCAAACATCCCATAAACATTCATAGCAATAATAAAGCATTCAAGTACAGGCTATGTAAATCAAAAACCATCACAAAAAAAATTTAAAATCAAATAATTTTTGTTAAAGCATTGCTTGGTCGAACTAGCATGCATTGCTATCTCAAGCATGTTTATCAATGTTAGTGATCAAACCTATAAGTCTTGATTTCTAGTCTGCTATAGCTAAGTCTCGGACTAGGATAGAAAGTGTAGTTGAGCTCAAGGACTTCATGGCGATTCATCATACAAGAAGAAGAACTACTCAAGGAACCGGTGGAACTTCTCGACAAAAAGGTATGTGAAGACTTGAACTTATCTGTCACTCAAAAGTATATATACTCTATCTCCTACTCTTTGAGACAAGAAGTCGTATGCTATATATATAGACTTAGATTATACACATTTGGTATTTCGATCCGAGTATACCTCGCCTATCTATATCTCGAAATATGTGTTGGTAAGCGTTTCGCTTCGACCATGTTTATCTTTACCTAGTGACGAAAGTCATGATATGTTTCAATCACTTTGAAAATTGCTTTGACGAGAAATGGTGTAACAATTGTATAACGTCCTCTAAGAATGTTTCATGGTTGGAATGAGAGTTTAGATTACATAACCAATGATGGACATAATTATTGTTGTGGAAACACATATGTGCATAAGTCTTATCCCTTGAACCAAAGTTTGCGAACTTTGTTGATCAAGAGAAATCGGAAGAATAGCTTGTTGCCAAGTCTGCGAACTGTCGAATTTATCATCCCGAGAAATTCTGCTGGAGTTGACAAACTTGTTACGTGAGTACCAGTCTGTGAACCCAGTCCGCGAACCGGCAGAAAGTCTTTGCCGAGATTTTCTGCTGGAGTTTGTAAACTCTGCCCGGTTGCTTAAGTCCGCGAACCTAGTGTGCGAACTTAAGAAGGTTATATATCTGAAGATGATTTATGAACTTAAACTTATAAATACTAAGGAATACAATTTGCAAACCGTGGCTATAAAGTTCATGAATCGATTCGACTGAATCAAATTATCTTTGCTTCAATTGTGTCTTGTGTAGTACATAAGATTTCCTTGCAATTGAACAACTCTCTAACTAGTTCATTTGAGTCATTTGAACTAGTTATGGTGAAGAAGAATATGGTTGGTATGAAATGCTCATATGGCTAACTTTTTGGTTAACTATTGTTGAACAACAATGTACACGTTTGGGTACGGTTAATCTACCTAGAAGCGTGCATTTCATTTGTGTATAACAAGCTAAGTTTTCGATCTAACGGTTGAGAAATATTAGCTTGAATCTAAATCAGATTTTCATTTAACGGTGGATATTGTTTGCTTTGTGACCAAGGCGAAACCCTAATTTGAAAGACTATATAAGGGGACATCTAGAAACTTTGCAAAACTAATCCCCACACCTTACGTGTGATACTAGTTTGCATGCTAGAGTTGATTCTCCTTTAACCTACGGTTTTCTTCTTCTAAAACCAGGTTAACAACTTAAAGACTTTATTGGGATTGTGATGCCAGACCGATACTACTTTTATCGTAGTTGTGTGGTCTGATCTTGCATCTTCTATCGTACGAGTACAATCAGATTGATTGGCTTGAGATTAATATCTCCGATAGGAAAGATATAAAAAGTAGTCACAAACATCTTCGTCTCATTGCGCAACATCTTGTTTCGCTACCATACGATTAAGATTGTTGTGAGGTGATTGATTTATCTAGGCTGTTCTTCGGGAATATAAGACTGGATTATCAATTGGTTCCTGTTCACCTTGATTATTATCAAAAGACGGAACAAAAACTTTAGGGTTTTTCCGTGGGAGACAGATTGATCCTTTGATAGACTTATCTATGTGAGACAGATTTATTTATTGTCAAAGCCTGCGATTTTGGGTCGTAGCAACTCTTAGTTATGGGTGAGATCATCTAAGGGAATCAAGTGCTCAGTATCCTACTGGGATCAGAGGCGTAGGGAGTACAACTGTACCTTGGATTGGTGGGAGACTGATTGGGGTTCAACTACAGTCCAGTCTGAAGTTAGGTTGGAGTAGGCTAGTGTCTATAGCGGCTTAATACAGTGCGTGTTCAATCTGGACTAGGTCCCGGGGTTTTTCTGCATTTGCGGTTTCGTCGTTAACAAAATTTCTGGTGTCTGTGTTATTTCAATTTCCGCATTATATTGTTTTATCTTTATAATTGAAATAATATAAGTTGTGCGTTTGGATCATCAATTAGAGTAATCTAACCTTTGGTTGTTGATTGTTATTGATTAATCCTTGGATATTGGTCTTATGTACCATCCAAGTTATTCCTTGTGTTTGATTAAAGACTCGCTGATTTCTATTAGCTTGAGTAAATCAAAACAAGAGAGGGATATTAACTCCTTGAGATACTTTTACCTAGATTGAGTCTGACTGTCTAGTTGATTCTTTAGAAAGTATTTCGGAGTTAGTCCATACAGATTGCGAAGCGAAATATTGGATGGTGTTTTCGAACCCCCGCTTTTTCAATTGGTATCAGAGCAGGTAAACACGTTAAAGAGATTATAAATATGTGTTTGTAGAGACCTGATTATGGACGAGTCTATCTCTAATAACGTACCATTTCAAAAATTACCAGATGATTCTAAAAGCTTGGATTCACCTGAGAGAACTGTCACATCTAAGTCAATATCTAAACATTCTCTTGATGTAAAAACTGTTGATTGGGAAACTCTCCTAGAAGAACAGTTGGATGAACTTTCTGATGAAGGTGATTCAGATATTGATAGAGATGTTGATGAGGAAGTCTCTGAGTATGTTAAGTTTTTGGATTAGTGGAATATGAAGAAGATTACAACTTCTCATGTCTCACCTCTTCTGACTCCTCTCTGTCGACAAAACAAGAAATTGAGAAGATGTTACGCAGGTGTTTATTTTTTGAATCGTTCTAACGAATCGATCCTC
This sequence comes from Papaver somniferum, assembly GCF_003573695.1. Lineage (NCBI taxonomy): Eukaryota > Viridiplantae > Streptophyta > Magnoliopsida > Ranunculales > Papaveraceae > Papaver > Papaver somniferum. The sequence continues at coordinate 181,095,155 of NC_039359.1, forward strand.
AAGGATTCTGAGGAAAATCTACGTATGAAGTCACTTGAATGTGATAATCTTTATCAAAAGTACTTTTTGTTAGAAGAGAAACTTTCAGAATCTGAAGCAAGGTTTAACTCTCAAAAAATTAGTTTTGATGACAGAGAAAGTGTTTGTCTGGATCGATAAAAACGCCTTGAGGATGATTTAGCTGCTGCCCTTGATAAAATCAAGATGTTGGAAGATGACTTGAAAAAGTTCAATACTAGTTCAAGCAAATTAACTACTATGCTAGGAGCAAGTAAAAATCATCGCGATACACGAGGATTGGGCTACAAGGGAATATATGCTCCAAGTATTAGCAAAGAGGTAAAATTTGTCAAGGCTAGTGATTCTTCTCAACAAAAGGTTTCCACTGATGGAAAAATTAAAATATCTTCACCGGCAATTAAGGTTCGAAAGAGCAAAGTATATCAACCTCCAAAGTCAGCACATACAGATCGAGGTAAGAACATTCCTTATGTTTGCTACTATTGCGGAAATAAAGGTCACCTAGAAAGGAGATGTCGTTTCCGTATAAGGAATGAGAAACTTCATGATGTTCTTGTTTGGACATCATAAGAAGTTGTGAAACCAAGATCATATGTTAAGGTCAATCCCCTTAATGCTACAGGTTGTAACTGTCCAACCTTTAGGCAAAGAAATCAGTGTTGTGATAAACCTATTTTTGCCTATAAACGTCATACGAATCCTTTTCACAATCGTAATGGTTATCAAAATGATACCTTCGTAAATACGAAGACAAGATCTGATGTTCCCAGTTGGAGAAAGACTAACTTGCAAAAGAATAGTAAATCCAATCCTCTTTCGAGAAATCTTGAAGAGAGTAACGGGAAGAAGGTTCAGGTTGTTTCTAAACGCACTTATAAGTGGGTTCCAAAGAAAGTAAATGACACCTTGAGTGTGAAAAGGAATGATCTCTCAGAAAATTCCATGACTATGGAGAACGCAGTATCCATGATGTTGGAACTTAAACAGTTCTTTGGAAAGATGTATTTGGATGTGAAAGGTTCTAAAAGTGATCTCTTTCATGATATCCAAAAGTCACTTGTGGTGATCAAGACATTTTTTACCTCAACACAACTTGAGTGTGTTTTAAGTGCATCCTCACCAAGGAATGCCATGTTATATATACGGTGAGGGAAGCACGAAAATTGGGGCGCACAGATTATGTTTGGTAAGGCTGTATAATTCAATTGGATTCATCTAAAAAGGTATGTCTATAAACTTGAGCAAGATTTGTGCTTTTATTTTCTTAAAGAACTTATAATGATTTATGTACCTTTCTTATCGTTCTTTTCTACCTAACTTGATCTGTGTGTTAAGGTTCTTATATGTTTAGGTTTGAAAAAAATAGTCCGGGATGTTTGGACTTCATGGTACACATACCAAGTATGCATACCATCATTTAAAATCAAAATCCAGGGGTTTAAGTTTGCATACCCAGTTTGCAAACTGCTCCAATTCATGAAAATTCGTTTGCAAACCCGTATGCATACTTGCCTGTAGATGTCGATATTCAGTAAACTTGTTTTGGCCGTAATTTCTTCGTCCGAACTCGAAATGACCTCATTCTTTTTGCATTATCTTCCTTCTTGATTTCTATTTAAAATGGAGATGAGAATTTCTGAATTTGGATGAGTTAAGATTGGTATTTGTCCTGTCTCTTGTTTTAGAGTGTTTTGCTCTGTTTCGTTACACTTGTTCCACTTCTCTTGGACTTGGGCACTTGTATTCTTGGAGTACTATTCTTCTAAGCTCATTGTAGATTTTACAAGAATGTTGTTGGTGAATCACAAAGAAGGAAGTTCTATAATGGGTAGTAGTACGCATCACTATGGGATTCTTGAATGTTCACAATCATTTTATGTGAACTATGGTGCATGGTCCTTAACGACTTTGTATGTTTTTTTTTAAGAAAATATTTTTATACGCCTTTGGTAGCTATTCTTGGTGTGAATCCGGGCGAAAAAGATTGATTCTACCCTCTAAGGACAAATCATCTAATATGTGCATTACGAGTTTGTCTTGATTCCTAGGAAACTTCTTATTAGAATTTATTCTTGTTTTTTGAGAAGGATTACTAGAGTTTGGAATAGCAATTATTGTGATTACTCATAGGTATTTCCAAACGTTTTCATCTTGCAATGTTTTAGATTTATCTGTTTAATTCTAAAATTTTTTGGAAAATGATTTTTGCAGTATTAATCTTTATGGATTTATATATTGCAATATTGTTATAAGATATGTATGTTTACGTCCGTGAACTTGATTGTCCCATACTTTGTCAAAAGTAAAGTCGTTCGTGGTCGGTATTCATGTATTGGTAAAAGAATGAATGGACTTTTGATAAATACAAAAGTTAAGCCTATATTTCAATTATCTTGATGGAAGCTAGGTTAAAATCTTTTGTTTTCAAGGATTATATCTATTAATTGTCGTTATGCAAATAGTGATCGAAGATAGAATGAATCCTTGTGTATTCCACAGTATTGATCATCCCTGATCCATATTTTATGTACTACTGTGAGGCTCCGTAATGTATCTTATGTTGAGCACTATATAACCAAGTTGATTTTTTAGCTTAGTTGGTATTCCGTGAGGTACGTTATGTCGATCATATTGAATTAAATTAATCATCTTGTTTGGTTATTTAGTATTGCTCCGTAATTTTTCTTATGTCGAGAAAAATGACAATTAAATTGATTACTTTTGTAATTAGTTTGGTTGTGTATTCCAATTAGATTAATTATGGGTTCTCTTGTAATTAATCTAGTTGAGTATTTTCATGTCTCCATAAGTTCTCTTATGTTGAGCACAATCAATTGAATTGATCACTTTTTGTGTTTAATTTGATTGCATATTCCGATTAAATTAATCATGGGTTTACTTGTGATTAATTTGATTGAGTTTTTGGATATTGAAAATCATTCTTATGGTTTTTAGTGTCCAATAAAAATCCTTCTTTTCTCTTGAAATTAAGGTCGCTCTTGTTGTTCTTTCGGGAATGACATCAAATGGGGTAGAGTTTTTTTGTATTTCATATGTATTGATAGTTTTGTCACTAAAATTGACAAAGGTAGAGACTGTTAGAGCATTGCTCGGTGGAACTCGCATGCGTTGGTATCTCAAGCATGCTTGTCAATGTTAGTGATCAAAACTATAAGTCTTGATTTCTAGTCTATTATAGCTAAGTCTCGGACTAGGATATAAAGTGTAGTTGAGTTCAAGGACTTCATGGCGATTCATCATACAAGAAGAAGAACTACTCAAGGAACCGGTGTAACTTCTCGACAAAAAGATATGTGAAGACTTGAACTTATCTGTCACTCAAAAGTCTATCTACTCTATCTCCTACTTCTTGAGAAAAAAAGTCGTATGCTAAATATAGACTTAGATTATACATACCTCGCCTATCTATATCTCGAAATACGTGTTGGTAAGCATTTTGCTTCGACCATGTTTATCTTTACCTAGTGATGAAAGTCATGATATGTTTCAATCACTTTGAAAATTGCTTAAGCGAGAAATGGTGTAACAACTATATAACGTCCTCTAAGAATGTTTCAATGGTTGGAATGAGAGTTTAAATTAGATAACCAATGATGGACTTAAGTATTGTTGTGGAAACACATATGTGCATAAGTCCTATCCCTTTAACCAAAGTTTGCGAACTTTGTTGATCAAGAGAAACCGGAAGAATGGCTTGTTGCCAAGTCCGCGAACTGCTGAACTTCTCATCCCGAGAAATTCTTCTGGAGTTGACAAACTTGTTACATGAGTACCAGTCCGCGAACCGGCGGAAAGTCTTTGCCAAGATTTTCTGCTGGAGTTTGTAAAATCTGCCCGGTTGCTTAAGTCCGCGAACCTAGTATGTGAACTTAAGAAGGTTATATATCTGAAGATGATTTCTGAACTTAAACTTATAAAGACTAAGGAATGCAATTTGCAAACCGTAGATATAAAGTTCATGAACCGATTCGATTGAATCAAATCATCTTTGCTTCAATTGTGTCTTGTGTAGTACATAAGATTTCCTTGCAATTGAACAACTCTCTAACTAGTTCATTTGAGTCATTTGAACTAGTTATGGTGAAGAAGAATATGGTTGGTATGAAATGCTCATATGGCTAACCTTTTGGTTAACTATTGTTGAACCAACAATGTATACGTTTGGGTACGGTTAAAAAACCTAGAAGCGTGCATTTCATTTGCGTATAACAAGCTAAGTTTTCGATCTAACGGTTGAGAAATATTATCTTGAATCTAAATCAGGTTTTCATCTAACGGTGGATATTGTTTGCTTTGTGACCAAGGCGAAGCCATGATTTGAAAGACTATATAAGGGGACATCTAGCAACTCTGCAAAACTAATCCCCACACCTTACATGTGATACTAATTTGCGTGCTAGAGTCGATTCTCCTTTAACCTTTGGTTTTCTTCTTCTAAAACCAGGTTAACGACTTAAAGACTTCATTGGGATTGTGAAGGCAGACCGATACTACTTTTATCGTAGTTGTATGATCTGATCTTGCATCTTCTATCGTACGAATACAATCAGATTGATTGGCTTAAGATTAATATCTCCGATGGGAAAGATATAAAAAGTAGTCACAAACATCTTCGTCTCATTATTTGTGATTCCGCAACATCTTGTTTCGCTACCATACGATTAAGACTGTTATTAGGTGATTGATTTATCTACGCTGTTCTTCTGGAATATAAGACCGGATTATCAATTGGTTCCTGTTCACCTTGATTATTATCAAAAGACGGAACAAAAACTTTAGGGTTTTTCTGTAGAAGATAGATTGATCCTTTGATAGACTTGTCTGTATGAGACAGATTTGTTTATTATCAAAGCCTGCGATTTTGGGTCGTAACAACTCTTAGTTGTGGGTGAGATAATCTAAGGGAATCAAGTGCGCAGTATCCTGCTGAGATCAGAGGCGTAGGGAGTACAACTGTACCTTAGATCGGTAGGAGACTGATTGGGGTTCAACTACAGTCCAGTCCGAAGTTAGGTTGGAGTAGGCTAGTGTCTGTAGCGGCTTAATACAGTGTATGTTCAATCTGGACTAGGTCCCGGGTTTTTTCTGCATTTGCGGTTTCCTCGTTAACAAAATTTCTGGTGACTGTGTTATTTCAATTTCCGCATTATATTGTTTTATCTTTATAATTGAAATAATACAGGTCGTGCGTTTAGACCATCAATTAGAGTAATCCAACCTTTGGTTGTTGATTGTCATTGATTGATCCTTGGATATTGGTATTTGGTACCATCCAAGTTATTCCTTGTGTTTGATTAATGACTCGCTGATTTCTATTACCTTGAGTAAATCAAAACAAGAGAGAGATATTAACTCCTTGAGATACTTTTACCTAGATTGAGTCTGACTGTCTAGTTGATTCTCTAGAAAGTATTTCGGAGTTAGTCCATACATATTGCTAAGCGAAATATTGGGTGGTGTTGTTGGACCCCCGCTTTTTCAATTTTATTCATAATAGTTCTATTCAAAATAGACCAAATATAATTATTGAAATAATCGAAAACTAGTGTCTATTTTTCCTTTTTAACTTAATCATTGGGAAGAACATTCCTTGGGACCAAGTGTTTTTTGTCGCTCTTCTTCAATTTTTGATTCTTGATTCCAAAACTCTGATTCAAATTTTTGAATTCCTTTAAGAGTTTATGTATCTTTTCGAGCAGCAAAGCCCAGTTGTTTCTGAAAACAATCAAGTTGTTTACCAAGATTTTCAAGATGAACAATAAGAGACTTTTTATAGGAATTTGGTGAAATTCTTTTAACACCCATTTTATTACTGGATTGTCCTCCATTCATTTGACCTATAGTCTTATTAGAGACAGTCGTAATGCTTCTCATATCATTTATTTCATCTCCTGAGATGAATTTGAAAATATCTGTAACTATACAGGGAAAGCCTATTTGCCTCTTTATTCCTGAGGAAGCTATAGAATCTGAGATTTTTATCATTTGACTGACGATGATGTTAGAGCATTGCTCGGTTGAACTCGCATGCGTTGCTATCTCAAGCATATTTGTCAATGTCAGTGATCAAAACTATAAGTCTTGATTTCTAATCTACTATAGCTAAGTCTCGGACTAGGATAGAAATTGTAGTTGAGCTCAAGAACTCCATGGTGATCATTATACAAGACGAAGAACTACTCAAGGAACTGGTTGAACTTCATCGACTAAAAGGTATGTGGAGACTTGAACTTATCTATACTCAAAAGTCTATCTACTGTATCTCCTATCTTGAGACATAAGTCGTTTTGCTATATAGACTTTGATTATGCACATTTGCTATTTCGAGCCGAGTTTATCCCGCTTATTTATTTCTCGAAATATGTGTTGGTAAGCTTTCGCTTTGTCCAAGTTCATCTTTACCTAGTGACGAAAGTCATGTTATGTTTCAATCACTTTGAAAATGGATTTGACGAAAAATGGTTTGTGAATAACAACTATATAACGTCCTCTGAAAATGTTTCAATGATTGAAATGAGAGTTCAGATTATATAACCATTGTCGGATATAAGCATTGTGTGGAAACACATATATGTATAAGTCCTTATTCCTTGAACCAAAGTATGCGTACTTTATTGATCAGGAATACTGGAACAAGAGCTGTGAACTCAGTCCGCGAACTCAGTCTGTGAACCCAGTCCGCGAACTGGCGGAGGTTCTCATCCCGAGAATATATGCTGGAGTTTGTGAACTCCTTCCGGGAACTTAAGTCCATGAGATAAGTTCGCGTACTTGAGTTGGTTATATCTAAAGACGATTATTTGTAAACTTATATTTATATTAACTAAGGAATGCAAATTGCAAACTGTGGCTATAAAGTTCATGAATCGATTCGAGTGAATCAAATCGTTTTTGCTTCAATTGTGTCTTGTATAGTTATATAAGATTTATACAATTGAACAACTCTCTATCTAGTTCATTTGAGTCATTTGAATTATTTATGGTGAAGAAGAATATGGTTGATATGAAAGTGCTTATATGGCTAACCATTTGGTTAACTATTGTTGAACCAACAAATGTACATGTTTGGGTACGGTTACACAAACCTAAAATCGTGCATTTCATTTGTGTGTAACAAGCTAAGTTTTCGATCCAACGGTTGAAAGATATTAGCTTGAATCTAATCAGGTTTTCATCTAATGGTGAATATTGAATGCTTTGTTACTAATCTAACATTGATTGCAAACCCTGATTTGAAAGACTATATAAGGGAGAAATCTAGCAACTGGGAAACCTAATCCCCACACCTTACCTGTGATACTGGTTGTATTAGCTAGAGTTGATTCTCCTTTAACCTTAGGTTTCTTCTAGTAAACCAGGTTAACGGCTTGAAGACTTCATTGGGATTGTGAAGCCATACCGATACTACTTTCTTGTAGTTGTGTGATATGATCTTGCTGATTCTATCGTGTTGAATACAATCGTAACGATTGGCTTGAGATTGTTATCTCGGATAGGAAAGATATAAAAGTAGTCACAAACATCTTCGTCTCATCGTTTGTGATTCCACAATATCTTCGTTCGTCGCGTCGATTAAGATTATTATAAGGTGATTGATAATACTAGGTTGTTCTTCGGGAATATAATCCCGTGTTATCAATTGGTTCCTGTTCACCTTGATTTATCAAAAGGCCGAACAAAACTTGTAGGTATTTCTGTGGCACACAGATTTATCTATTATCGTAGACTTTTCTGTGTGATACAGATTTGTTTATTAAAGTCTTCGACTTTGGGTCGTAGCAACTCTTAGTTGTGGGTGAGATCAGTTAAGGGAATCAAGTGCGTAGTATCCTGCTGGGATCAGAGACGTAAGGAGCGCAATTGTACCTTGGATCAGTGTGAGATTGATTGAGGTTCAACTACAGTCCAGACCGAAGTTAGTTTGTAGTAGGCTAGTGTGTGTAGTAGCTTAATACAGTGTGTGTTCAATATGGACTAGGTCCCGGGGTTTTTCTGCATTTGCGGTTTCCTCGTTAACAAAATTCTGGTGTCTGTGTTATTTCTTTTCCGCATTATATTTTGTTATATAATTGAAATATCACAGGTTGTGCGTTAAGATCAATCAATTAGAATATTCAACCTTTGGTTGTTGATTTACATTGATTGACACTTGAACATTGGTCTTTGGTACCGTTCAAGTTATTTCACATAATAATCAGGCTCTCAGATTTCTATCTGCTCGATTTGCTGATTACATTGTGAAATAGAGATATTATAACTCTTTGATATACTTTATTAAGATTGAGTATAGTTGATTCTCTTGAAAGTATATTGGATTTAGTCCATACAGATTGCTAATCGAAATATTGGGTGTTGTTGTTGTACCCCCGCTTTTTCAGATGATTCCACATATTTCAATTTGAGGGTCTCTTTTCAGCAGAAAATAGACGAATTCTGCAAAATCCTTATCCCAAACTGACTTATCTCTAGTACTTGCAAATAGGGTAGCTAAAGAAAGTTTACCAAATACCCTTAGGTGGAAGGGTACATCTTTTGTTGGTAATATACCATTTTCCCATTTTGTTGATCTTCCAGTGAGATGTGTTGAAATAGTACCGTGTTCAATTTCAACTCCAGTAACCAAATGACTACATTCTTCATTGTAATTAATATCATTAGATATTGTCTTACGATCAACATAGTAGATTCTTTGACCAACAAGTGTAGCAAAGGAAAGTTTCTTATGATCAATATTATGAATATTTGCATAAAAAGTTCTTACCATATCTGGTGAATATTTTTCAAAATCAAAAAGTTTTCCCCAATTTCGATCTTGAACAAATTTCACATAATCCTTATCTTTGACATCTGAATCAAATTTCTTTTCAGTGGTAAAATCCATTCTCTTGAGAATTTTTTATTTCCTGAAACAAGAGCTGTCAATAAAACTAGCTAAATCATGCTTGTTATCAATACTATTAGGAAATCTGATTTCATCAATATCTTCAATTCTGATCCGATTCTTAACGGATTTGGTTCTTGATTTCCTTTTTCTCATACTTGCGAAAATATGAAAAACCCTAGTTACGACTTTGACCAATCTTCCCCAATATGTTTGAACACATAGCCAGAGATTATCTTTTATAGGAAGACTTGATTACAAAAATCGAAAATAACTAGTTTTAGGAGAAACTCTCAAAATCGGAAACCGAGACTTGCGGGGAAACAATTCCAATTTTGTATCAAGGTATTTCTTTTGGAAAACTGGTTTTTCATGGACTGGATTTTTATTTCGGATTGATTCCATATTTTTGTCCAAAAGTCTGTTTACTCTTTTATTACCAAAAATTGATAATATTACTTGAAGTATATTCAAGAATTTACTAGAGTATACAAAGATAAATTTGAAAAAGATATGATATTTGTTAAAAATACCATCAGAATCATAAACCCATTAATATTTCAAAAGATCACTTCCTTCATTAAAAAAGTTGTGAGGTGTATGAAGCAAACCATTGTTAATAGAATTATTAACTGAAAACTCATTCCTTGTAGAATCACATATTTGCCAAAACCGCATCCTAGAAAGCGAAACATTGACAGTCTTTGATCTGAAAATGTACATGTATATACTTTGGTAGGCCATCCAAAATATATTTAAGACTCCTGATTTTTCCAGAACACGGTAGCCGATGTTCATAAAAATTTTGAGCAGAATCTTATGCATTTTCAAGATACGACTTGTCTCATATGCCATTGTATCATTGTTACTTATTATAATGATATACAATCCTATGATACCCAAAAGATGATGTAAGTCACTCAAGACATACATAAGCATAATTCCTAACAGGTTTAAGAATAAGAGTATTACATACTTCATACGTGTTTTCCACCACGATTTTTTAAAGTAGTCATATCCTGCCATTACGTTAACTGAATCGATCATTAGATTCAATTTCTTATAGGTTGGATCGCACCAAACACGGATTGTTAGATATTTTCGTGTTTGCCTGCTCTGATACAAATTGAAAAGGCGAGGGTACCCAAATATACCTCAAGCTAAACTTTATCTACATGTAAGTCCTTTACCCGAAAATGATTGTCTATGAACTGAGTCGAGACAATGTAACTAATCGGTTCACACTTCGTGTGATCGTCTATGGATACGGGATTGAGACAATACAACAACGAAGTATGTTTACTTGATAAAAAGGTTCGGACTTAACCAAACACAATATGATTGATTATCAAGTAAATAGGAATTAACGTTTGTGTAATTTACTTTAATTATAATAAAACAATTATAATGCGGAAATATAAAGTAAATGACACGGCAATATTTTGTTAACTAGGATACCGCAAATGCAGAAAAACCCCGGGACCTTGTCCAGAATTGAATACTCTCGGGATTAAGCCGCTACACAAAATCAAACCAACTTCGTATAGTTGAGACCAAGCAACTAAACTCATAGTTCACCTAGTTCCGTTTGTATTCCCACGCTTCCAACTTATGAATAAGTCACTTACTTGGAACAATTCCTTTGGTTCGTATTCCAAACAGTAAAGGAACAACAAATATGTTCGGTATCAACTCTCTTCAACCAAGTAATGTGAGATCGACAAAGGTTCTTCTGTTTATCTCAAATAAACTCCTTCGTCAGGTTCTTAGATCAATCTTATGTTCAACTACCAAAGGTAATTGTTAAGATTTGCAATCAATACTTTTAATCAGAAAGAATTGTATTGATGCCGATCTACACAACTAATCAATCCAATCTACCACAAGGATAAAACGATTATAGTTGGTTCTCTTATACCGAAACAAGTATTGTGCACACCAAAGATTATGAACCCCAAATCAGAAATATTCAATATCTTCTTAGATCTTCAATAAACACCTGCACACAACAACTTGAACCTCTTGTGATCAATCACGTACAGAACGGAGTCTGTTAACAATGGATTATCACAAGATCGTCTTTAGAACTAAAGAAAGTCTAAAGATCCCTGTCGAAACCTCGATCTAGCTTGAGTGAATCTTATATCAGAAGAGAAGATTCTCAAGCATAAACAAACTAGGTGCAATCAAAGTTCAACCACCGTTAGTCAATCAAATCAATCGAAAACACAAGATAAACCGCAATTATCTAGTTTCCCACCAACGGTACTAATAGAGATTCTCAATCCCAAAGAAGACTTAAAACTGCGCGACTGTAAGAAATTTCGCCTAATTAGGTTACTCTCCTCGCCGAATAGGCGGCTACACCACTAACAACACAACCGAGGAAGTTTGCTGTCACGAAGGATTAGTTTGCTAGAACTGCAAACTTCAAGCATTTATAGACAAGGAAGTTTGGACACCAAGGAATTTCCAAAACCGAAAATATTCTCAAGATATGCAATATATTCCAAATTCAATTTCCATAATTCTTGGAAATGCTCTATCCAAAATATTGACCGAAAATATCTTTGGAAAGTCTTTAACTAGCAAATGCACATTACTAATTCTCATTTTCCTAAAATAAAATTAACAACCTTAAATAAAAGATTCTTAACTTATTTATCTTTCGATCCTGTGATTTTCTTACTTTAGCTATTTAGGAATAACCTTGAACAATAAAAGATAAACATTACTGTATGTGTTCAAAGTATTTTGACATCCTTACTTTGTAACTCCTCTTTCATACTTACAACCTTGAAACCGATTTTCCACACTTCCAAACAAGTTTATAATTGGTTCATCTGACTTTCAATAACTATGTGATTGATCAAGAACATAGGATCACATATATGGTATCTAACTTATATGTGTTGCACATGTCCATAGGATCGGTTCCCCTTTGCCTAAAAACGTGTTGCACATGTCCATAGGATCGGTTCCCCTTTCTGCTACAAACTTGCTGCACCTCATACAAGGATCGACTCCATTTTGTGATGTGTTGCACATCTTACTAGGATTGGTTCCCCTTTACCCAGATTCGGTCGTACACAAATCACAAACTCAATCGTACCATCTCAGGTGATTACTTAAGATCAGTTTCACTAATAAAAGTCATACCAATACATAAGTCAAGCCTCTGTGAATAGTTTTACCAAGAACACAAACAAGTCATGAACGGTTATACTGAATCACACATATTGGTTATTCACAAGATATGCAATGAATAACAATACCAATAACGCCTGGCGATTTCCTTTTCGATTCATAAACAAGTTTATGAACTTACTTCCTTAAAACACATGTAAAACATTGTTTCCTAGGATGAAATCCTCACCTCATACACATACATAATCACAATATCATTTAAACGATCATGTGGATGTCTTATCTACAAAGTTTAATGGTTAAGCAATAAAATTCATATTGTATTCCTTAATACTATGTCTATCTAGAGTGTTCATGCTTCACAGTTTTGTTTTTAATATGCACGACTTGAAAGATATGTTAGGGAATGAAACAGTTCAAGTCAAATATCACTAACCTAAAGTGGAAGGATGATGTTGTCGTTGTAGCTTCTTACTTCTTCACTTCTTCAAGTCTTCGCAATACTTGTAATGTCTCATATCCTAATACTTTCAAGCTAACCTATACGAAGTTGACTCTAGTACATAATCAAGCGAATCTTAAAAATGAGTTTTTATTCACTAAATCATGACAACCAAACTTGACATACCAACGCTTGGTGGGATCGACCGAGATATGCTCTAACAAAAAAGCTTTCCAACACATATTTCGAGAAAGATATAAACGAGTTAAACTCAGCTCGAATATCAAATGTGTATAATATAAAGTCTACATAGCTATACGACTTTTGTCTCAATAGGAGATAAAATAGAATAGACTTCTGAGTGATAGATTAGTTCAAGTCTACACATACCTTTTGTTGATGAAGTTCCACAAGCTCGTCTTAGTAGTTCTTCGTCTTCAATCGATGAACACCGTGAAGTCTAAAGCTCAACTAAACATTCTATAATAATCTGAGACATAGCTATAAGTAGACTAGAAATCAAGACTTATAGTTTTGACAACTAAACTTGACAAACAAGCTTGAGATAGCAACGCTTGCGAGTTATACCGAGCAGTGCTCTAACCTAATGGAATATAATTAACAATTTGTCTTTCCCTAACACCGAGGCCTTTTCAGTAAAATTGGCTCCAGAGTTGGCAGAAAACTTAGCAGTTAAGCGTGCTCTGGCGGGAGCAATCCAGGGATGGGTGACCTCCCGGGAAGTTGCTGCTGGGTGACCGCAGGGATGCCCGTTCAAAAACCCCACACTACATGATAACCGGAGTGGCTAAGTGGGGACAGTATCAGTGGAGGGACGTGTCATTACAATATGGATTATGACCAGTTATTATAGGTTATGACCAGTTACACCTTGTTTCCCAATACTAGTTAGTATCGTTTATACCATGTCACTAGATATAGGTTATGACCGGTTGTTATACCATGCTTTCAAAAACTAGTTAGGATCGGTTGTACCATGTCACACAATATAGGTTATGACCAGTTCTACCTTGAATCTCAACATAAGTTAAGATCGGTTCTACCTTGTCATCTTGCATTGGTCATCCAAATATTATTCAATGAAAAATCGGACCAACATTCTTATGAGTTCCCTTTCGATTATGAAACAAGTTCATACATCTACTTCCTTAAAATGCTTCAAAAAAAATATCTACTTCCTTAAACCAATGTAATAATACATGGTTTTCTAGGATGAAACCACACTCATATCCCACACATAATCAAGTAACTAAATACATAGATTATATTGATATCGTATTACGAAGTTTAAAATATAAGTGTTAGAGCACTAGAATGTCATAAATATATCTTCTCATGTTAGAGCACTGCTCGGTCGAACTCGCAAGCGTTGTTATCTCAAGATTGTTTGTCAAGTTTAGTTGATCAAAACTATATCTTGATTTCTAGTCTATTTATAGTTATGTCTCGAATTAGGATATAAGTGTGTAATTGAGCATTAGACTTCACGGTGTTCACCAATTGAATAAGAAGTTTTGCTGAAAACCTTGGAGGAACTTCGACGACAAAAGGTGTGGAGACTAAAACTTATCTATCACTCATAAGTCTATTAAATTTTATGTACTAACGAGACTAACTTGTAGCTATATAGACTCTGTGTTATATACATTTGAAATTTCGAGTCGAGTTGATCTCATTTATATAATTCTCGAAATATGAGTTTAAAGCTTAGAATTCTTCACCATCTACTTGACAACTTTAGTTGTAAACAATTCATTTATTGGAAACTAAATATTAAGTCAAGATTGATCATGTGAGAATTACCTTGAACATCGTACATGATCTATGTGAGACAATCATTTGATGTTAACTCAGGATGTTTCTATTGATCAAACAATCATTTGAAAATTATTTGAAGCTAGTGTTATGTGTAAGATTACCATTTCCACCTTCTAAGGATGTTTCAAATCGATTAACGAGAGTTTTAGAACTACTACCAATGTATGGATATAACACAATAGGTGTACCATGTATGCAAACTACGAAGTACTAGTTCAGGTCCGGAACTCTTGTTTGCGAACGAGTATCTTTGATGGGTCAGGAACTGTGGTTTGAGAACTGTTAGAGCATTGCTCGGTTGAACCCACCGAGCGTTGGTATGTCAAGTTTGGTTGTCATATTTTAGTGAATCAAAACTCATATTAAGAGTCGCTTGATTATGTACTAGAGTCAACTTCGTATAGGTTAGATTGAAAGTATTAGGATATGAGACATTACAAGTATTGCGAAGTCTTGAAGATGTTTATAAGCAAGTAGCTACAACGACAACAATCATCCTTCCACTTGAGGTTAGTGATATTTGACTTGAACTTTTTCATTCCCTAACGTCTCTTTCAAGTCGTGCATATTGAAAACTTAACTGCGAAGCTTATTTGAACTCTAGATAAACATAGTATTAAGGAATACAATACGAGGTTTATTGCTTAACCATTAAACTTTGTAGATAAGACATCGCCATAATCATTTGAATGCTATTGTGACTATGTATGGGTATGAGGTGAGGATTTCATCCTAGGGAACAATGTTTACATGTGTTCTAAAGAAGTAAGCTCATAAACTTGTTTGTGGACCGAAAAGGAAATTTCCAGGTGGTATTGGTTTTGTTATTCATTGCATATCTTATGAACAACCAATATGTGTGATAGAGTATAACCGTTCACAACTTGTTGTGTTCTTGGTAGAACTATTCACAAAGGCCTGACTTATGTATTGGTATAACTTTTATTAGTAAAACCGATCTTAAGTAATCACCTGTGGTATGATCGGATTTTGTATGTCTAACCAATTAAAAGGAAACGGGAACCGATCCTTGTAAGGGGTACAGTACATCAAAGGGAACTTATCCTTGTACGGGGTGCAGCAAGGTTTATAGCAGAAAGGGGAACCGATCTTATGAACATGTGCAACACATATAAGTTAGATACCATATATATATGGGGAACCGATCCTAGTACCTAGTCAACCTAATTTTTGGAAAGCTAGTGTTACTATGCACAGTACTCACATAGAGGTAGAATCGAAACTTGTTTTGGTAGAACCGTAAACCCATGATTTTGATTGAATGTTGGTTTGATCAATCACATAGTTTTTGAAAGTCATATCAACCAATTCTAAACTTGTTTGGAAGTGTGGCAAATCGGTTTCAAGGTTGTAAGTGTGAAATAGAACTTACAAAGTAAAGATGTCGACAAAATTTGAACACGTGTTGTGAATGTTTATTTCTTTAATTGTTCAAAGATATTCCGTAACGGATAAGGGAAGAGAATCCCAGGATCGAAACATAAGTAAGTTAAGAATCTTTTAATTAAGGTTATTAATTTCATTTTGTAGGGAAATTACAGAATTAGTAATGTGCATTTACTAATTATATTTTCCGAGAGATTTCGATCATTATTTTTGGACAGAGCATTTCCAGGAATTATGAAAACCAAATCTGTGGTTTAATGAATATCTTGAGAATATTTTCGGTTTTGGAAATTCCTTCGTGTCCAAACTTCCTTGTCTATAACTACTCGAAGTTTGCCCTTCTAGCAAACTAATCCTCTGTAACAACAGATTTAATCTTTTGTTGTTGTTACTGGTGTAGCCGCCTATTCGGAGAGGAGAGTAACCTAATTAGGTGAAACCTCTTACAGCCGCTCAGTTTAAAGTCTTCTTTGGGATTTAGAAGCTCTAGCGTGTACCGTAGGTGGGCAACTAGATAATTGCGGTTTATCTTTTTTTTTTCAATTGATTTGATTGACTAACGGTGGTTAAAATCTGATTGCACCTAGTTTGTTTATTCTTGAGAATCTTCTCTTCTGATATAAGATTCACTCAAACTAGTTCAGAGTTTCGACAAGGATCTTTAGACTGTTGTTAGTTCTAAAGACGATCTTGTGATAATCCACTGTTAACAGACTCCGTTCTGTGCATGATTGATCACAATAGATTCAAGTGATTGTGTGCAGGTTTTTATTGAAGATTTAAGAAGATTTGTAGACAAATAAGATATTGAAGATATGACTTGGGTTTTATAATCTTTGGTGTGCACAATACTTGTTTCGGTAAAAGAGGATCCAATTAATAATCGGTTTATCCTTGTGATAGATTGGATTGATTAATTGAGTAGATCGGCATCAACACGATTCTTCGGATTAAAGGTGTTGTTGGCTTAATCTTAAACGATTACCTTTGGGTGATTGAATATAAGATAGATCTAAGGACCTGACGAAGGATTTTATGTTGAGATAAACGGAAGAGCCTTTGTCCGACTCATATCACTTGGTTGAATAGAGTTGATACCAAACAGATTTGTTGTTCCTTTACTGTTTGGAATACGAACCAAAGAAATTGTTCCAAGTACGTGACTTATTTATAAGTTGGAGGCGTGGGAATACAGAAGGAACTAGGTGAACCATAGGGTTAGTTACTTGGTCTCAACTATACGAAGTTAGTGTAATTTTGTGTAGCGGATTAATCCCGAGAGTATTCAATTCTGGACTAGGTCCCGGGGTTTTTCGGCATTTGCGGTTTCCTCGTTAACAAAATATTTCTGTGTCATTTACTTTTATATTCCGCATTATAATTGTTTTATTATAATTAAAGTAAATTACACAAACGTTAATTCCTATTTACTTGATAAGCAATCCTATTGTGTTTGGTTAAGTCCGAACCTTTGTATCAAGTAAACATACTTCGTTGTTGTATTGTCTCGATCTCGTATCCATAGACGATCACACGAAGTGTGAATCGATTAGTTGTATTGTCTCGACTTAGTCCATATACAATCACTTTCGTAGAAATGACTTATAGGTAGGAAATGTTTTAGCTTGAGGTATATTTGGGTACCCTCTCCTTTTCAATTGGTATCACAGCAGGCAAACACGAAAAGATCTAACAATCTGTGTTTAGTGCGATCCAACCTATAAGAATTGAATCTAATGAATGATTCAGTTAACGTAAAGAAAGACATCAAGAGTTGTGAATTAACACTTGATGATGGCATACACGATTCAATATCTGAAGAAATCATCTCTAGAGATTCTACGAGACAAGTTAATCTTGTTAATAATGTAGAAACCGCTGACGACTGGAAAATACGTCTACAAGAAGGGTTAGATGAAATTTCCGATGATGATGACTCAGATTTTGAACAAGAAGTAGAAGAGGATATCTCAGAATACTCTAAACTGCTGGAAACTTCGAAAAATGAAAAGCTGAGAACTTCGGATTTTCTTGGTTTTATAACTCCTCTTTGTCGTGAGAACAAGAAATATAAGAAGGTATTTCAAGGATATTATATTGGTTACCAAAACCGTGATTATCTTCTTAAATATCGTACAAACGATCTAAATTCTAAGAAATTAGAATGTGAAAATCTTCGAAGAGAACTGTTTTTGTCGGAAAAGAAACGTGTTAAATCGGAAGCAATGTTTAGTTCTCGACAAGTACAGGGTCTTGAAGAAAAAGCCAGTGCTAGTCTCTCTCAAACAAATTTTCTAGAGAAAGAGTGTGATGTTGCTCTTGAAAAGATTCACTTATTGGAAGAGAAACTTGTTCAATCTGATGCAAGGATTAACTCTCAACAAAAGAGTTCTGAAGAGAAAGAACGTGTATATCTCTCATGAGAAAAACACCTTGAGGCTGATCTAGCCGGTGCTCTTGATAAAATCAAGATATTGGAAGAAGAAAATTTGGAACTGGAAAAATCCAATGAAAGCTCAAACAAGTTAACCACAATGTTAGAAGAAATTAGAAATCATCGTGATACACGAGGATTGGGCTATAAGGGAATAGATACTTCAAATATTAGCAAAGAGGTAAAATTTGTTAAAGCTACAAATTCTTCTCAACCAGAGGCTTCCATTAATGACAAAGATGCTCATATTTCTTGTAAAGAAGAGAAGTTTGTCAAGAAGGCAACAACGTTGAACAAGGATAAGAAGAAGAAAACTCGCCAAGCTCCAATGCAAGAGGATCCACAAAAAGGTAACATTAAAACTCATACTTCGTATATACTAAGCATTGTTATTATTGTGGTAATAAATGACACTTGCAATGGGGATGCAAAGTTCGTAAGATGCAAGATGCGATTTCCATTGTATCAAACGAATTGGCTAAGTTTTCTCCTCTTAAGAACTCAGATCGGTATTGTCATAAGTTTAGGCAAAAGAATTATTATAATGATAGTTCGAATTTTGCATATCACTTAACAAGGTCATCTCACAAAAGACCCGAATATACAAAGATAGATAACTTTGTAAATGCAAAGACAAGATCTGATGTTCCAAATTGGAGAAATGGTGTTTCGCAAAATATTCAAAAGGAAAATGATTCTAATGGTATTATGAAGGAGAAAGCTGCTCAGCTGCTAATTGTTGGTGACAATAATTACAAGAGTCTTCTTGAAAGACTAAAGAAAGACATTATGTCTGAAATCTCTTGTACTAGTAAAGATTGTGATAATGACACTCTTCATCACAAGTCAAAGAAGAAAAACAAGATATGAAACAAAAGAAAACAAACCAAGCAAGAGGTCAAGAATGATGATTCGATCTTAGTCACTCGTGACCTACAAGACAAGGATCAACTCAACACAACCTAGTTGTGTTGGTATGTGCATGATCACCTTGGTGCTCAATCTTTTGAAAGGTGAGGAAGCACATGATGAGCACATGATCTCTCGGTTATTATATGACTAATTAACATCTTTAGAGAGATTGCTTTTCTTCTATACTCATACATTATCTATCTATATTTGTGATTCTTATAGAAACGGTAATTGTGAGTTTATGATGTTGATATCTACTGATCATATATGTGTAGCTCTTGTTTTTACGGTTAAAACTAGCCAAAAATCACTGAATTCGGAAATCGTATGCAAACGTTATGTCGAAAACAGTTTAGCGTTGTGATCTGTCACAAATAACTCTTGGGAACCGATCCTGGTACCCTATCATAGTGAGGGAGCCGATCCTAGTATCATGTCATGGTGAGGGAACCGATCCTAGTGAGAGGTCCCCTTACGAAGAAGTGTAAAAACTGTTTTGCGCATAACTTCTTCGTCTGAACTCGGAATGACCTCATTCTTTTTGCGTTGGTTTCGTAATTAAATTTCCTAAAAGACTGAGGTAATTGAAATACTTGATTTTATGTTGAATATTTATGGTGTATTTCAAATTGATTTATGGGATGTTTGATTTTGGTTTTACTACCTTAATATTCGATCTCATATATTGTGGACCCTCATGGTTTGGGTGACTTTTTGATTTAGCGGGATTAAGTTCTAGCCCTAGTAGGTAGGCTTTATCAAAGGATCACGAGGGGTTCTGGTAGAAACAATATGTGAAAAAGTCACAATATGTTGAATTGGTTTTGGTTTAGCATAAAAGCATATGTGTTTCGACGGTTTTCAGCTTTTGCTTGCAATTGTTAAAACCGGTTTTCAACCTTTCTCTGGTAAGGGTTGAGGTGTGTTGTTATTGTTTTGTTTATGCATAAGGATGACAACGTGGTGATATTTCGATATCAATTCTCCCTGGACGAAGATGCAATCATATTGGAGAAGTGGATGCGAAATTTGAGGTAACAATCTTGTTAGTTACTTGTTTTCCTGTTTAAGAAAAGCCCGAGTTTATATTATATATATTTGTTGCTTTGTCTTAACAAAATTTCGGTTCAATTGATATTTATTCCATGATGTGTGTGTGGATGCGTGTTTCAATTGGTTACGGTTAAGAAAAACTATTGTTATCTTGCTTTATTGTGTGGTATCAATTGTTTAGGCTTACGAAATTTCGGTACAATTGATGTGTGTGTGATTCAATTGGTTCTGGTTAAGAAAAACCATTGATATCTTGCTTTTGTATGGTATCAATTGTTTAGGCTTACAAAATTACGCTGCAATTGCGGTGCTTTTAATGTCTATGTTGTTTCAATTGCTTCCGGTTGAGGTAAATAATTATGCAAGTTGATTTATTTTGGTTTGTATGAATTATTTATGGCTTAACGAAATAATTTGTGTACGGGATGAGTTGTTTATTCCAATTTGATTCCGGATAAGAAACTAAGTTAATTCTGATCTTAGTTTGTCTTATCAAAGTGAGGTTTCAGTTATTCAAGTCTAATCGAATACCTAAACAAGGAATGCTAGTTAACTAACCTAGTACTTGTCTTGTTTAAAATTGAAAGGTCTAAGTTTATGGATAATTAGAACCTGATGAGAAAAATGGAGTTTATCTTTATTTTGGTCTTATCGAATTAAGCGGTTGTTTTTGAACAATCGGTTTAGCAAAGGGACTAATGTGATTAGTTGTTTTTGGTTTGCTGAACTAAATTGGGAAAATTGTTTCGAACAATTTTTTCCTTGGTAACATATCAAAATAAGACTACTTGTAGTTTCGGTTTTGATATTAGTTATCAGAACGTGATGTGTGGAACCCTCGTTCCTAACTCTACAGGTTTGCAAGTCTATTCTGAGATTTGTAAGATTCTTTTCGTGTTGTCCTTTTTTTTCGTTTCTTTGTGACAAAAAGGGGGAGAAATATGTGGAATAAACAGGTGATGTTGGCATTGATTTTATATTGATTGGCATCGCTAGGGAAAAGAACATTGGTACTTGAATGTATTATCTAACGAAAGAGTGAAAGCACTGACTAAGGGGGGGTAACATGTCATATAAATTGGTATAACAAAGACGTGCGTATTGAATATCTACCTATCTTCCTTAGGGGGAGTATTAGCTTTGTTATTATAATGTTAACAGCGGCATTTTCAAGGATTGAATGTAATCAGTTTTACTGTGCTGTTGAATCGAGAATCAAGCGGATTGTAATGAATTCTTGTAATTTGTTTATCCATATGATGTAAGATTTTTGTCACTAAAATTGACAAAGGGGGAGATTTTTAGAGCATTGCTCGGTTGACCCCACCAAGCGTTGGAATGTCAAGTTTGGTTGCCATATTTTAGTGAATCAAAACTCATGTTAAGAGTCGCTTGATTATGTACTAGAGTCAACTTCGTATAGATTAGCTTGAAAGTATTAGGATATGAGACATTACAAGTATTGCGAAGTCTTGAAGATGTGAAGAAGCAAGGAGCTACAACGATAACAATCATCCTTCCACTTGAGATTAGTGATATTTGACTTGACCTGTTTTATTCCCTAACGTATCTTTCAAGTCGTGCATATTGAAAACATAACTGCAAAGCATATGTGACCTCTAGATAGACATAGTAACAAGGAATACAATACGAGGTTTATTGCTTAAACATTAAACTTTGTAGATAAGACATCACCATAATCATTTGAATGCTATTGTGATTATGTATGGGTATGAGGTGAGGATTTCATCCTAAGGAACAATGTTTACATGTGTTCTAAGGAAGTAAGTTCATAAACTTGTTTGTGGACCGAAAAGGAAATTGCCAGGTGTTATTGGTTTTGTTATTCATTGCATATCTTATGAACAACCAATATGTGTGATAGAGTATAACCGCTCACAACTTGTTGTGTTCTTGGTAGAACTACTCACAAAGGCCTGACCTATGTATTGGTATAACTTTATTTAGTAAAACCGATCTTAAGTAATCACCTGTGGTATGATCGAATTTTGTATGTCTGACCAATTAAAAGGAAAGGGGAACCGATCCTTGTAAGGGTGCAGTACATCAAAGGGAACCGATCCTTGTATGGGGTGCAGCAAGGTTTATAGCAGAAAGGGGAACCGATCCTATGGACATGTGCAACACGTTTTTAGGCAAAGGGGAACCTATCATATGGACATGTGAAACACATATAAGTTAGATACCATATATATGTGGGGAACCGATCCTAATACCTAGTCAACAGAATTTTTGGAAATGTAGTGTGACTATGCACAGTACTCACATGGAGGTAGAACCGAAACTT
Source organism: Papaver somniferum (assembly GCF_003573695.1). NCBI lineage: Eukaryota > Viridiplantae > Streptophyta > Magnoliopsida > Ranunculales > Papaveraceae > Papaver > Papaver somniferum. The sequence continues at coordinate 181,117,620 of NC_039359.1, forward strand.
GTTTTGGTAGAACCATAAACCCATGATTTTGATTGAATGTTGGTTTGACCAATCACATAGTTTTTGAAAATCAGATGAAAAATTCTAAACTTGTTTGGAAGTGTGGCAAATCGGTTTCAAGGTTGTAAGTGTGAAAGAGAACTTACAAAGTAAAGATGTCGACAAACTTTGAACAAGTGCTGTGAATGTTTATTTCTTTAATTGTTCAAAGATATTCCTTAACGGCTAAGGGAAGAGAATCCCAGGATATAAGGTTCAGTTATTCATTCTTCAGCAATTATAGCTCAATAAATAAAGACATGGATTCTAATTTTTTCCAAGGTAGATTCTCAAAATATCAGTTGTAAATCCTAAGCATGGGACATCAAAACAACTAAGCAAGTATGACCCGTCAAATGAAATGACAACTAATTAATCAAAATCATAATTCAATTTTAATTAGTGCAAAAGTCATAAAAAGAATTAATTAAAATTACCCACGTATGATATTCGGCTTCCTCCGCCGTCCCAGTGATGGGGTCTAGATTCTCATGATGAAAACACACTCAGAAAGATAACTCATAGATCAAATGGTATTTTTATCGGAACAATAGTAGAAAACAGAGATTCGCAATGGTACAAGGGTGTTGCAAAATAAACAGTTACAAAGAACGATAAATGGAAAATGCCACTGTCACTGTAGCAAATACAACGCTTCAATATGTGTCGTTGTCACTGTTGATGAACGACTGTTCTTTGGCGTCTTATGTTCTTCGTTCTCTCCTTCAATGGCAGCAGCAGAGACAAGCTCTGCAACTTCCTGTTCTATGCTCTGTAGCCTCTCCCAACTCTCGATGATGCTTCTCTGTTTCTCAACTACCTTTTTATACTCAACATCATCCAAATATCCTCGGTTTAATGTAGAATATTTCCTCTTTAATCCATTATTCTTCACTGCCATTACACGAAAATAACTTCCCTTTTTCTTCTCCTGCACGCGCCTACATCAGTTCAACTCTATCAAAGCATCATACAAGTTCAGCAGAGTTCAAACTCTCCAGAGACACGCCAACTCCCCAACTACAGCTCATACATTCCGGAAATAACCGAGAAAATATCTTCCCTGTTTTATCTCATCCCTGTCTCGTGAAAACATTCCCTTTACGTGTTATTCTTCGACTGAAACTATCCAAAAAGGATCTCCACACGTGCTAGATGATGTAAAACACTTTGTAACGCATGAAATCCTTGATTAAAGCAGATGAAATCCCGAGTATTCTTCACGAAGATAATATTGCCCTGTTTTCTTAAATCGGTGAAAATATCCTTCCTTTCTTGGATCAAACTTTATTACCAACCCTGTTTTGCGTCAATAGAGTAATCCCAATCCAAAACACGAGCTAACTCCGACTAAAACTCGTGCAAACCAAATCCATGGAATTGTGTTTTTTCTTTCCCGCCAAAAACAGTTTCAAAAATGAAGAAGGGGATGGTAAGCCCTTAACCAGAGATGGGGTGTGAATATCAGGTGTCTAACTGAGGTTCCCCTTATAAATTGAGGTGCCCCTTATCCAAAGTGAGAGCCCGCTTAACAAATGCCCTCCGGGGTACAAAAAATCCACTTTTCGAGCAACTTTCTCCATAAGAGCTTATTTCATAGAAACACCTACAAATAAGTTTATTAGTGATAAAATGAGTCCCATCTAACGTATTTATGGATGAAAATGCATCGCACTTTCGTGCTCATCAAATTCCCCCACACTTACATTTTTCTAGTCCTCGAGCAAAACAGAAAACTGACCCGCTACCCAGCTGGTCATATCAATTTTTTTTAGACCCGCTACACAACTGGTCATAACCCTAACAATCATAAAAAAAATTCCAGACCCGCTACACAGCTGCTGGTCATAAAAAAATTTTCCGACCCGTTACACAACTTGTCATAACATGGAAGAAAAAAAAAAGACCCGCTACACAGCTGGTCATAGAAGAAAAAGAAAAGACCCACTACACAGCTGGTCATAAAATAAGAGAGAGAGAAAGAGAGAGACCCGCTACACAGATGGTCTTATAAATTTTTTTTAATTTTTTTAAGACCTGCTCAACAGGTGGTCATAAACTACCTACAAACCTTCAATAGACCCGCTCAACAGCTGATCATGATTTGCAATAAAACTCCTGAAACACTAAACTAAAAAGTTAACCACTCCCCCACACTTGAACATTACATTGTCCTCAATGTAATTGAGTCATCTAACGCAAAACTTAAGATGGGAAATTCATAATGCAAAAATTAAACGAAAATATAAAAATAAATAAAATAAAAGTACACCTACTGGAATATACAAAAAGGATCCCCATAAACTAACAACCTGAAAATTTGGGGATCAACCCAAAATACAACATTTACAAATGACAGCTTCACACTTATGTTATGAAAACGTGGAAACGCTGAAACTATCAAAAACCAAGATTTACCCCTAAACCAAGTTTTTACTGCACAAGGAAGTGCGTAAAGAACAAAATATGGGGATTCTATTGAGACTGGGGAATTATCAATCGGCTCATGCACTGTATCAGGAATAGGCAAGTCCTTTGGGTATTTAGATGCAAAGTACTCCAATAAAATTTTAGAAGCACACAATTCTAACCCTAAATTAGGTAACTTTTGGAAGTCTAGGGGTCTAGAAACAACCTCTAAGTTTGGTGAATTATCTTGTGAGATAGATTCATCTATGGAATTAGGCAAATCATCTACACAATCATCCACAGGGTCATCTACAAATTCCGCCTGGAACGGAGAGTTACTACAATACTGATCATCATCATCATTAAATAATTTTTGGCATTCCAGAATTCTCAACCTTTGTTCTAAACTAGGTGGTGTGTATTTGTAATACTTCTCATATATCATTAGAGGAGATTCTTCACTTACCTCATGTAAAGCAGAAACTCCATACCATTGCCTACGCTTATATTCAGCAAATGTCATCTCAGATGAGGTTTCCTGATAATTTGACTTTATACGCTTATATTCCGCCAGCGTCATCGTAGGTGACGTCTCCTCAGAAGAAGTCATCATCCTCAAAAAGTCCCTGAAAATAAATACAAAAAGAAACGCATAAAAAGGAAAAAAAAAATAAAATCTAAAATGATATAAAAATACTTTACAAAATAAATAAAAATAAACCTAAAAATTAATCTAAAAACAAATCCTCGGCAACGGCGCCAAAATGGTAAAGTTTTTTTCTTGTCGTTGTTGTAAATAAAGATTCGAACTCTAAGACTTGTGAAGATTAAATTTAAAGGTTTAAATAAAATAATAAACAAAGACGAGAGTTACTGGGACTAGGATTCCACCAAATATTCAAATTCATGCGATTCACCTATTTATTCTAAACCAATATAGCTCATTCAATAAGAATTTTGACTTTAATTCTTTGCCTAAGGTAGATTTTTTAAAATATTAATTGTAAATCTTAAGCATGGCATATCAAAAGAATTAATCCTAAGCATAAACCATCAAATGAAATGACAATTAATTAAGAAAAATCTTTTTCTAATTTTAATTTAATGCAAATAGTCATATAAATAATTAAATGAATTTACCACCTGACGAATTTTGGTTTCCTCCGTCGACCCAGTGTAGGTGTTTAGCTCCACATGGTGAAAACACTCTCAAAATAATATTTCATTGCTCAAATGGTGTTTACAAAGAAGAGAAAAAAAATCAATTAAAACAGGGAATCAACGTTTATAAGCGTTTCAAATCCACTGACACAAAGAATAACGGTAAACTGTCGCACTGGACAGTCTTATATCTTAAGCATAAAGGACAGAGTTTAACGACTGTCTTTGTCTGTCTGTTCTTCGTGTTCTTCACTATTTTTTTCTATCTGCTGCTGCAGAGAATTTTCTCCACTCTGTAGCCTCCCCAAACACTCGATGTCCTTATCTACTCTCAGGCAACTCTATTTATACTCACAGGACTTCAAAATCTTCGTAATCACTCCATAATATTCTTCCAATACTCGGCAGTAAAAGAAAATATTCCCGAGAATTCTTCCATTCTTGTCTTTTTCATGCGTCTGTCATAGAAGAACTTCATCCAAACACGTTTTTACATGTACCAAATGGTATTAAACACTCTCAGGCCGCACGCAGATCCCTCAAATAACTCAACAGCTCGTGACAACAAAAGTATACCCGTGATATTCTCGTGTTTTTACTCTTTCCGTGTGTTTGCACGTACCATTCCCTTTTATCTCACTGCAGAATACAATCCCAGGATCTCCAAATCATAACGTATCTTGCAAAAATAACACCAACAGAACCCTCAAATATCTTCATCCTCTGTTTTCTTCACTGCCGATTATCTAACCAAGTCCAGTTGATTTTGAAGACCATACCATTCCTGTTACACTGATTCAAGTTATCCCTAACAGTTTCAGCCATTTAATCTCCTTAAAACACGATCAAAACTTCAACCCTAATTCTGCCTGTGTATACTCCAAATTCCCGCCATTTTCTAATTTTGAATTTGGGAAGAAGATGTCCTCCCCCTAATCATGTACGAGAGTCCCTTTAGCACTTGCCTTATGTGGGGTGTAAATAGTAAGGAATATGCCCCTTATCCGTTGAGGTACCCCTTAATAATTGAGGTACCCCTTAATAATTGAGGTTCCTGATATGAATTCGGTGGAATCCTAGTCCCAGTAATTCACTCTTTTATTATTTTCATTAAACCTTTAAATTTAATCTTCGCAAGTCTTAGAGTTCGAATCTTACTACTACAACAAATTAAAAATCACACCAATTTTGGCGCCGCTGACGCGGATTTGTTTTTAGATTAATTTTTAGGTTTATTTTTATTTTGTACAGTTAGTTTTTCTTTTCTTTTTTCCTTTTTATGCGTTTATTTTTGTATTTCTTTTCAGGTACTTTTTGAGGATGATGACTTCTTCTGATGAGACATCACCTACTATGACGCTGGTGGAATATAAGTGTAGAAAGTCAAATTATCAGGAAACCTCATCTGGGATGATGCTTGATGAATATAAACGTAGGCAATGGTATGGAGTTTCTGCTCCACATGAGGTAAGTGAAGAATCTCCTCTAATGATATATGAGAAGTATTACAAATACATACCACCTAGTTTGGAACAAAGATTGAGAATTCTGGAATGCCAAAAATTATTTAATGATGATGGTGATCAGTCTTGTAGTAAATCTCCGTTCCAGACAAAATTTGTAGATGACGTGGATGATTGTGTGGATGATTTGCCTAATTCCATAGATGAATCTATCTCACAAGATAATTCACCGAACTTAGAGGTTGTTTCTAGACCCCTAGACATCCAAAATTACCTAATTTAGAATTAGAATTGTGTGCTTCGAAAATTTTATTGGAGTACTTTGCATCTAAACACCCAAAGGACTTGCCTATTCCTGATACAGTGCATGAGCCGATTGATAATTCCCCAGTCTCAATAGAATCCCCATATTTTGTTCTTTACGCACTTCCTTGTGCAGTAAAAACTTGGTTTAGGGGTAGATCTTGGTTTTTGATAATTTCAGCTTTTCCACGTTTTCATAACATAAGTGTGAAGCTGTCATTTGTAAATGTTGTATTTTGGGTTGATCCCCAAATTTTCAGGTTGTTAGTTTATGGGGATCCTTTTTGTATATTCCAGTAGGTGTACTTTTATTTTATTTATTTTTATATTTTCGTTTAATTTTTTCATTATGAATTCCCCATCTTAAGTTTTGCGTTGGATGACTCAATTACATTGAGGATAATGTAATGTTTAAGTGTGGGGGAGTGGTTAACTTTTTAGTTTAGTGTTTCAGGAGTTTTATTGAAAATCATGATCAGCTGTTGAGTGGGTCTATTGAAGGTTTGTATGTAGTTTATGACCAGCTGTTGAGCGGGTCTTTAAAAAAAATTGATATGACCAGCTGTGTAGCGGGTCTCTCTCTCTCTCCTATTATATGACCAGCTGTGTAGCGGGTCAGTTTTCTGTTTTGCTCGAGGACTAGCAAAATATAAGTGTGGGGGAATTTGAGGAGCACGAAAGTGCGACGCTTTTTCACCCATAAATACATTAGCTGGGACTCATTTTATCACTAATAAACTTGTTTGTAGGTGTTTCTATGAAATAAGCTCTTATGGAGAAAGTTGCTCGAAAATTGATTTTTGTACCCCGTAGGGCATTTGCTTAGCGGTCTCTCACTTTGGATAAGGGGCACCTCAATTGGACACCTGATATTCACACCCTATCTCTGGTTAAGGGCTTACCATCTCCTTCTTCATTTTTGAAACTGTTTTTGGCGGGAAAGAAAAACATAATTCCCTGGATTTGGTTTGCACGAATTTTAGTCGGAGTTAGCTCGTGTTTTGGATTGGGATTACTCTATTGACTCAAAACAGGGTTGGTAATAAAGTTTGATCCAAGAAAGGAAGGATATTTTCACCGATTTAAGAAAACAGGGCAATATTATCTTCGTGAAGAATACTCGGGATTTCATCTGCTTTAATCAAGGATTTCATGTGTTACAAAGTGTTTTACATCATCTAGCACGTGTGGGGATCCTGTTTGGAGAGTTTCAGTCGAAGAATAACACGTAAAGGGAATGTTTTCACGAGACAGGGATGAGATAAAACAGGGAAGATATTTTCTCGGTTATTTCCGGAATGTATGAGTTGTAGTTGGGGAGTTGGCGTGTCTCTGGAGAGTTTGAACTCTGCTGAACTTGTATGACGTGTTTTGATATGATGAGCATGAAAGTGCGAAGCATTTTCACCCATAAATACATTAGCTGGGACTCATTTTATCACTAATAAACTTGTTTGTAGGTGTTTTTATGATATAAGCTCTTATGGAGAAAGTTTCTTGATTACTAAGGGGCATCCTAATTGATATTCGCACTCCCGGATTGGATAAGGGGAGGAGCGGTGATTGTCTTTGATTTGTAAAAGGAAGGATATATTCTCGGTTTGAAAAAAATAGAGGTGAAGATATTGTTTGTGTTATTACATGTTGATTTGGAGAAGACTTGCCGTGGGAGTATATTCTGCATTGATTAGAGGAGTTATATGGAAGGAAATGGAAAGAAGATATTCTGTTTTGATTTGTTATTATCTTGAAGATAGTTTAACAGCTCATATACACGTAACAGAAAAGGGAAGGAGAATAAAATCTCCATGATTTGGCAGAGAAGTCAAAAAAAGATATTTTCAGGTTTAAGTGATTTGATTCTCTGAGTTATAGTAGGAAGTTACGTAGGATATTCTTTTAATATTTGCGGATGTCTAATGGGGGGTTTTGGGATGAATCAAACAACTTTGAATCACGTGATAATAATGAAAAATACTCCCGTGGAGAATAATGGAGTAAAGAGAGAATATTTGCGCATTGAACAGGAGATATTGGGTGCTGCTGAGACTATATAATGAGTTTACTGGAGTCATAGATGGGCATCGAGAGTTGGGAGAGTTTATAACGCCTGTTTAGCGGTTTATGTTATTTTTCTCCTTTTCTTCATTGTAAACACCATTTGAGCTATATAAAAAATATTTTGAGAGTGTCTACATCATGAGCAGCTAAACCTCAACGCTGGGACGACGGAGGAAGCCGAATTTCATACATGGGTAAAATTATTTTATTCTCTATATGACTTTTGCACTAATTAAAATAGAATTAGGATTTTGATTAATTAGTTGTCATTTCATTTGATGGGTCATGCTTTCTTAGATATTTTGATGTCCCATACTAAGGATTTACAACTAATATTTTGAGAATCCATCTTGGCAAAAATAAGAGTCCATGTTTTTTATTTATTGAGCTAGAATTGTTGAAGAATAAATAATTGAACTTGATGATATGAATTCGGTGAAATCCTAGTCCCAGTAACTCTCGCTTTTATTTATCATTTTCATTAAATCTTTAAATTTAATCTTCACAAGTCTTAGAGTTCGAATCTTATATTACTACAACAACGATTAAAAATCACATCCAAAATTTGATGGAATTTTAGATAGTGATAAGAAAGGTTGTCGTTCACTCGGACTTGTGAAGATTAAATTTAAAGATTTTTTAAACTAAAATAACAGAAAAATATATATAAATTATTGTCACGGGATGAAGAATTTACTGGGACTCGGGATTTCACTATTTTTCATATTCAAGTGGTTCAGAAATTAATCCTAGGCAATTATATCTCCAAACACAAGAAATATTAACTCTATTCTTTGCCAAAATAGATTTCGTAAAACATCAATTGTAAATTACAAGCATAGTGTATCAAAATCACCTAAGACTAAGCATACACTATCAAACAAGATAACAATTGATTAATAGAAATCATAAATCATTTAAAATCGGTGCAAAAAGTAAATAAGGAATTAATTAAATTACCCCAAGGATGAAATACAACTTCCTCCGTTGTCCCAGTGATGGGGTCTAGCTCCGCATAGTGAAAACACACTTAAAATATTTATTCATGGCTCAAAAAATGGTTTACAAATGTGAGAAAATGATTAAAGCGGTGATTTTCTTTTCTCTCCCAAAACTCCCCCCAAATGTGCTCTCTAGCTCTCTATTTATACACACAAATACACATCACTCAAGTATATTCTTCCATAACTCCAAAATCTTCTTCTTTTTAATTAAAAATATCTTCAAGAATTTTTCCTTCTCTTTATTCTATATATGTCTTTATTAAACCCATATATTCTTTAATTCGCAGAATAAAATCCAAGATAAAATCTTCTAAGGATATCTTTTTTGTTTAATACAAGATAACTTCCTTTTTCTTCAAAACTTCATGTTTGTAAGGCAAGAAGATATTATTATCTTAAAGATAATAAATCCTTTACCGTTGAAACCAAATTTCCCGCCAAATTTTCTTTTCAAATCAAGGAAGAAGATGGAGTCCCCTTAACCAATGATGGGGTGCGATTAGTAGCTGGCTCCCTGGGGTGCCCCTTATCCAAAACTGAGAGTCCGAATAACATGTGTCCTTCGGGTGCCTATACCAACTTTTCGAGCCGAATTTTCCAAAAATGTTTATTTTCCAAAAATACCTGCAAACACATAAAACACCATAATAAGTAGAAAATCGAGTACCAACAATACTGAAAATTGAGGACAATTCGGTCACAAAAATGTGTCTATCAAATACCCTCAAACTTATTATTTGCTAGTCCTCCAGCAAATCTAATCTAGAAAATTAAAAATGACTACACTTAGCACGTGCAGCAAGCCGTTAAACCGCTAGGTGTCCCTAGCGGCGGAGTGTTGTCTCCGGAGGGTTTACCAGAGGTGTACCCACAAAACCTTTACTCCGGACCCTAGCTATCTACGCAAAATCTTGGAAGGCACTAAAGAATCTCCTTGGTTGGCATACTCTCATTGACTACAGGAGAAAGTACCCTGACGCGAAATTCCAATTGTTGTACACGAGTTTGCACTCAGCATACTATAATTCATATATAAGTGACAGAGCTCAACTCAGATAGTTTCTAGACATCATAACCGGAGTCAACCAATCACATGGAAAGATTAAGAAGATGGATAAAGAGAAAAATAGATGGTTTAAAGTGAACGGTGTTTCCCATATCTGTCTGAAGGCCTCTGCCAAGATGAACCTATCCTAATGGACTGAGATACCGGTCTGACTAATATCAACACAACTGGCAAATACAAGGGAACCAGTGGTCAATAAACCTAACTCTAGGTCAACACAACTGGCATATACAAGGGCATTAGTGGTCGACTTTATTGAATTTATTCCGGTTGGTCTGGTCTCAATTTTTTTTCCTGGTATCTCAATCACTCTATTTCACCCTAGCAATGGTAACAATTTGAATCGTGTGCCCCACCAAATCACTTAAAAAATAAAAACAGAAGGATTAGGATTCAACGAGATATGGCGAAACTACCATTTTTTTTTAATTATAACACCTGAGCTATGTGCTTTTATGAATAGAATCTTTAGATGTTTCCATCTAATCAGATTGGTTCCTCAACTCCTACAACCAAGATGTTCCCATCCACTTAGATTGGTTAGTGCCAACCTTAATAAACATAAATTTCTAGGCTTTAGAGTTTATTTATTGAAACTAAAAAGTTTCTCCCATACGCCCAAACTTAAATCTAACATTGTCCTCAATGTTCTAAAGATAAAATTAAAAGCATGAACAAGGAGAAACTGTTACCACTCGAAGAAAAAGAGTTAAGGAAAGATATTATCGTGTTGCATGAGATGGGTTACCTCCCAAGAAGTGTTAAGTTTAAAGTCTTCAGCCAAACATCAGAAGGAATTAATCACCTCATAGAATCATAAAGCAGTAGCCGGAATAACTATGGGTCATCTGGATCAAAAAGTGCTAACCACAAGAAGAGGAAACTACAACAAACCAAGAAGACATCGAATATACCCTTGTTTAAGACAACTACATCTAGTTGTGGTTCAGGTTCAGGCTCTATAAAAGGGTCTAACTAAAAAGATTTCATCGGTTGGATTTGCTCAAAGGCATTCTGAAGATCAGGCTGAAGAGTCTGGAAATACTCAACTAAGAACTTAGAAACGCATAACAAAAGCCTGAATAATTGGGGATCCTCTAAGTCAATCAGATTTGACTCACACAGCTGACCACAATGAAAGAGGTGGTATTCCTTAAGAAAATGTGGCGACCCTATTTTCCTAAAGTAATTAGGTTTAGTCTCAAAACTTAATAACCGACACATCTGAAAATCATATGTTCCCACAATTGGAAGAAAATTTTTTGGTGGGAGAACAAAGTCAATCTTGGTATCATAGTATGGGTTAACTACATCAACCAGAGGATGGGTTTCTAACAACTGAGATCTCTTATGGACACAACTAGGTTCAGGAAAAAGTGTATGACAATAATCTTGTAAGATGATTGAGGCACAAATGTCAAGTCCTACACGAGGGAACTTTCTAAGAGTTAAAGTTAAGGCACCAGGAAAGTGATAATCACCCTCAAACTTAGAGTTTTCAGTGTCTCTAGGTAGACTAGTCACAATTTCCCTAATTTCTAAATCATTAGATTCCTGAAAATAGTCAATTGATTCTTCTAAGTTGTAATCAGGTGCATCCTCACTCATTTTTACGAGTTCACTTTCTTTGTCTAAGACTGTTGTTTCTAAATCGCTAGACTCAAAATAAACTCGTTCATATAAACCATCATTGGCTTCGTAATCAAAAGGAAGTACAACTTCGTCTAAAACGGTATTATCTCTAGTCAAATCCCCGTCCTTTTGAATAGGTGGATAATAATTAAAATTATCGGGATTTGAACCAGAAATATCATTATCATTATCAAGCTCAATAGGAGTAACAAATTCCTAATCACCATGCCTAAATACTTCAGATTCTTCATCAACATTGTCCACATCATACTCATCATTATCATAACATGGAAATGGTTGAACCTCATCTACACAAGGAGTGTCACCAATTCTAACCTCGATATCTTGATTATGAAAATAACTATCCTCATTTTCAAGAGTATTATTGGATACACTATATTGGAAATTCAAGTCATTTCGAGCAATACTTTTGTTCGTCTCTAACTCAAGTCTACGTGTCGAATCAACTATCCTCTCAAGGGTATATTCTAAAGAAAGATCCCTAAGTGTTGGATCTAAGTTTTTACTTAACCTATTGAGGATATATTCCAAAGAAGATTTATTCGTTGCTGCAGTTCTTTCGTCCATAACTACGTTGTTCACCTCATCTAATTTGTATGTCGATTCAGCTAACTTACATGATGACTCAGCTAAATTCCTGAGAGAGTCTTCCAGAGAAGGAATAGGAACTGAAGGATCATAAAAAGGACTACTTTTCAATAGTTTGATCGTATCCTCTAAAGACAAAGAACTAGTATTATAATCTTCTTGCCCGTATGACCGATGCGCGTGTGGATAGTAATTGGGCTCACCATGGTATGACCCAAAACCTTGAAAAGGTTGGCGTGACCAACCACTATTCATCCTATGATCATAAAAAGAGTAATGTCCATGTTGTTCAGTTGGATAATTATTGTATTGGCTATACCAGTTCGACATCCTAACTGCAAGGGAATTCTAAACAAACACAAAGAAGGCTGACTCGACCACAACAAGCCTATTTTATCTAGCAAACAAAAAGCATGATGGCTCCCTTAGATTGTTTCTAGGCCATATTTTATTCTTTCGAAAAGGAATTCATTACAATCTGAGCAAACCTCTCTGGAATCAATCCGAGTCAAAGTGAGTTGAATAGAGACGAGGGAAGCTCAGTGGAGCTTTGACACCCAAGGCCTCACCGGAGTTACAAGGCGGCGTATTCAACTTACAGAAACCATCATGAACTTCAAAGCATGCTCAAAAGAGTAACCAATAGTTTTCGAAAGACTTTCCTAATAAGCTCGTTACCCTATCAGTCTCGTTCTAGTCCAAATTTTAAGGCTTAGGTTCGCGTAGGTTACATGTTCCTAAGGTGGGCAAGAAGGAAACGGTGATGAAATCCGAGACCTTATCTTGAGTTGGCCAGGCCTTGCCCTTTACTAGAAAATTAAATCCGATTTCAGGTCCTCAACATATATGCATACAAAATCATCCAGTAAACCCGCTGACAGGGGATTCACGGGTGTTTATAATTCTTACCTCCCGTTCCATACGGGGATGAACCGTTGAAGTCGACTCAGGCCACCGACTCCAATGTCAGTGTACAAACCCGAGGGGACGAGTCGATATCGTAATCGTCGTCCTTCTCTGCAAACAATTTATTTAAAACTACCCTTCCGTAGGGTTTTAAAAATAAAGTCCAATGTTCAATGTCCAAAAGAAAAGAAGAAGAAGAAATGTCCAAAAATAAAATATTACAAAAATAAAAACCTTAATTACAGCTTCTAAAAAAATAAAATTATTTAAAAAATCTTCTTCTTCACTCCTTTTGGATTTCTCTTTTCTTTCCTTTTTGGGATTTCCCTTTCTTTTCAGCACTTTCTCTTTTTCCTTTAGCTTAGCTCCAAATATGAAAGCAAACAAAAATACCAAAACGCGTAAAATAATGAGGAACTAGAATCACATGCTGGGATTATGGAGGAAGCGTTGTTCCAATAATAAAGTGGTATTTCTTATTAATTTGTTATTGCAATTTCTTTATGATTATTTGCACTGAACTATAATTGATTATAATATTTTGATTAATTAGTTGTGTTCTCTCTTGATGGTGCATGCTTAGCTTAGAGCTCTTGATGTTCCATACTTGCGATTCACAATTAATATTTTGGAAATCTAATATTGGCAATATCTTAGAATCAAATTGAACGTATGAATTGCATAAATATTGTTGTTAACTGAATCACTTAAAAATTGGTCAATGGTGGAATCCATAGTCTCAGTTCTTTCCATAATATTAAATCTTAAATCAATCTTCACAAGTCCGAGAGAACGACAACCTTCTTACCACTATATAAAATTCGATCAATTTTTGGCGCCACTGCCGGGGAGTGGTTGCATAACACTCTCTGATTGATATCTTGTACATAGTTTTTTTTTCTGTACATAATTTATTTTTAGTTCTTTTTACTCAGTTTGCTTGGAATTTTCCAGGTACCTTAGTTTGAAGTGTTACCAGCGAAAAGATGCACTCACAAAGATTTTGCAAGAGCCACTTGGAAGATCCACTAGAGGTTTGGTTAGATCATTTTGGGTATGATTTTGATGATGATAGTGTTATATGTGAAGTCAATGCCTTATTAGACTCCACACCACTGCTAGACACTAATAAATGGGAACCCAAACTAGAACCTCTAATTTTGTCAGAGTCTCGACTAGTTCTATTAGACGAGAAAGCTCCGACCTTGACCCTTAAGTCATTAAGTTCTGAATTTTTTTGTCTTGATGTTATTGATAATGAAACCGTTTTAAATGATAATGGGTCTATGAGTCGTGATATTATTGCTCCAGTGAGCTATTGTTCCGCGGATGAATTTGAACCAATATTAGCTGCGGAAATCATTTCAGTTGATTTAGAACCTGATTTAGAGAGTGCTCTGCGAATAGAAATTGTCAAACAATCTGAACCTGTTGCTTATGGGAGAGATGTAATTTGAACTTACAATTTTCTAGTGGGAATGAATTTAAACATCTTTCTGGAGGTTTATAGTATTTGCAGGTGCATATTTTCAACTGACCGGATTAGTTGGGATGATCCTCAACTTTTTAGACTCTATATATATGATTGGATGTCTACTTTGGGGTACCAACCTCACCTTGTTTGAGACTACATGTTATTGGAAAGTTCGGAAACAAATTCATTTCATTTCATGGGAGTCAAGCCGTCAGATTTGTTCCCTCTACTCTATCTCTTATTTTTATTGTTTATTTTTGTATTTCCCATCTTAATTTCTACGTTGGATGACTCAATTACATTGAGGACAATGTAATGTTTAAGTGTGGGGGAGTGGGTAATTATCCATATTTTTGCAGGTTTTCACTTTTCTTAGAATTAAAAAAAAATCAATTTTATAATATCTCTGTTTTGCTCGAGGACTGGAAAAATATAAGTGTGGGGGTGTTGATAAGCATGTATATGCTACATTTTATACCCATATTTATATTAGCTATGATACAATATTTTAGTTACTAATACTATTTTAGTGCTTTTGTAGAAAGTACAAGTGCATTCGATCATCCAGCGAATAAACAACAAAATGTGAGACTTAATGGTGTTTGCGACGAAAATGGAAAAATGTGGTTGGCCTGGTACTTCCATATATCAACAACCACAATGATGAAATGTGGTTGGCCTGGTATTTCCATGTATCAGCAACCACAATGATCAATTATGCTGGCCTGGTATTTCTATATACCAGCAACACTTATTATGATGGCATGATATTTCTATGTATCAGCAGCCGGGCTGGCCTGGTATTTCCATGTATCAACAACCACAATGATGAAATGGGGTTGGCATGGTATTTCCATATATCAACAACCACAATGATGAAATGAGGTTGTCCTGGTATTTCCATATATCAGCAACCACAATGAAAAAATGACAAAATGTAACTAGCCTGGTATCTCCATATATATCAGCAGCATAAAATTGTTTCATAGGCGAGGCACAAACGCAACAAATGAATTGAAATAAAGTGGGGTTGGCACATGCAAACTGAAAATTGGAGTATTTTGTCTTTCTTACTTTATTACAAATATATTCCACCGGGAAAGATAATTTATTTTCCATGTGAAGA
The DNA here is from genome assembly GCF_003573695.1 of Papaver somniferum. Classification (NCBI taxonomy): domain Eukaryota; kingdom Viridiplantae; phylum Streptophyta; class Magnoliopsida; order Ranunculales; family Papaveraceae; genus Papaver; species Papaver somniferum. Next base: position 181,132,873 of record NC_039359.1, read on the forward strand.
ATTAATTGAGGAATATTTACACGTGAGATTATTTTGGAAATAAAGTAACTCTTTCTTCATTTGGGAGATTTTAGAAATAAGGAGAGATTGTTATTTCATTGGAAGAACGAGGTGGCAATACTATTTAGGGAAAGATACTGATGACGACATCAACTTGCATGCAAGATATTTTCATAGAATAATTTATTTTGATTCTTTAATTAATGAAATAAAAGAAAGGGAAGGTTATAAGAAGGGGTGTCGACTATTTGAGAGGAGAGCCCGGCCACAGGGCCGTAAGCAGAGAAGGGTTTTGAAGTTTTGTTTTCGATTCTTCATTTTTCATTAGCTAGAGTTTGATTTTAATATGTTTATGGCTTTTGAGAAAGCCATTTCTAGCTAGAGTCATGTTAAGGTTTAGGTAGAAACCAATTTAATTGTGTGAACGCTACATTTTTATGCTCAATAATGATTTGAATGACTAGTAGTTTTTCTTCATATGGCTTGGTATTTTATTGTTCATATGATTTTCTTGATTATTTATGCTTTTCAATTGATATGGCGTGCTTTGGTTAAGTTCTTTGACGTGATATGCTTTAGGATTGATAGGTAATGCTTTAGAATCACTACCCATGAAGCGAAGAAAATTACAGCGGGGAAACAGTATTTGAAAATGCATGGAATATATTTTTAATGACTAGTAGAATTTGCATAATTAATTGGTGAAAACCGAAAATCCTAATATCCCGCTCTCATTTTGTTTACTGTTAGAATTATTATTATTTCATTTTGTTCCAAATTTCTGAAAATCTTTCAAACATCATCTTGTCGATTAGCTAGTTTTGATATTAATTAGTAGTAGTATTTCACACTCCTCGTGGGAACGACCTGTACTTTCCATTGTTCTGCTAGTTAGACACTGTGCACTTGAAGTAATATTTTATTGTAGGTTTCCCAACCTACCAGTTTGCCTGCTCTGATACCAATTGAAAAAGCGGGGATCTAACAACCTCACCCAATATTCGCATAGCAATCTGTATGGAATAACTCCAATATACTTTCAAGAGAATCAACTAGACAGTTAGACTCAATCTTAAGAAAAGTATATCAAAGAGTTATATCTCAATATCTCAATTCAATCCGCAATCAAACAAATAAGAATTTGCGAGCCTGATAGAATATACGAGAAATAACTTAAACGGTACCAAATACCAATGTTCAAGGATCAATCAATTTCAATCAACAAGCAAAGGTTGGATTTACCAAGTGATCGATTCAACGCACAACTCGTGATATTTCAATTATATAACAAAATATAACGCGAAAAAGAAATAACACAGACACCAGAATTTTGTTAACGAGGAAAACCGCAAATGCAGAAAAACCTCGGGACCTAATCCAGATTTGAACACTGATCGTTGTCGTATGCGTCAAAAATAAGTTACTTTCTCACTACTCAAAATATATAATATATCAAGGGCAAGAAAGGATCGTTCCCACAGAGAGGACTAAGGTTGTCAAGATGTTTCAGTTTCCTATATAAAACAATGGGGGGTTTTCTGATTTTTATAAACTAAGTTATTCTAAAACCAAATAAAGCAAAACAAACACTCAAATCAAGATGTAAAGATATTGGTTAAGGATTTTGTTTTCATTCACAAACATGTTCTTGTCTTAATAACTAGAATTGATAATCTCTCATTATCAAAAGCCCTAGAATACCTTGTCGAAAGGATATCCCGCTAATTTCCTCTTGTCATCAACAAACACATTAAAAGATGCGAATATGAATTCTACCAAAAGAATAACCTAACGCCTTGCGCTAATCAAGTTCAATTCCCATGGAGCATTAAGAGTCATGAAATAAGGCTAATCAATGCAATCGAAATACATTGCGCAAACAATTTAACGAAGGTCATGGTTCACATATGATTACAAGGATGTATCACTACAAGCTATAACCATATTTATGCTACTTGTGTTAAAGGATTATCGCTCGATGAAAAATCCTAAACTAGCTATAGATGTAATTACAAGTTCTACCAATTTGCAACTTGACAAAACAAACAATCAATCATGGTGTAATACGTCAATCACACAACTATATTTTCAGAGAATCATGAATGATAAATATGACACAAAACTAATATATTGAATCAAAGAACTATGTTATGTGAAATCCAACTAATCCATAACCAAAAGAAAATTAAGTACTCATACTCATGGAGTTCATAACAAGAATAAAAAGAAGAGGTTTCATGTCTAAAGCCTAGAAAAAAAAGTAGTAGCCAAGATCATAGAAGAGATATCTCTCTTTTTAGTTTTATAGTATGTCCAACTTCCAAATCTAGTCTACCAGCCAAACTAGCTCTCAACTCCCCACAAGAAGTTAGGCCCACAGTTCAGAGCACATTAGGTCCGCCACTTGATATGCCCGTCAGTTCTGTGAAACTGACCTATGCTTCCACCAATAACCAGCTCCATCCCAGTACAACACTCATTCAGTCTAAGACCACCAACACATTCTGTAGGTTCTCCTAACTCATGGCAGCAGCAACAACAACATTCTCTGCTTCTGAAGTAAAGAACTGCACCATCATCGCACTCCTTTCTCCTGTGAAATACATACACAAATTAACTGCAGTTCACAAACCCCTTTCAATTGCAATCATACCCTTCCTTCTTATGTTCTCAGACCCATACAAACTCCTCCACTTCTTCACTTTAATCAAACCATTGCACCAATTGAACCGACATGAGATACAACCACCAACAATGGATCAATACAACCTGTACCAACTACCAACACTAGCAACTTCTATTCAGTTACCACCATCTCTCAAACCCACCAGAAACAACTACTTCTTACCTGCAGCAACAACACCAACTATATAGCACCGTGTCCTGTAGCTCTGCAATTTCACCTGCAACACTGGCTCGAGATTTCAACACATTTAACAACATCAACAAGACAGCATCAACATCAAGCCATCTCCTTATTCGTGCTCTCTCCAATCTCAATGCACAACTTCATTGCAGACTCATACCTGCTCATACTCTCATTCAAACTGTGCTTCCCTCTTTAGTTCAGCTCATTGAAGCATCACCAGTGCACCTGCAGGTCCCATTGTCACAGTCATACAGTACCAAACTCCTTCTGCCTAGGACATTCACTTCTCGCAGACTCACCAGTTTAAACCTATTGCAATTCTCAATGGCTGACGCATCTTGTTGTCAACCGCACTACCATTACCTCCTGCAAACATTAACTTCACCTTCTCGGATTCATACCTTGCTCAATTCCAGCCACTACGAACTATTATCAACACCACATACATCTTCTCAAGCACCGGTTCCAACCCATTCTGCATTTCAGCTCACAGTTCCCATGACTAGCAAAGCATTCATTCCTTCATTCAAGTCATTCCTGCACCTCAGTGGAACTGCATCTGTCTTTTCTTGCTTATCTCGCAGCTGCGAAATCATCCAGTTCTAGCCTTCTTAGCATCACTACATCTTGCCAATCCCTGGCAGCAGCATCACCAGTTGTAACTGCAACCAACCACATCTTCCACTGCACACACATTACTGGAACTCCCATGTATGGCGCAACTGCAACACAGTTTCAACCTGCAACCAGAGCCATCCACCAGACTCCTCTTCTATTCCAGACACAACATCACTAGCCATTCTCTTCATCTCCCGAGTCTTATAATTTCCATACAAATCGAAACCAGAAACAATTTCTGCAGCAGCAACTGGTCATCAGATCTTCCTTCCATATCATATCAGCTCAAGAATGAGGTCAACTCTTCCTTCAGCTGTAGAAACTCATCCAGCTGACCTTCATCTCCATCATCTCGATTCAAACCCTTTTTCATCAGTCACCTACAAAAACAGAAACTCATTTCTTCTGTGAACTCAAATACCCTTGAAGATCATCATTCTTTTCATTCTCAAGATTCAGTGATAGCAGACTTTGTTTCTTCTTCCTAAATTCAAACTAAAACCCATTTTCTCAACAGCAAACCCTAGTTTGTTATGGTACAGACCCTAAAGTCTTCATAAGCCAATGAGTAGAACTCAACTCTAAAACCGGTTGACTATATGAGGGAACCCATTGACTTATATAATACAAAATAAGCCCCATCTAACCAATTTGGGACTGGGATCCCATAATCCCACCACGCTTCCAGACCCAACGTCCTCGTTGGCCCAATCTATCGACACTGACCCGAAGGTAGCCTTTTCTATTATGGAGGCTTCACTTCCCTATCAGTATTCAATGCGGGTGACAACTACGCCCATACATAGGTGCCCCAACACTTTAATCTAGCCTATAGGTCACCCCTTCCTTGGAGCGGGCATGGGTCATGGTGGTTGGCTCTGATACCAAATGTTAGGGTACTGACCCTAAACTCGTCATAAACCCATGAGTAGAACTCAAATCGAAAATCGGTTGACTAGATGAGGGAAACCATTGACTTATATACTACCAAATAAGCCTCATCTAACCAATGTGGGACTAGGATCCCAACATAGTTCTTCATCTGATCTGTTTAACCTATCATCTTCGAATTCTTCTTTAGCAACAACTTCCTGTACAAATTCAAGTAAAACCCCTTTCAAATTTCTTCATTTCTCAGGAACCCATCTTTCTGATTTTCCCTCTCAATTCCGACAACAATAGAAGAAATGAAGTTGGGGGAAAGAAGACTGACAAACTGATTTTTCAGATTTAGAGTTATGGACTATATTCATGGAACAGATGGCACCCATCAACTTGATGAGGGTGGCCCTGAGTGAAACTGATATCTGCTTTTAACAATTTTTTTTGGACTTTTGGCTGGTTGTCCCTTATCTTTGGCTTGGCTCCCAGCATCTCTTGCCTGTGAAATGACGCTTTTGTCTTTTTCTCCCAAATTGGATGATTTCTTCTTCTTTTGCTCCAAATGACTCAATGATACCTGATAAACTCAAAATCAATCATAAGATACATAATTTACAAGAAAACTTGCGAAGAAAGCATAAACAATAGATAAATATAAAGGTGTTTTAGAAACCTATCAAATTCCCCCACACTTAGACTTTGCTAGTCCTCGAGCAAATGAAACAAAACTAATATACATATAACTCCCTGTCGTTGAGGATACGGTCACACTTAGCATATATAACAAGCCTTTAAACCCCTAGGTGTCCCTAGTGGACGAGTTTTAGTCTCGTGAAAGTTTACAAGAGATTTACCCACAAAATATACTTTTCCAACTTACTAGTTTTCCGAAATGATATCATCAAACGCGCTAAGAATACATAGAGATTCTGCACACTAGTAATAAGAAGTTAGACACATATATGAACACAATCTCATCCTTAAAAGTTGAGAGAGAAATAACCATCCCTTATCGAAACAAATTCGGGTTCGGAGTGATCAAAAGTCTCGACTCTGCCTCACAATAAAGGGTTTTATGAAGTTGCTTTCAAATACAAATAGCTTTTTATGAACGCGCAATTGGGGGATATGGAATTATTTTTTTAATTCCTAATATATCCCTCACTAATCAGGTTTAGTTATTAATAATAATTAGTAAAATCTTAAGTATTTTGGGATAAATTAGTGTGTATTTTTATTTGAATTTGTGTGAGGGAGGTGAGAATAGAAGGAGGGAAAAATATTTTTGAGTGGATTTTTTTTGTGAAAATGGAAGATGATTGTGAGGAGAGAATTGCAGCTGCTGAATATTTATCTCAACTACAACAACAATCATATATTCAATCTTCGGTTAATGATAACAACTCACAATTGGAATTATATGATGAACCAACACCCTTGGATCATGATTTTCGTGAGCATCAAGTATTTTTTGAAGAACCAACCCAAGAAAGTAAACAAGTTCAACATACAAGCATCCCCAACACACAGGTAATGCTACTAAGAGGTCGAAAATTTGATTTTTCTTTTTTGAAACCGCCATTTTTTCTCTGAAAAAGCTTGGTGCCGGCATACCCGTAGTATGAATACCACGCCGGTACCACCAGAACCGACACGGTATTCATACTATTTCCATGTCGGAAAAGGATATCCCCCATTTTGAAACAATTTCCGGTGTGGTCTTCAACCAAAAAAAACCATGCCGGCACGCAGTTAACTTTTTACCTACCACCGAATATTCCATGGAATATTCAAACCGCATGATTCCCTCATAAATTTCCATGCCAGTACCACAAAAAAAACATCCAAGAGTTAAAATAATTTTGAACTTAAATACCGGCGTCTTATACAAATTATCGAGCACGCCAGTACCTGATTCCGGCATGGTATATTAATTACGGACAACGCCGGCATACATTACCGGCTTGAAACCTTACATATCGAGCCTGCCGGTACCACTAGAAAAACATCCATAAGTTAGTCGTTGTGGTATCGGCGTTGTTTTAAAAGTATAGGCCATGCCAGCTCCAGTTTCCGGCGTCGGACCTTGTGTAAAAAGCATGCCGGTATTACGAATTCTGGCATCGATGTTCAATAAAATACAATGCCAGTACTGTTTAAAATTAGGTCCTCTTTTTCAACTGCATTTATGGAATGCCGGAACATTATTCGAGAATGCCGGCACTTATTTCCGGCTTTGGTCGTTTTGGCGGAACTGTCATCGAGCATGCCGGAATTAGTACCCGGCATAGTACTTTAATTTTTTTTGGAACTAATTCAATTTTTTTTCGTTAATTCCTTAGATTGCACACAGAATTTTGACATCAAATTCCGGCATAAAATATTATATAGTTTTTATGCCGGAGATATAACAGTATTGAATTACGTTAACGATGTAAGCTAGAACTATAATTTATTTCAAATGTAATCCTTGTCGCAGGAAGCACGAATGCACTTAGCACGTGCACCAGCCTTTAAACCACTTGGTGACCCAAGTGGACGAGTTTAGTCTCGTGAGGGTTTACATAGAGATGTACCCACAAAACCTTACCAAAAACTACCCTAAAAACCTAACCAAATACCACTAGACCCATCAATCTTCTTAGGAAGAATCCATCTCTGATTCACCCAGTTGGTGGTACTCCGTGACTTTGCTTACAATGTGGTTCACGTTGGCATCAAACATGAATGCTTCTCCCTTTTCCTGTAAGTAACGCGTTTTCACGGCTTCATGCTACAAAAACAACACAAAAACTTAGTTTGTTACATAAAATTTGAAAAAGAGTGGATTGTGTCGAATTAATCATAAAGATACTTACAACTTGTTGAGGGGACAATCTATTGCGGGTAGTGTGATCGATCCGGTGTTTCATTTTAAGATACTCAACCACCGCATTTAGGATGATGTCGTGTCGTTGCTCGATTTGTTGAGCAATTCTTTCTTTCGGGTTACCGTAATCGTGAATAAATTTGTTAAAAATCTTCAACCACATGGAATCTCGCGTGATGTTATCTATAGTTGAAGGACGAGTTTCGGCGTACCATGCTTGGGTGGTTGCTAAGTCTTCCTCCGAGTCGAACGATGCCATTTTTAGTATGTGGGATTAGGTACTATACTTAGCTATTTGTAGATGATTATTCTAGGGTTTAGGGTTTCTAAGTTAAGAAGCTCAAGGAGATATATAAGAACACACGAGTTTTGGGCTTTTGGGTCCAAGTATTAACTCTACTTATATAGAGAAAAACCTAAATGACTAGTTTTTTTGAAATCACCCAAACTCCGGCATAGAAGTAAATGTGACATAGGATGTCGGGCCCCAATATCGGTATAGTTTACCGTTAGATGTTCATGCCGGAACAAGTGAATTTCTTCACAAAGAAATATGAAACTATTACCGGCATGGTTGAACAACATGGTTTAGCTCCAGTACGATATACCAGCATTGAATATATTATTGCGACCATGCCGGTATTTGTGAATTTCAAAAAAATGGCTAGTTTTTTGAAAAATAAGACCGTTGGAGATTCATTTCTTTATAATACCCCCCATTCCTTTGGAAAAATATACACAAAGCACCCACCAAATAACAAAAATCCTTCTCTCAAGAAAGCAAGCATCAAAAAATAGATCAATCAAGCACGGTTGAAGTTCACAAGCGATGGGAGATTCATCATCAATCTCTATTTGCAAAGTAAGTAGACTGAACATTACGAACAATATATGGACAGTTAAAATCTTCACTACTATGACGCATAACTAATATAATCTTCTCTTACAGAATCATCATTGCAGGTATCAAATTTGCAAGTCACCTTCTCATCTAGCCATGGATTGTCCTTTTATTTATTTAAAGTGTAGAAGCTGTAACGGGACACGCCGGTTTTAGATTGCAAAAACTGATGATGCTGAAAATGGAAGAACGTTTCTAAGGTGTTTGAATTACCCAAAGTGCTATGAGTTTCAATGGTTTGACAAAGTTGTTGAACTAGCAGAATCAAGAGAAAACCACAAGGGCCAATGCAAGCCTATTGATGGGTGTGATGGGTGTTATATGAAGGAAAAGGAATATGTCGAAAGAGAAGATGAACCAATGAAGATGGTCCTTGACACCGATATTCCAGACGATGTCTTCGAAGATATTCGCGAAAGGCTCAAAGGTTCCGCAATTGTTGAAAAGGGATGGCTTACTAAATAGGATATCATCTTAAACCAAAAGTGCTCCATCACCATGTTTTAGTATGTTTTAATTTAAAGTTTGAAATCTAATGTAATAGATTATGTTGGAAACAATTTACAAAATCAAAACGGATCTCAAACAGCTGAGTCGCGGACTATGTCGCTATCTTTAAGGTGTTTCGTGACTCTGCCTCTAGATTGTGTGCTAGCAGTCGATTCTTGTCGAAACCCTACAGGATAAAACAGCTGATAACTCTCTTGTTCGATTTCTCTGCACTGTAAGAAATCGAACCAACAACAACTCTTTCTACACTTGCTCATAACTCAAAATAGATGAAAAACAATTGTATTTCATCTTCTCCAGAAACGATTCTTTTATAACTCAAAAGAAATTAATACGGTTTTAATGAAAATCAATTTTGCAATTAGTGCTCACTGAAAATCCTCCATAACAGACACAAAATGGTAACAATATAATTACCAAAAATTAATAGAATTAATTGGAGAATATTAAGTTGAAAAAACTGTTTTTGGAAATCAAGAGTTAAATCTGTAAAAAATCAGTTTCTGAATCACTAGACCTCCCAAGACCCCAAGGCCCGCCCTCCCGTATTTGAATAAATCATATAGATATATAAATATACCTAGTCAAATGCATGGGGTGAGACTTGAACCCAAGTCTATAGTGTGGGAGCCCAAAATAATACCACCACACTATTTCTCTAAGTTTGATATAAATTAAAAAACTATGTTTTTAAATATATATATATCTCCCAACAATCCCCCACTTATATTTTAAAAACATTGAGCAAGTGTTGTATAGTTGTGCACCTGCAAAGGTGCCTTTCGACTTGAACCTCTGGATAGTGTTAAACTTTCTAAGTACCAGGTGACTAGAGTAACTTGCGTCTTGAACTCTAACTAATATTAAATTGTTTAATACACACAACTATATCTAAAGTCCTTAAGTTCGCACATTAAGGCCATGTGCTTATCCCCTTTTTTAACAAATGATCTAGAGAAATGCCCAATTTCTCATAGAAGGCGGCCACACCTTCACATTCGTATAGGTGAGTCTATCAAGAATACTCCTGTGTACCCACTCTAACTTAAGAGCTATAGACATCATTAAGAGTTAAAAACTCATCTTGTTTCCCACTTCAGGATATCATGCTATGGGAATGCATGACTCTATCATATTATTTATAACTTCGTCTAGTCCCTTTGAACCTATTTCTAGGTTGGGTATCCATTAAAAATGACTCAACTTCTAACGGGCAAAAGTCCCATGCTTTTAGAGGTATTCCATACCTTTTCTCTTGCTAATCCTTTCGTCAAAGGATCAGCTAAGTTTCCTTCAGATCTCACATGATCTACTCTAACAACGCCAATTGTGAGAATTCTCTAACTGTGTCGTGCTTTCGACGTATCTGTCGATTCTTATTGTTATTATAACAATTCTCTACTACTCCGATAGCTGCAGTACTATCGCAGTGGATCAAAGTGGCTGGTATCGGTTTTTCCCATATTGGAATGTATGACAATAGACTCTTCATCCATCCTGCCTCTTCACTAGCTGCTGCTAGTGCCATCAATTCAGCCTCCATCGTAGATTGGGCTATAATTGTCTGTTTCTTTGATCTCCAAGATACAGCGCCCCCAACAATAGTAAAAACATATCCACTGGTGGCCTTGGAATCATCTGAAAGAGTGTTCCAATTAGCATCGCTAAATCCTTCAAAGACTGCGGGATATCTCTTATAATGTAATCCTAGGTTTGTGGTTCTTTTCAGATGCCGCATAACCCTCTCAATAGCATCCTGGTGTTCCAAACTAGGATTACTGGTAAACCTGCACAGAACTCCCACTGCATATGCAATGTCTGGTCTAGTACAATCAGTTGCATAATGCAGAATTCCGATTATACTAGCATATTCAGATTGTCTAACACTTTCTCCAGTATTCTTAAGCAATTTCAAATTAGGATCAAACGGAGTACAAACAGGTTTACAATCAAAATATTCATACTTCCTCGGAATTTTTTTAATGTAGTGAGATTGATCTAAAGAAATACACCATCAGTTCTAGTTATTTTGATTCCCAAGATTACACTAGCTTCACCCAAATCTTTCACGTCAAAATTCGAACTAAGCATGCTTTTAGTTTCATTGACAACAGATAAATTGGAACCAAATATCAGCAAATCATCCACATACAAGCAAACAATCACACACACACATCATTCTCAAATTTATAATAGATGCATTTGTCACCCTCATTTATTCTGAAGTTATTTGAAATCATTAAATTATCAAATTTCTCATGCCATTGTTTAGGAGCTTGTTTCAAACCATAAAGAGATTTTTCTAGCTTACATACTTTTTGTTCTTGTCAAGGAATTACAAAACCTTCAGGTTGTTCCATGTAAATTTCCTCTTCTAGTTCACCATTCAAAAAAGCAGTTTTCACATCCATTTGGTGAATAACAAGATTATGAACAGCAGCAACAACAATCAAAACACGTATTGATGTTAATCTAGTAACAGGAGAATAAGTATCAAAAAAGTCTACGTTTTCTCGTTGCCTAAATCCTTTAGCAACCAGTCTAGCCTTGTGCTTATCTACTGTTCCATCAGGTTTGAGTTTCCTTTTCAAAACCCATTTACAACCTATAGGCTTACAACCAGGAGGCAAATCTACTATACGCCAAGTTCCATTAGACATGTGAGAATGCCATTCATTATCTACAGATTCTTGCCAGAAACTAGACTCTGCAGAACTAAACGCCTCTTGTAAATTAGAAGGTTCTTCCTTTATAGCGTAAAATTCAAAATCGGGATCTTTATCTTTTGTCTCAGTCCTAGCTATTTTACTACATCTAGGTTCAACTTCGGTGATCCTAGTTTCTTCACTTCTAGGTTCTTCTAATCTAGGTTCAGAATCATAACTAGGTAAAGAACCCCCACTATTTCTAGATTTAAAAGGAAATCTCTCTTCAAAGAAATCAACATCAATAGATTCAATAATAACCTTATTATTAATATCAAAGAACCTATAAGCTTTACTGTTTTGAGCATAACCAATAAAAACACATTCATAAGTATACTTTCTAACTTTTGTCTTTTAGGATCATGTTTTTTAACGAAATCTAAACAACCCCAAACTCTAAAATAAGAGACATTAGGTTTTTTATCTCTCCAGATTTCATAAGGAGATATCTTGGTTTTATTATTGGGAATGCGATTCAAAACATGACAAACAGTTAACAAACATTCACCCCACCAATGGGAAGCAACACCAGAACTAAGCAAACAAGCAACAGTAAGTTAAGTCAGTGTACGATTCTTTCTTTCAGCTTTTCCATTCATTTGAGGATTATATGGAGCAGTTCTTTCATGTATTATGCCATTAGTTTGATAAATTTCAGTAAAAGGAGCAGAATCATATTCAGTGCCTCTATCACTACGAAACCTCTTAATTTTTCTACCAAATTGATTTTCAGTTTCAGCAATAAAGATCTTAATTTTTTCAATAACTTCATTCTTATGGCTCAACAAATAAACATAAGTATAATTAGAACAATCATCAATGAACGTCATGATATACCTCTTGCCATTTCTAGTTAGGATACCTTCATATTCACACAAATCAGAATGTATCAAGTCTAGTGGTTTGGATTCTCTTACAACTGATTTATGTGAAGTTTTGGTTATTTTTGCTTGACTGCAGTATTCACATTTTTCAAATTCATTTTCAGAAAATTCAGGGAGGACACCTAACTTGCTCATGTTATTTACTAACTTTTTACCCACATGACAAAGCCTACCATGCCAAACATTAAAATTGCAAACCATATAAGCAGAAGATTCAATTTTATTCATAGCATCAACATTAAACTTAAACATTCCATCAGTAGCATAACCCTTTCCTACAAAACTCTTGTTCTTAGTTATAGTGTAAATATCAGACCCAATAGTTTGAAACAACCCAGCCTTGTTGAGAAGATAGCCGGAAACAAGGTTCTTTCTCATTTTTGGAGTGTGAAGGACATATTTCAGCATGAGTGTCTTCCCAGAAGTAAACTTCAACTCTATCGTAGCAGAACCTTTCACCATAGTGTTGTGAGAGTCTCCCAACAACACTTTCTTATCCTTGGTTTCAGCATAAGTCTTAAACATGGACCCACCAAAACAACAATGACGCGGAGCACCACTGTCTATCCACCACCCATCGGATCCACAAACCATGTAGAACTCTGGATCAGAGACCATGGAAATTATAACGTCACTCACATCATTAGCTTGTGTGTTGTTCTTTTCCTTGTTAAACCTGCAATTCCTAGCCATGTGGTTTGGTTTACCACAGGTATAACAAAGAAACTCAGAATTGGAATTCTGTCCATTTTTCGATGGGTGTTGGTTCTTGTTTTGATTACGCCTTCCTCCTCTTTTCTTCTGGTTCGGGTTATGTTTCATATCCTTTTTCTTAGGTTTCAAACTGGGATGAGTCTTATTGTTAGAAACAATGAGAATCTTTTCCTTCTTATCTTGTTTCCGAGCTTCTTCCTCAATCCTGAGCTTAACAATCAAACTTTCAAGAGAAAATTCTTTAGTCTTGTGACGCAAAGTATTACGAAAATCTTTCCAATTAGGTGGTAAATTGTCAATCATTACAGAAACTTGAAAGTGTTCATCAGTTTTCATACCTTCGGCCACAATTTCGTGGTAATTTTTTTGAAGTTCATGAGCCTGTGCAACAACTGATCTATCATCCACCATTTGGTATCTCACATACAGGCTCACAACATATTTCTTTGAACCAGATTCCTCGGTGTCATATTTTTTATGTAATGCATCCCATACATCTTTAGTAGTTTCAAAAGTTGAATAATACTCATATAAATCATCAGATAATGCGTTAAGAATGTAGTTTTTGCAATCGAAGTCATTATCGACCTATTTGTCAATGGCCTTCTGTTTCTCCTCAGGAGTTTGAGGAACAACTTCTTTGGCACCACCGGTAGGAGGTGGATCGGTAGCAGCACCACCAGCATCAGCAGCAGGTTCCAGGGTTCCAGGATGAACACTCGACACAATCATATGCAGCTTCATCAGTTTGAGATAAAAGAACATCTCCAGCCTCCATCTTCTGAAATGCAACCCTTCAAATTTGAAAGGCTTGTTGGTATCATCAACGCGCTTCTTTTCAACCTCCATACCAAAATCAAACACCTTAAAATTATTGGAAACAATTTACAAAATCAAAACGGATCTCAAACAGCTGAGTCGCGGACTAGGTCTATCTTTAAGGTGTTTCGCGACTATGCCTCTTGATTGTGTGCTAGCAGTCGATTCTTGTCGAAAATCCTATGGGATAAAACAGCTGATAGCTCTCTTGTTCGGTTTCTCTGCACTGTGAGAAATCGAACTAACAACAACTCTTTCTACACTTGATTAAAACTCAAAATAGATGAAAAACAATTGCATTTCATCTTTTCCAGAAACTGTTCTTTTATAACTCAAAATAAATTAATACGGTTTTAATGAAAATCAATTTTGCAATTAGTGCTCACTGAAAAGGCCCCAAGGCCCCGCTCTCCCGGATTTAAATAAATAATGTAGATATATAAATATAGCTAGTCAAATGCATGGGGTGAGACTTGAACCCAAGTCTATAGTGTGGGAGCCCAAAATAATACCACCACACTATTTCTCTAAGTTTGATATAAATTAAAAAAACTATGTTGTAAATATATATATATATATATATATATATATATATATATATATATATATATATATATCTCCCAACAGATTATCTAGGAATGAAATAAATAGAGCATTCGTAACCTATTTATACACAATACCGGCATAGTATATTTATCAAAATCCAATGCTGGAATTAAGCAAAACTATGCAAGAGTAAGAAAATCAGAATTCTGACATAAATTCAGTAATTTTTTAATGTCGGAACTACCCATAATCTACACAGAAACTTGGTCATTTTCATCCATTGTGCCCGACATGGTTTTGGAGTAAATTATTCGTTGCCGGTACAAATGGCGGCATAGAATTTAAATTGATTTTAATGCCAGAACCAATACCGGTGTTGTGGAACTTAAACATTTGAATGTCGACGCTTCCCGTGTAAAGAAAACTTACAGAGACAACCTTTTACTAGAAACCTAAACATGTTCAACATAAACCAAACAACTGAATCGTGCTTAAATGTTCTTCATCAAAGAATCATAAACCAAAAGTAAACCAAAAAAATAAAGAGTTCAACCAAAAACACAACTATAGAGTTCAACAAAGTTAGAAATTGTTCAAAACATAACAACCACCATCCAAATAATGAAACACAACTATAAAGTTCATCACTTGGTCTTTTGCTTCTTGGAAACGGGCTCCTTCCTTGTTTCCCCAAACAAAGTTCTTTCACTTGGGTCTTCAATTTTACCAAGCTTTTCCACGACTTCCTTCATTTCTTTAAGGGATAGCACCTCTCCTTCCTCGTACTTGAAACCTAACATCTTCTTCAACTTGCCAAGCCGACGCCGCTAGTTTCATACATACAACACATAATTAGTATATATATGCTAATATAAAATTATGTGTACATTAAACGAGTAAGCAATTAACAATACTTACTAGCAATCCAACGGTCTTATTAAGTTGGGTCATCGTAGGAGGTGCCTCTATAGGAGTTGGAACGGGAGGGTTTTTCTGGGGTGGAACTTCGACAAAGGATGTGACCATTCCAAGTAATTACCAATGTAGGCGGGATCGGCTTCATCACCTTTGATCGCAAGCTCCCAATTACTAGTATCTACCAAACGACGCGGTTCTCTATCCCTCCAATGTGTTGGTTCTGGAATTGGATCATACTCTACCCTCAACCTTGTGGAACTTGTCATGGACACAGAAAGGTCAAGTTGATACCTTTCAGTAGAGGCTGTCATGAAGGAGGGTAATTGCTTGTATCCAAGTTGTTGAATCACACTTCGAGGATCAACCATAACGTATCCCTTTGGGTGGAACAAAGGCCCATTGTAAAATGCAACGTTATAAAACCTCAAATATTGGCGGTTTTCTCTAGTCTCCTTGTAAGGGTCGAACACAACATCTTTGGTAGTCATCGCGTCCAGAGCCAATCTCATTTTTGTCAGTCAATGATCATTATCGGGCTTCGGATGGCTGTTGAACTCGTATATATTGGCTCTAGGCTCCTCGGGGTCATCAACGGGATTAAACTTCAAGAAGGGGTTGTCCTTGAACAATGTTTGGAAATGTTCATAAGCCCACACCTATACAAATGTGAAATGATACATATAAAAATCAGTAAATTTTGTTTCCAAGTTCATGAAAAGGGTACATGTGAACAACATAAATAAGAACATAAGTTTTAAAAAAAAAAAACCCCGGAGTAGAGTGAAATTCCCAACAAATTGGTTTGTAACCGCCTTAGAGGCCCTTCTCATCTCCGTCATCAAATGTGTTATTACCACGGTGCCCCAAGAATAGCTAAAGACCTCTTCCAACGGATCCAAGTATTGAAGGTAGTTTGCACTAACCCTGTTGCCACTAGTGTCAGGGAATACCCTAGTGTCTAAGATGAATAACAGGTATGCAACAGCTGTATAACGAATCTGTGGTGGGGTCCCATCCATCCTTCAAACTTCTTTCCTTTGAGTTTTGAAACTTCTCCTTAAGCAGGGTCAGCTTGATGGTCTTTGTCCTATTAAGCTTAAATACATAGAATCTTTCCGCAGAAGTTTTGTAGTCCCAACCAAACAACTTTTTAGTAAGCTCGTGCAACTTCGTCCATTCTAGCTCAAAATAATGATTATCTCCTTTTGCAATTGATTTTCCGGTAACACTCAAGCCTAGAATGTTCTGAGCATCATCAGGGATCAAGGTCACCTCGCCAAACGGGAAGTGCATGGTATCTGATTCACCATGATACCTTTCGACGAAGCAATTGACTGTCACAATATCTGGCTTCACATAATTTTCAACCAAAGGATATAGACCAGAATCCTTAACTATTGCTTGAACCTCTTCATGCTCCTTAGATAAATCCCAATGAGCCGCAGCTTGGTTTCGGCAAACACGCACAGCCTTCATATGATCCTACAATTACGAGATAATATGATTAAGAGATTATGCATAAATAGAAAACAACACATATGCACGAGATATAAATTCTTAAATAGGTTTGATATATAGTACGATCCCACGAGTGCTTGTAGCCAAATAGATACCCCGGATCATGAGAAGCTGCACCCCAAATTTTACCACGATCATCATCGGGTATCATATCATCAACATGAGGAAGGTGCGAACCTTTAACTTTGCCTTTGCCTTTCCCCTTGCCTTGTGTGGGTTGTTGACTTGGACCACCTTGTTCCACTACTCCTTGGATTTGGTTTGCTAATTGAGTTGGATCAATCTCATTATCTTCCTCCTCACTTTCCTCTCATCTTGCTCATCTTCCTCCTCAACAGCTCTGGTAGATTCACAGATTACGATTTTACTACGATCACGACCACTCTCCCAAATTGCCCCTCTTGTATCAGCACCCAAACGTTTTTTTTTCCCCTCTAGAAGGCAGAGACTGAGGAGTACCAAGACCATCCTTCCTTATTTTCTTAGTGACAGCATCTTTAGCTTTTCCTTTGTTAGCCTCCTTTGCTTTAGATCTATTTCAAAAGAAGCACGAAATAAATATAAGACAACTAACTTTCATTTATAATGCCTGCATAGATACACCACATTAAGGCATAGAATCATCACTACCGGCATACTGAAAAAAAGTATCGAATATGCCGGGAGCTAATACCGGCATGGTAAATTCAAACGATTATATGCCGGTAGTAACTACCGGCATTGACAAATAAATTTCTAGGATGCCAGTACACTATAGGAAATTCCTGGATAAGAAAACACCAGTACTGGTAGCTACGTAAAATAAAAACAAATGCTGGAACACGGTACCGACATTGAAAAAAAATTGTCGAGGATTCCGGTAGTAGTTCTAAAGTTTCTGGATACCAAAACTCAAGTACCGGCATGGAATCTAACCTAAAATGTACACCGTTACAAATAACAAAACCCTAGGGTTTTCTGTTTATTAGAAGCTTAATACCGGCGTACTCGTGAAATTTCAAATCAATGTCGGTACTAGGTTCAGAAGTGGTGTTCATCCTAAATACAATGCTGAAACTAAGTTTCGGTGTGGTCTTCAACCTAAATTAGATACAATGCTGAAACTAACTACCGGTGTGATCTTCATCCTAGATTGAATGCTGGTACTGATTTCCGGTGTGGTATTCATACGAAATTGAGTGCCGGAACTACCGTAAACTGTTTTAGTTAGGGTTTCGCGATTTTGACCTAAACCCATAGTTATAAATCGATTGAAACACTAATTAAACAACTTTAAATGACTTACCTTCTCACAGAAGTCATATTTCTGAGTAGTTGATAGTCCGATAACTCTTGTTCTTCGTGTTCTTGCTCTTGAGCAATCAAAGCAAGCCTTTTCTCTAATTTCTACTGAGCAATCGATTTTGATTTCGATTGGGTATCGGATTTCTTTCGGGGAGGCATTCTTATGGATTTGGGTAGGTTAATCGACGAAGAAATTCTTGAATTAACGATTAATCGTCGATGAAGAACTGATGAAGAAGATGAAGAAAAAAAAAATTGGAACCCTAACCTAGAGTGTGCCGGAACTGAATGGGAGATAATTGATTTGGCTTTTGATCTTTAGGTTTAAAATTTTATTTTGTGAGGAGGGTATAACAGTCTTTTTATAATGTTTTTTAATTTATCACATTACAAAAACATGTCTTATTTGTGAGGTTTTTTTAAAGAGGGGAGTCACAAATAACCCTTATTTGTGAGGGTTTATGACCAACCGCCACAAATACTTAAACTAGTCAAAGTCAGCTTAAATATGGTCGGTTGCAAGGGTCCGACACAGTACTTTGTGAGGGTTTTCTGGACCATGTGCCACAAATACAGGTTAGTCAAAGTCCAATATATTTATTTCTTTCTCTCTCTTATCTTCTTCCAAAACTTGGATCTGGTTTTCCTCCTCTGAGCTCTCTTTTTCCTTCTGTTCTTCTCCACTGCAGAAGTTTGCTTCTCTTATCTTCTCTCCATTCTCGTCTATCTCGTATGTAACAATCACTATTCTTAAGTTTACACTCATCTATTAATGGTTTTTTCTTCTTCTTTTGCTTTGCAGGATCTAAAGGAGTCAATCGAAGGTGATTTTTCCCCTTTTAATTTTCGTTTCTTTGTTTAAAGGCTGGATTTGGTTAAAGTTTTTTAGATCTGGTTTCCTTAATATTACTTTTAATTCCTATTTCTTTGTTCTGCAGGATCTAAAGGAGTAAACTTGAAGGTGAAATTTCCCCTCTTCTTTTTTAATGTTACTTTTAATCTCTTTTTGTTTCTTTGTTTCTTTGATTAGGACTGGTTTTGCATCTAATTGCTTGTTTTCTTTGTTTTGCAGGATCTAAAGGAATAAACTTTCAGGTGAAATTTCCCCTCCTTTTCTTTGTTTTCACTATTGTGATTAAATAAATTAAATTTGTTTTTCTTTACTTTCAATTTCTTATGGTTTAGTGGAAATTTTTATTTTCTTTAACTTTAATTTCTGAGGGTTTGTGTTGGATTTAATTTTGTTTAATTTCTTAGGGTTTGTGTTATGGATTTGTGGTCTAGAAACGAAATCGGGATATGGGTTTCTGTTGATGGAACTTGATATTGTGCTTTGAGCTTTGAATTTCTTAGATCAGCTTAGAATTTCTGAATGGGGTTTGAGTTTTATCTATTTTGTACAAATATTGGGGTTTTGTGACATTTCTTAGTTTCTGATTGTGTTTGTGTTGTTGTCTCTAATTTATGTTGAATGGGAAAGCATGAGAAAAGGCTGAGCCTTGAAATAAAGAACCCCTTACCTTTTTCTGCTCATTCTTAGCTCTGATTGATTGGGTCTCCCTTATATTAACTTATTGGATTATAAAGATATTATGATGTTGGAAATGAAATTTCAGTTCTTAGAGAGGTACTATAGGAAACTATAAGATATTCTGGCCATTTAGGATTTTCTTGGTCTTAGGCTTGGACATTTTAGTTATAAATGTGTTCCAATACCCGCTTTGAAATTGTGCTCTCAATTTGTCTGTCTGGCGTGTCATCCTGAGGTAGCCTTGAGAGATGAAAGATGAGGTTGGAAATGTGAGACTCATGGATGATCCAAGAGCTCTGTCATGTAAAGGTTGTACTAGAAAATGGTTCTTGTAATGTGGAAGAGCAAATTAAGTTCATAAGCTCTAACTTTTCATTGGTTTAGTGGCTGTTGATTTAACTAGTTATCACCGGTTCTTACTAGAACTGATCAGTAATGAATAGGGGGGGGGGGGGGGTACAGATGCAAAGAACAACCTTGATTTAAATTGGACTTGTTGTGAGATAGTTCTTCATTGTTGCATCAGTATGATAATTTTTTGATTGACTGATTGATGTCTGCAACATCTAAACTCTAACAAAGTTTACTTAGTCTTTGTAAATCTTCTCTTCTAATTCGTTAAACAAATAAAGATTGAGGAATTTAGTGATGTAAGATCGCAAGTCTGAAATTATTTCAATTTTTAGATTTTGCGCACTAACTCAGCATACTTTGTTTATAGTAGGGGTTTCATAATTCAATCACAGACTAGGTGTTTATGAAAATCACTTACGTTTGATTGTTATTTGCAATATTTGTTTACTGGATGTTGAGAATATGGTTGAAATTCAAAAATGTGAAAATATGGTATTTGAAGAAATGCCTAAATGAAGTAATGTAGTACACCTTTAGTTATTTGGAAATTAAATATACGCAGGTTTGGTCCATGACAACGTTACCTAGCCATCCCAACTATTTGGTACATTATTCTTTCTTTAAAGTAATCTTTAGGCAAGCTCTCGGATAACATGGCAATATAGGTGGACAGTTTGTAACTAGTATACTACAGTTAGTAATCTTTATCTCTCAATACTATTGTCTCTCTGGTGTTTGCAATATAGAGGTTTAGGCCATTTATGGTGTATGCTACCTAGTCCATTGGAATGTTCTGACCATTTAGGATTTTCTCGGTCTTAGACTTGCACATTAGTTATGACTGTGTTCCAATACCCGCGGTGTGTTAAGCTCGAACATGTTTGATTAAGAGCATAAACCAAAATGGAGATTAATGACTTAGATATATTGGGTACTCTAAAATGTCGCTGAAACACTTTCTTTGGTTTTCATGTAATTTCTTTTTTTAGATGCTTTCATTTTATCTACTGTAACTCTAATTTTCTAATGTTCCTTTCTACTTTGATGTCAGGTACTTATTGTTGCTTGAATGAATTTTTACCGTTGCAGAACTTCAAGCAGCAATGCAACGGTAGCTGTTTTGGAGGCTCTTGTTGCTCATCATGAACTGGGAACTCCCAACACGGTTACCCCATCGTCTGTCGCAGAGATCAGGAACAGTCGATGAATGGAAGATCTTAGTGCAACTTAAGCCTGGACTTGAGAAAGAGCGTGATCCCATGGTTGGAATTATGGACTTGATGAAGGTCTCTGTCTCCCCCTCTCCCTCTCATACCATGATGGTGATGGAGACCGTGACTCTATGAAAAGAATGCAAGTGTAGGGATTAGAAGTGTCTCCTTTCAATGCTTTTAATTCTTAATTTTCTTTTTGTACCAGTTTAGCACTTTCGATTGGGAAGCATATTTTCTCCTTTCAATGCAAGTGTAGGGATTAGAAGTGTCTCCTTTCAATGCTTTTAATTCTTAATTTTCTTTTTGTACCAGTTTAGCACTTTCGATTGGGAAGCATATTTTCTTTTAAATCTTAGTCCTTGCTTTAAATTTTTTTCTGTCCAACCATGTACTAGAAATACCAATTTGGAGTATTGGTATCTGTTTAACTAATTCAGGAATTTTGGACGCAGTGATTTGTGGCCTGGCCAACTTCTATAGTGTAAGTACTGGGTAGCACCATTGATTTAAGGAGCCTAATTGATGAACGAACGAAAAAAATGTCCAGATATAATTTATGATTTGCTGTGGGATTGCAATTGTTCACCGGAGAACAGGTAAGCGCTCTCTTCTTTCCGTATATATCTATGCTTCCTTAGAATTTGGCTCCTAAGCCTAACAAATCCATTGTACACGTCAATTAGACCTCATATAAACCACTTGCTCTTATTCGTGCAGGAGCTCGGAAAGGTACGGAAAATTGCTGATGGTGGTGACGGTTTGGCTGTGCTTACAGAACAGGGTTTGATGCTTTAGCAGTTGCAGTTGCAAGATATTATTGAGGTGTGTTTCCGAGGTTGGCATGCCAATAAATTCTCCACTTTATCATTTTTGAATCATAAAAGTTAGCAGGCAATGACTTGGAGCTTCATCATTGTTCTTCTATGTAATAACGTTCTTGAATAGTTCATTAGGAGCATTACTGGTTACATAGGGTGCCTGCAACATACAACCAACAAAATTATGTACTTGACAACCATTTAAAGGGGCGGAAAGAAGAAGTTAGAATTTTGAAAGTTAGAAAATGATGGAGTAAAACTGTGTATACTTACGAAATCATGACTTGAAACAATAAAATGCTCAACCCTGTTGCTTCTCAACTCATAGAATAGGGTCCTAAGTAATTGTCCCATGGGCCATCTTTTTTTTTTTTTTTTTGAAATATCATGGGCCATGTTTTTGACACTTCGGTTGGAATTTTATGGTTTGTAAAGCTGAGACCACCGAAATTCCTTTCCATATATTTCAATATATTTGGAAACTGATCCTTATTGTCAATGGAATTTAAGTATTGGACTGAATTGCAAATTTTGATATTGCAGATTAAGGTGCATCTGGAGTGCGAAAACAAAGATACATAGAGGTTAGTTGGTGGTATTTTGATGCATAGGTACATATACTATGTTGCTTTCGAAGGCAGACTTTCTTCAAAAGTATTTTATACCATCAGGTGTGTTCTTATCATGTCCCAAACTTTTCACAGGCACTTTAGATGTTGATAATCTTAGTTACCAGATTTTTGAACTCTCTGGGTGTTGTTCCGCTGCCCGGATTTATGTTTTTTACACAATTAAACATCTTACTGTCGGATATGTAAGTTTCTATGGTGCATCAATGTAAAACTTTGTTATGAATGGTATAAGTTTGTGTGAATGATGCGAGTTTTGATAAAGCTTTTTAATTTTTGTGTAAATGGCTTAAGAATTCTGTAATTTTGAGAATCTGAAATCCGGCGCCGGAAACAGTAACGGTGGCCGACGACGCACCAATAATCAATATATTAGTGAGGGTTTGTAAACCGTCACAATTAGAAAAACCCGGCGACGGTGCCAGTGTCAGAAAATTTTAACGGCGGCAGAAAACAGTTTATGACGGTTTGACCAACCGCCACAAATAGAATAACTATTCGTGACGGTTGACCAAAAGGCCACAAATGATCTCAAACCGTCACAAAAAACATTTGTGAACCCTGTAGTAACGACGGATTCTTGCCCGTCACAAATGTGTTTTTGTGACGGTCTTTTCGTTATTTGTGGCAGTCATTTTTTATTTGCGACGGTTTCAGACACGTCACTAAAGGCCCTCTGTTTTGTAGTGTCAAAGGGTGTTTTAGTATTTTTTGCCACAAAAAATACCCCTTAGCAGACACCTTTGGTTGGGGGAAGTAATTCATATCCCCCAATTGCGCGTTCCTTTTTATGGGTCACACGTGTCCAGGTAGGAGTGAAGAGAGAATCATGCGACACGTTGAATAGTAGGAAGGTCAAACCCTCCGAATTGTTTTGAAAAGCCACATCTTTTATCATTTTGAAAACCCTTATTTCTGACGATCTCTAAGAAAGAAAATCAACCACTTAACGAAGGTGGGAATATGCTTACTTACCTCGTTATCCGTTTGATGTGCAGTTAGCACCACTCTCACAGCATCCATAGAAACGTCTTCGGTCTTCAACCCTTGTCTTCATCTTCGTCTTCGGTCTTCAACTGTCAATGATAATTCTTGAACTTCATAGAATCTTGACAATGTGATTCTTTCCTCTAATTCCTTGTTGCTTGAAACTTCATTATGGATATTTCTTCTTCCATTGGATTTATCGAAAGAACAAAAGTAAAAACAAACAAAAAATATGATACAATGATTTTTTTTTTGAGACAAGAAAAATAAAACAAATACAGAACGTAAACAAAATTATGAAACTAACAATGAACCTAAAGATATTTCTCTTGTCTTTTTTTTTTCATTTTTTTTAACAAGGGACCTAACATGATGATGATCATGTCCCAAGTTTTTTTTTTTTTTGGACAAGAGAAAATAAAATAAAAATGCAAGTACAAAGGCCATGGTGTAAGTGCTTTACCGCCTCATTCTTCACAACTTGTATGTCTTGATATCATAAACTTCTTGAACTCTCATCTTTATAATCTTCGTTCTTATAAATAAGTCTTCAACTTGTAAGAATTCTGCTCCTTGTGTTGTTGTTGCTTTACTTGAATATGAAATATGCTCATTTCTGTACCGTTGCTTGCAAACCTTGAACGTCTTCAACTTTCCTTCAAATTTTTGATGTTCCTCTTGTTGATAATGATGGTGTTTCTATGGACATGTTGGTGTAGAGAGAGATAAAGTAGATGGTGCTAACTGCGAACAAGATTACAAGTGGTATGTAAGTTAGCAATTCGATGTCACCATCATGATTGACAAAATAGCACTCAAGAGATCAAAGTAGTGCTTCTATTGGTGGGAGGGTTGGGTAGATCACCATTCTACCCGGAGTTTACGTATGGTGACACACACTCTAAAAGCACATATTTAGACACGTACAAAGAATTGAAGGTCGGTGCCTCGCATGATGTAACATGGGTACTCTCCACTATAGGGGATCACAACTCTAATACTGAATTCAGTCTGCACCTCATTTGCCACTGGCATGGTTAAATCCAACTTTAACTCTCATACAAGTAAGAAACCCGATCACGTTCTCTGTCATCTTTAAGTTCAGTCACTCTTATGAGAATTTAGATGTAATCTTAACGACATGTATACTATGTGACTCTAAACTAACTACAAGTTGGATTTTTTCATGCACTAATTCACATAAAAGTTGAAAATTTATGAAAAATTTACAATGCAAATACTCAACCACTCCCCCACACTTAAACTTTACATTGTCCTCAATGTAAATTGAATCGTCCAAAGAAAGTCAAGGTGGGAAATACCACATGATAATGTGACAAGAAATCAGAAAAATTAAATTCAAGACAAGAAAAAATAAGAGATAAGAGATACAAAACCAATGGGTAGCCTCCCATGCAGCGCTTGGTTTAAAGTCGTCAGCCCGATTTTCTTCTCGCAAGATACACTACCCATGTACCAACAATCTGAAAAATTGAGGATCCTTCTATGTAATATGTTTTGAAAATACTCGCTTCACAAAAATATTAGTACAAGAAAACAAAAACCAAGCCATCAACCGATAAAAGTTCCCCCCACACTTACTCTTTTCTACACTTGGAAGTGTATAAAGAACATAGAATTCGGGAACTTCCACGGTTTCTTCTTTGCAAACATCCATAGTATGAGAATCAAATGTTTCTAACAGCGGATATCGAGAAACAAAGTCATTCAACAATATTCTCGAAGCACATACATTCAAACCAATAAGAGATAAAGGAGAAGAATCAATATGCAAAGGGTTAGACAAACCTTGCACAATCTCTTGTATTACGGAATCCTCTTCATCCTTGAAAAAATCAAGTGAATTATTCACCTCTTTTATATCATGGTCCTCTATCAAACCTTGCAACCATTCTTCGTCTGTTTCAGCTTTAACCAAAGTCTTGACATCAACATCTTCATTACAATCCTTTGCAATCTCAATTAGGTCTTCCACAATATTGGTCATATCAGTCTCATTCTCAACATATTCCTCTTCATTAGACTCAAACCTTGTCGCAAAGTTCTGTAAAACACTAGTTTCATCATACTCATGTACGTTTTGAATAGGTGCTTGATCATTATAAAGATCAAGAGTTGAGTCCACTACACTAATGTCATCAAATATCTCCAAAGGTTGGTCCTTTTCAACACAATCATCTTCGTTTTCATACTCACCATAGTAAGAATATTCATCGGTTTCATAACCTTTATCCCGACGATATTTAAGTTCCATATGAATAGTCCTACTAATTTCATTGACAAGCTCTTCCGAGGCTCCATTATCTTCCAACTTATATAATTTGTGTGCAAGTTTCCTGACGTTCACACGCTTACCACCGTTTCCTACAATAGGTTCTTTTTCCCATGACTCTTCCCTTTGAATGGGTGAATGATCATAACTACAATCCGGAGTCAGGTAAGAAAAAGTGTTGTAGAAATCTGCATACAACTCGAATGAAGCCAATTAGAAGTAGAATTATCCCACCTTGGTGCTTGACTTACATACCCACTATAAGGTTGTTGTTGGTATGTATGGAAATCACCATAAGGTTCTCTAGGATATGCATCATAACCAATAAATTGGTTTTGATTGTATCCCATAGATGGTGGGTAATTGTCATAGTATTGAGGTTGTTGAAAACCATATCCGTTGTTCCAATATGCTCCTTCCATAATAAGTACCTGAAACAAGAGTTCTCAAAAGTATGTCAAAAACCAGAAAATAAGAAAAATAAAACAAAACAAAACAAAAATAAGAAACCAAAAACAAATAACAACCCGCTGCCTCCCCGGTAACGGCGCCAAAATTTGATCGTTGTCGTATGCGTCAAAAATAAATTACTTTCTCACTACTCAAAATATATAATATAGCAAGCGCAAGAAAGGATCGTTCCCACAGAGAGGACTAAGGTTGTCAAGATGTTTCGGTTTCCTATGTAAAACAATGGGGGGTTTTCTGATTTTTATAAACTAAGTTATTCTAAAAACAAATAAAGCAAAGCAAACACTCAAATCAAGATGTAAAGATATTGGTTAAGAATTTCGTTTTCGTTCACAAACATGTTCTTGTCTTAATAACTAGAATTGATAATCTCTCATTATCAAAAGCCCTAGAATACCTTGTCGAAAGGATATCCCGCTAATTTCCTCTTGTCATCAACAAACACATTAAAAGATGCGAATATGAATTCTACCAAAAGAATAAC
The DNA here is from genome assembly GCF_003573695.1 of Papaver somniferum. Classification (NCBI taxonomy): domain Eukaryota; kingdom Viridiplantae; phylum Streptophyta; class Magnoliopsida; order Ranunculales; family Papaveraceae; genus Papaver; species Papaver somniferum. Next base: position 181,159,691 of record NC_039359.1, read on the forward strand.
CTAACGCCTTGCGCTAATCAAGTTCAATTCCCATGGAACATTAAGAGTCATGAAATAAGGCTAATCAATGCAATCGAAATACATTGCGCAAACAATTTAACAAAGATCATGGTTCACATATGATTACAAGGATATATCACTACAAGCTATAACCATATTTATGCTACTTGTATTCAAGAATTATCGTTCTATGAAAAATCCTAAACTAGCTATAGATGTAATTACAAGTTCTACCAATTTGCAACTTGACAAAACAATCAATCAATCATGTTGTAATACATCAATCATACAACTATATTTTCAGAGAATCATGAACGATAAATATGAGAGAGAACTAATATATTGAATCAAAGATACCATGTTATGTGAAATCCAACTAATCCATAACCAAAAAAAAATTAAGTACTCATGCTCATGGAGTTCATAACAAGAATAAAAAGAAGAGGTTCCATGTCGAAACCCTAGAACAAAAGTAGTAGCCAAGATCATAGAAGAGAAATCTCTCTTTTTAGTTTTATAGTATGTCCAACTTCCAAATCTAGTCCACCGGCCAAACTAGCTCTCAACTCCCCGCGAGAAGTTAGGCCCATAGTTCAGAGCCCATTAGGTCCGCCACTTGATATGCCCGTCAGTTCTGTGAAACTGACCTATGCTTCCACCAATAACCAGCTCCATCCCAGTACAACACTCATTCAGTCTAAGACCACCAACACATTCTGTAGCTTCTCCTAACTTATGGCAGCAGCAACATCAACCTTCTCTGCTTCTGAAGTAAAGAACTGCACAATCATCTCACTCCTTTCTCCTGTGCAATACATACACAAATCAACTGCAGTTCAGAAACCCCTTTCAATTGCAATCATACCCTTCTTTCTTATGTTCGCAGACCCATACAAACTCCTCCACTTCTTCACTTTAATCAAACCATTGCACCATCTGAACCGACATGAGCTACAACCACCAACAATGGCTCAATACAACCTGTACCAACTACCAACACCAGCAACTCCTATTCAGTTACCACCATCTCTCAAACCCACCAGAAACAGCTACTTCTTACCTGCAGCAACAACACCAACTACATAGCACCATGTCCTGCAGCTCTGCAATTTCACCTGCAACACTAGCTCGAGATTTCAACACATTCAACAACATCAACAAGACAGCATCAACATCAAGCCATCTCCTTATTCATGCTCTCTCCAATCTCAATGCCCAACTTCATTGCAGACTCAGACCTGCTCATACTCTCATTCATACTGTGCTTCCCTCCTTAGTTCAGCTCATTGAAGCATCACCAGTGCACCTGCAGGTCCCATTGTCACATACATACAGTACCAAACTCCTTCTGCCTAGGACATTCACTTCTCGCAGACTCACCAGTTCAAACCTATTGCAATTCTCAATGGCAGCCACATCTTGTTGTCAACTGCAGTACCATTACCTCCTGCAAACATTAACTTCACCTTCTCGGATTCATACCTTGCTCAATTCCAGCCACTGCGAACTGTTATCAACACCACCTACATCTTCTCAAGCCCCGGTTCCAACCCATTCTGCATTTCAGCTCACAGTTCCCATGACTAGCAAAGCATTCATTCCTTCATTCAAGCCATTCCCGCACCTCAGTGGCACTGGTTCTGTCTTCTCTTGCTTATCTGGCAGCTGCGAAATCATCCAGCTCTAGCCTTCTCAGCATCACTACATCCTACCAATCCCTGGCAGCAGCATCACCAGTTGCAACTGCAACCAACCACATCTTCCACTGCACACACAATACTGGAACTCCCATGTATGGCGCAACTGCAACACAGATTCAACCTGCAACTAGAGCCATCCACCAGAATCCTCTTCTACTCCAGACACAGCATCACTAGCCATTCTCTTCATCTCCTGAGTCTTATAATCTCCATACAAATCGAACCCAGAATCAATTTCTGCAGCAGCAACTGGTCATCAGATCTTCCTTGCATATCATATCAGCTCAAGAATGAGCTCAATTCTTCCTTCAGCTGTAGAAACTCATCCAGCTGACCTTCATCTCCATCATCTCGATTCAAACCCTTTCTCATCAGTCACCTACAGAAACAGAAACTCATTTCTTCTGTGAACTCAAATACCCTTGAAGATCATCATTCCCTTCATTATCAAGATTCAATGATAGCAGACTTTGTTTCTTCTTCTTGAATTCAAACTAAAACCCATTTTCTCAACAGCAAACCCTAGTTCTTCATCTGATCTGTTTAACCTCTCATCTTCTTCTTTAGCAACAGCTTCTTGTACAAATTCAAGTAAAACCCCTTTCAAATCTCTTCATTTCTCAGGAACCCATCTCTCTGATTTTCCTTCTCAATTCGGACAACAGTAGCAGAAATGAAGTTGGGGGAAAGAAGACTGAGAAACTGATTTTTCAGATTTAGAGTTATGGACTATATCCATGGAACAGATGGCACCCATCAACTTGATGAGGGTGGCCCTGAGTGAAACTGATATATGCTTTTAACAGTTCTTTTTCGACTTTTGGCTGGTTGTCCCTTATCTTTGTCTTGTTCCCGGCATCTCTTGCTGTGAGATGGCGCTTTTGTCTTTTTCTCCTAAATTGGATGATTTCTTGTTCTTTTGCTCTAAATGACTCAATGACACCTGATAAACTCAAAATCAATCATAAGATACATAATTTACAAGAAAACTCCCGAAAAAAGCATAAACAATAGATAAATATCAAGGTGTTTTAGACACCTATCAAACATCACACTCTATTAAGCCACTACAGACACTAGCCTACTACAAACTAACTTCGGTTTGGACTGTAGTTGAACCTTAATCAATCTCACACTGATTCAAGGTACAGTTGCGTTCCTTACGTCTCTGATCCTAGCAGGATACTACGCACTTGATTCCCTTAGCTGATCTCACCCACAACTAAGAGTTGCTACGACTCAAAGTCAAAGACTTGATAAACAAATTTGTCTCACATAGAAAAGTTTATAGGAATAGATAAATCTGTCTCCCACAGAAATACCTACGTTTCGTTCCGTCTTTTGATAGATCAAGGTGAACAAGAACCAATTGATATACCAGACTTATATTCCCGAAGAACAACCTAGAAATATCAATCACCTCACAATAATCTTAATCTATTAACGAAACAAGATATTGTGGAATCACAAACGATGAGACGAATGTGTTTCTGACTGCTTTTCTATCTTGCATATCAGAGATATAAATCTCAATCCAATCTTACGATTGCACTCAATCACGATAGAAACAGCAAGATCAGATCACGCAACTACGGAGAAGATAGTTGGGTCTGGCTTCACAATCCCAATGAAGTCTTTAACTCGTTAACCTACAGGGCTTCGTCAAAACCTAAGGTTAAAGGAGAATCGACTCTAGCTTATACAACTAGTATCACACATGAGGTGTGGGGATTAAGTTTCCCAGTTGCTAGAGTTCTCCTTTATATAGTCTTCAAATCAGGGTTTGCAATCTAAGTTACCTTAGTAACAAAGCATTCAATATTCACCGTTATATGAAAACTTGATTAGATTCAAGCTAATATCTTTCAACCGTTAAATCGAACTTAGCTTGTTATACACAAATGAAATGCACCTTCATTTAGGTTTGAGTAATCGTACCTAAACGTGTGCACTTAGTTGGTTCAACAACAGTTAACCAATGGTTAGCCACATGCGCACTTTCATATCAACCTTATACATCTTCACCATGACTAGTTCAAATGACTCAAATGAACTAGTTAGAGAGTTGCTCAATTGCTTAGATCCCATAGAACCATACAAGACACAGTCGAAGCAAAATCGGTTTTGATTCACTCGAATCGATTCATGAACATTATAGCCACGGTTTGCAAAGATTGCATTCCTTATGATATAAATGTTTTCGTTCATGAACAAACCGATTTTAGAAAGTAACCTACCTAAGTATGCAAACGGATATGCGTACTTAAGTAATCGGATTGAGTTTGTTTTTCACTTTCAAACTCCAGCAGAAATTCACGGACGTGAACTTTCTACCCAGTATGCGTACGGGTACGCATACTCACCCGGATTTCCAACAACCGCCAGTATGCGTACGGGTACGCATACTTTGGGTTCCCGATTTTGGACTTTTACACAAATGTGAGAACACACTCTGTTTATATCCAAAGATGGTTACATGTTAAAAACTCTCATTTCAATCATTGAAACTTTTTTAGAGGATGTTATATAGTTGTTATTCACAAACTATTTTTCATCAAAGCGATTTTTAAGTTATTGAAATAATCAACATGACTTTCATCACGAGTAAAGATGAACTTGGCCAAAGCGAAATCTTACCTACACATATTTCGAGAAATATATAAGCGATATAAACTCGGCTCGAAATAGCATATGTGTATAATCGAACTCTATAGAGCAATACAACTTTTGTCTCAAAATAGGAGATAAAATAGATAGACTTTTGAGTGATAGATAAGTTCAAGTCTCCACATACCTTTTGTCGATGAAGTTCCACAAGTTCCTTGAGTAGTTATTCGTCTTCATATGATGAACACCGTGGAGTCTAGAGTTCAACTACACTTACTATCCTAATCCGAGACTTAGCTATAAGTAGACTAGAAATCAAGACTTATAGTTTTGGAAACTAAACTTGACAAACAAGCTTGAGATAGCAACGCCTGCGAGTTCGACCGAGCAGTGCTCTAACAGGATCAACTACATTCCAGTCCGAAGTTAACTTGTAGTAGGCTAGAGTCTGTAGCGGCTTAATACAGTGTGGTGTTCAAGTCTGGACTAGGTCCCGCGGTTTTTATGCATTTGTGGATTCATGGTTAACAAAATTTCTGGTGTCTGTGTTATTTCTTTCCCGCATTATATTTTCATTATATAATTGAAACATCACAGGTTGTGCGTTGTTCAGTCATAGTTGATAAATCCGACCTTATTTGTTGGATAGAACTTGATTGACACTCGGACATTGGTCTTTGGTACCATCCGAGTTATTCTCATAACAATCAAGTTCACGGATTTCTATCTGTTTGATTTAATGATTGTGTTGAGAAAGAGATAAAGATCTTTCATATCTTTCTTGATTGAGTTTCATTAAGTTGATACTCTCGGAATTATATTGGAGTTTAGTCCATACATATTTCTGAACGAATAATTGGGTGTCGTTGTTGTACCCCCACATTTTCATCATTCTAGTCATTCTCACAAACCAGAGAATATCTCTCTATCTGGCTAACTCGGCTAAAGAGAATATTTCTCTCTCTCAATAGATCATCATAAAGGCTGAATCAGATTCACACAAGTGGGAAGATATCAATTAGGGTTTTGATCTGGCGGTCTACGACACATATGACAAATACCCGGGCTATTTCTCGCCACAGAAGAGAGTAAAGGCGGTAGAATAAAGAAATAAACTCAACCTAGTTTATCTTTATCTATTCCTGAAGAGACGGGTGAAGTGTTCCGCACGGAAGCAATCCCTATCTTCACCAACCTGATATCAGAGAATTCAGCTATAAATAGGTCATTTATTTCTCCAAGATAATACATAAATTTCTCATAAAATCTCAGAGCAATTACAAGTTTTCTGATCTCTTTCTTCATCTGTTTCCCTCCCTAAGATCAGCCCTAACCTCTCATGTAACTGAAGCAGCCTTTGAATGACTATTGTGCGTGATTTAAGAGAAGACTGTTCGTGCTCAATGAAAAGACGAGGGTGCCCAAATATACCTCAATCTAAAACTTTTCCACCTATAAGTCCTTTCTCCGGAAGTGATTGTCTATGGACTGAGTCGAGAAAATACAACTAATCGGTTCACACTTCGTATGATCGTCTATGGATACGAGATCGAGACAATACGATAACAAGATAACTTGCGTGATTAACTATAGATACAAGATTGAGACAATACAACAACGAAGTATGATTACTTGATAATAGGTTCGTACTTAACCAAACACAATAGGATTGCTATCAAGTAATTAGAAATTAACGTTCTGTATTTTACTTCTAATTATAATAAAAACAATTATAATTGCAGAAATAGAAAACTAAAAGATACAACAAGATTTTGTTAACGTGGAAACTGCTAATGCATAAAAACCCCGGGACCTTGTCCAGAATTGGATACTCTCAGGATTAAGCCGCTGTACAAAATCTAAACCAACTTCGTATAGTTGAGACCAAGCAACTAAACCCATAGTTCACCTAGTTCCGTCTGTATCCCTGCGCCCCCAAACAGTAAAGGAACAATAAAAATGTTCGGTAACAACTCTTTTCAAACAACGTGATATGAGTTTGACAAAAGGCTCTTCCATTTATCCCAATAAACTCCTTTGTCGGGTTCTTAGATCAATATTTTCAACAACTACCAAAGTAATTGTTAAGACTATGCGATCAATACTATGAATCACAAAGAAATGTATTGATGCCAATCTACTCAACTAGTCAATCCAATCTATCAAAAGATAAACCGATTAGAGTTGGATCCCCAGACGATCAAGTTTTGTGCACACCAAAGATTTTGAACTCAAATAAGAAATCTTCTTTGTCTTCAAATCTTCTTAGATCTTCAATAAACACCTGCACACGATCAACTTGAATCTCTTGTGGTCAATCACACACAGAAAAGAGACTATTAACAACAGATTATCACAAGACGTCTTTAGATCTACAAACATCCTAAAGATCCCCGTCGATACTGCAATCTAGTTTGAGTGAATTCAGAAGAGAAGATTCTCAAGCATAAACAAACTAGGTGCAATCAAAGTTCAACAACCGTGTTGATGGTGGATTTCAACAAAGGTCAAAACCGTAAAATCATGATACTGCATGTTTCTGACACGGCTTCAGGAATCCATGTGATGATTCGTGTTTTACGAAGTGTGATGCATATGTCGCTAGAAAGGCCTCTCTGGAGCGTTCGACACCGGGCATTTCATCATAGCCTTTATGTAGAATTACGTGATTGGGCGGTTCTCCGTAAGATTGAGAGCTTAACGCCTTCAGGATGTCGGTGACACTCACTGTTCCCTGACTACATAGAGGAATTCGCCTCTACATAGAAGAACGATTGGGCGGTTCTCCGTAAGATTGAGAGAAATAACGCCTTCAGGAGGCCGGTGACACTCACTGTTCCCTGACTATGTAGAGTGTACGTGTATAGACTCAGGCGGTCCTCCATACATGAAATGTTGAGAGGGAAAAACGTCTTAGGGACATTGGCAACACTCGCTGATTCACTGACTATACGCAAGAGATTAAATTCTACGTCATATTCACCACTGAATTACTAGAAGATAATTTATCTTATCTTATTGCTTCGATTCCATGGTCAAACTCACGACTGGTTCTATGGAGTGGTAATAGATAAATGTATAACTCCGATTTCATGATCGAATCCACGGATGATCTCATGAAATGGTAATAGATATTACTCCGATTTCATGGTCGAATCCACGGCTGATCTCATGAAATGGTAATATCACCACCTATCTTATTACTCCGATTTCATGGTCAAATATAAGATTCCATGAGATGGTAATAAAATTATCATTTTATTATTCTGAATCCATGGTCAAATCCACAGCTGATTCTATGGACTGATAATAAATGACTACTCACTTTTATTGCTCAAATTCATGAATCATTCTCCACTGAATGTCATAAATTAGCAATAAATACTCAACAATTGGGCATATGGACCATCGTTGAGTAAGCCCCACAAAAATGGTGCAAGTGTACTCGACAATGATGCACGACTGAGCACTCGGATGCAAAAACGAGCATCCAAAAACATGGACAGACGAGGAATCCTATGCAAAACCGGAGAAAACGATAAATAATAATAAAATAATAAGAGGCGCTCAGGGGACGGCCCACCGGTCGGCCATGCCCTAGCCGTGGCCGATCTCATGCCTCCTTTATTATTTTTCCCTATTTTGTTATTTTCATGAACTCATGAAAACTCCTTGATTTTATCAACTTTCCTTGTTTTTGCGCAAAACTCATGAATTTCCCATAACTTCGTGGATTCATGAAAAAAATTATAAAACAGGGAAAAGTGTGTGGGACCGGAAACCTAGCCGGTCGGCCATGCCTTAGCCTTGGCCGGTCCCACACCTCACAATCCCTAGCCTTTTATAATTATTACTCCCCAAATTCATGAAACTTCTCCGTTTCAACAAAACTCATGGATCCTCCGTATATCCTAGTTTCATGAAAATAATAATATAAATTTGGGAAAGGTGTGCGGGACCGGGCAACATAACCGTCCGGCCACGCCCTAGTCATGACCGGTACCACACCTTGCAATCCCTAATCTTTTATAATTATTATTTTTATTCAATTCATGAAACTCCTGGGTTTGAGAAAAAATCATGATTTTGTCATAACTTCTCAAATTTTGCTCGAATCATGAAAAACCAAAAGCCAACATGGTCACACGACCGGCTAGCCTCCCACGGAAATTTATATATTAAAATACACTTATTTTAATATTTACAAAATATTGATGAATTGAGCATACATGCTCATTCCAACAAAAATGAAGAATTTCATTCAAGATGAAACTCTTCTGAAAATTCACAACGTTGCTCAAACTCACATCAGGAAATACTGAAACTCTCAGTATGGAGACACGGACATCACGGCAACGTGTGCATGCCTTCATGACCGACCAAAGTCATCCCTAAGGTTTGCACAAAGCTGGTCCCACATGTTTTCATAATTCTGACCTAATTTGCTCGTATTGGGCCCAAACTTTCTTCAACCAACCTGGGGATTGCTCAAACGGCCAACAACTGGTCATGTGCCCACCAAGAGCCGGTCCCATGCTCTCTTGGTCGGTCCTCACCTTTCATATCTAGGTTTTATCACCTAATGCTGAACCCAACAATATTTCAGTAACTGATGAAACCGACATTTAATCATCATTCTTTCACCAACTCTCGAACTGAGAACCCTGGTGCATGCTCATTCGAGCACTGGGCACCACATGGACTCCCATCATCCCATGTGGTCGGTCCCTATATCACTCATGACCTATTTTCAGCGATCCATCAACTATGATCTGAAATTAGGGTTTCGAATAAAATGTTTTACGAATCATCATTCTGAGCAAGATTCAAGAACTAATGAATTTATATTGATTCAGCAACCAACGTATGAATTAATCATATAATGTTTGGTAATATATTAATATTTTATTGGGTTACATCACCAATAAATATTTCGTCGAATTGAGCATACTTTCTCAATTGCTCAAATATTGATCCAGCTATCAATATTTAGTGAATTATAGTAATTTGTCGAATTGAGCATACTTGCTCGATTGCAAGATAAATTATCAACATTCAGTATTTTGTCGAATTGAGAAATACTTGCTCAGTTTCTCGTCAAATTCTCAATATTCAGTAATTCGTCGAATCGAGCGATACTTGCTCTCGCTGGTCAGTAATTCATCACTGAATCTACAATACTGACACCATTTCAGATACTTACATGTTCGATCCATGAATCGCTGAGCATTCACCACTTATGCTCGATTCAACAAAACCTAGACTCACTGTCTAATCAGTCAACAACTGACTAATCAATACACGTCTATCACTCAGACTCCACGATTCGTGAGACATCAATCACGTCAAATTGGGGGATAACAACTAGGGATTTATTCTGGAGGCCTAGATCACGTGGATTCATCCACAACGAGAAATGTGAGTAATTCATGTCAACGGTTGGAGGAGTTAGAAAAGTAATGGGTAAATGATCAACCCAGTCTCTGCACGACCTGGAACTGGTTGTACCACGATATCCCACTTTCCCACTCTTTTACTCAAGAAACCGTCACACTTACAGGGATAAAGATGTTCACAACTCTGACAATATAAATAAGTCTCTGAATCCATGATTGAAGAAGGACAGACAACGATTGATCACTAGCTATCAACTGTCTACGAAGAATTCCTCGAGAAAACTACTCTCAAGAATTCATCAATCCGTCAGAATTTATTCGAACTCATTAGTTCACCAAAAATTGCAGAAACCTTCAACACGCCCACAATCATTGATCATGACTGATCCCACACAATTCTCAGCTTCCCTCCTACATATCAACCCATCTCCCTCTTTGAGACCGAATTGACTTTGGAACGACCATTGACTCGGTTTAGGCCGGAGTCATACAGATTGATCTCTCGAATCTAAGCACTCCCTTTGTAGTGCATATGTGTGAGGATTAATATTTCGCCCGGCTGAGGAGTCTCGGAAGCACGCTCGTCTCTTCGCTTCCCAAAAAACCGGCGACTCGTTTTTCCCCATCTACAGATTGGCGACCACAGTGGGAGATTAATCTCTCGGTTGCAATCTCACATTTTCATAAAATGGTTGATCTTAGGTCAGGTTCAGTTAAGAATCCCAACACAAACAACGCCATCACTAGTAACAATGGTGGTACTCCAGAAAATACTATTGATTCCAACATCGATGCTGGTGATACCACTCCTTCTCAAACCAACAAAGGAACCTGCAGGAATCATCACTCGCGAAGACCTGGAACGCTTCATGGATGATCGAGGAAAAGGCAAGATACCATCTGTCCACCGTCATCAACCTCCATATCATGCTGCTACGCAAAAAATTCCCCTCTCGAAGGGCTACACTTCCCCAACGTCCACATTGTACAACAAAACAGGGAACACTCGAGAACACGTTTATCGATTCATGGATACAGTAGAAGAGCATGAACACAACAAAATTATCCCAATCTACAAATCCTTGCTGGAGAATCCGCGATTCCAGACTTTCTCATAACTTCATGAAGTAGCCAAGCGATCAGCAACTACCGCACATGATTTACTAGAAAGAGAAAAACCTAGACTGAGAACCACGTGATACTCAGCGCCTCTTCAACAGACAATACATCTTCCAACTTTCTAACAACGTTGTTGCTGAAGGAAGCAAAAGGAAAGCCTAAGCACCACATCAGAAGCATATACTTCTTCAATCTCTCAGGATCCTTCGGAAGCGCAAAGGAAGGATGACCACTCCTGAAATGCACAAACCTCAACCTTGCATCAACAAACGAGGAAATGGTTAGACAAATTCAAACTTCTCTGTTACCATTGAAGAAGTGATCGAATTACTGGAAGTCTGGATTCACGATGGTGCAAGAAAATTGGCATTCATCAGGAGACAACCAACTGAAGAAGAAATGGATAATCCCAGGTACTGCCTTCATAAGGTCATCGATCATCCAACAAGTAACTGCAATATTTTGAAACACATCTTCAAAGATAAGGTTGATCCACAATAGATTCAACTGGGGACTGAAGGAGTACACAAGAATCCTCTCCCGATCAGAACCTTTACACTCTCTGAACAACCAGTCAAAGAAGCAGTACAATCGTTGATCGAGCATATCTGTGAAACTGCTTTATCTGTTAAAGGCACAAATGAAGACATGAAAAACATGTTCACAACACCTAATTACATTGTGTCGGAGTCTATCCATCCAGTAAATACTCCTCAAACCTTCATTCACAAACAAGGAGATGCACGACTGGGGACTGCTTACCACGGTCCATCTCAGAGGAAATGAATTAGGAAGAATGTTGATCGATGTTGACACCGCCATCGACATTATTCCACTGAAAACCCTCGGAGACGCAGGAATCACTCGACAAGAATCTACTTGTCATCCCATCATCGGAGCACTTGGAGAAATTTCGAACTTTGACGAGGTTGAAGCAAAAACCTACAAAAGAGGCATAGACATTCATAAAGAGATTCCATACTCAGGCAAGTCTCATTCCTTCCATGTTTATGTCATTTATTTCCTCACATGCTATCCTAGTACGGGGACTCAATTCTGCTAGCAACTCTGCAAGGCGTTATGAATGGTAGTTTCACCGCATTAGTATTTTACCAAGTGGTTGAATCTGACACCGCTTTGAATCGAGCATCTCACCGAGACATTCATTACTGATAGATGACAGAAGCATGGAAAGAAAACTTTAGGCACTTCTCCACTTGTAGGAATGTCCACGAGTATCAAAAATATCTGATGTCTGCACAAGCGTTGAACCCCACTATCGCAACAGAATGCTGAATCAACAGAAGATACACGAGCCAAGACAATCAAGCCTAAGACATTCAACGCTTCAGCGCCCAAGCATATAAGAAGCCTTTGAATTTTACTCCCAATCAAAGAGTACACCTTCTATAATAGTGCCTCTAGCTTCAGCACAATATCTCAACAGTGACACACTGGCTCAACACCGACACGATCAAAGTGCAGCTGAATTACAATCGATAAGTCTTCACTATCCAATGATAAGACTTCTGAAGCAGATGCAACATCATTCGTCAATGGATGCTACAAACTCCTTCAAATCTGCTAAGTGAATGAGGGGGGGACTTGATTTTATTGGAAATATCAATTCAATATATTTCAATAAATGTTATCCACATAAAAAGTCATTCCTTCATCTAAGGAATGCTCAACTCACTAATTGGTTCGTGCATGTAAAGGCTCACTGGATGAAAAAGCAAAGACTATCACTTTCGGTCTCTGGAGAAACTCCATCCATGGTCTCAGCATCAGCAACGGTCTCAGGAGAAACATCTCATAACGACCGGCTTCATCAACTATCCATTCTCTGAAGCGTTACTCTAAGGATCGTAGTTCTTCAAGCCCTGATGATTCATATCAAGATATGTAGACATGAAAACATGCTAACATGAATTTATTCCCAAAGCTTGCACGACAGACGAGCACAAACCAAACGCTTCTACAAGATGTTCTCATCGCCTCTATAAACAAGATACGACACACTCCAGGCTATGGGTTTACAAAAACGTACCAATGTATGAGGAATGGGACAATACTTCCTCAAAGAAAGATGTTCGTCTATGTCTCTTATAAAACATACCAAAAGGGCGCATCAGTCGGGCATACGAGCTGAAAGATATGGCCTTCACCGTCAGGTCTACGACATCTGAAAAATTTGTACGGGATTACAAATTACAAATGTGCACGCTTAGTTGGCTGACCTCTACAACTCCAAATTGAGTGATTCTTTTCTCATGTTATAACTCAGTCTCTTAGCTTCAAAATTTGGGGTCAAGCATCGAATTCCGACGTCGTATGGGGTTCCTACAACTTCCATAACATACAACATGCAAGAAGCAATTCTTAGACGGGATTCATAACCTCCACAGTCGATCGATGTCCACCAGGTCCTTCTGCTAAATCCTTCATCAAGGTACCTCCAACTTCGACTACCTACGTCTTTACATCAATTTTTCTACCTGGGTCCTCTATATAGGTCTCACCAGAAGAAGGGAAAACGAAAGAAATGAGAGACTTAACAAAATACTGGGGACTGAGGTCCATTGGTCAAGACGATCGATTTCATAATCCAAAACCAATCAAGAAATAAAAACCAAAATAAAACCTCACATATCTCAGAAGTCCAAGGTTCAAGATATCATGGAAAGAAAACTAAAGAAAGTCAGCAAAATAAGATTTTTGCTTTCTGCATCCTCCAAGACTTACAAAGCAGCTTTCTCCGCCTCCAGCTTCTTGGTTAGCTCAACAACTTCATCCATATTCTTCAACACGACATCACTAGTGGTGAAAGGAGTGTCACCTTCCACTGCTTTCTTGATAGCATCAATATTTTGACGAAGCCACTTAAGATTGAAGCCAAGTTCTTCAGCTTTCTTCAAGTTGTACTCCCAATCAAAGAGTACATCCCGGGTGACAATATTTCTAGTTGTGATGCGGATATCATTTATAACACGCAAGATGGCTTACACTTTCCTCGTCAAGAAATAGCTATGCTCCAGATCCTTGGTAACGACGATGTGCCCATACATCTACCACGGTTTCTTGTACATAGCAGCATATCCAATGAGAACTCTAAATCCACCAACAAACCTGTGATATGGGAGTATCTCACCAAATGGAGGAGTAAAAGAAGTCCCTACGTTTGGATACTCATGCACTATTATCCGGTTCTCAGTCGTTGGAGCAGCGTCAACAATCATAGGAACAACTTCGGTTGGAGCAGCTTCTTCCATTCTCGACTATAGCTAAGGTCTCGGACTAGGATAGAAAGTGTAGTTGAGATCATCATGGCAATCATCATACAAGGCGAAGGACTACTCAAGGAACTGGTGGATCTTCATCGAGTAAAAGGTATGTGGAGACTTGAACTTATCTATCACTCAAAAGTTTATTTATCTCCTATCTTGAGACAAAAGTCGTTTTGCTATATAGACTTAGATTATACGCATTTGGTATTTCGAGCTGAGTTTACCTTGCCTATCTATTTCTCGAAATATGTGTTAGCAAAGCTTTCGCTTTAGCCAAGTTCATATTTACCTAGTGACGAAAGTCATGTTATGTTCAATCACTTTGAAAATCACTCTGACGAAAAATGGTTTGTGAATAACAACTATATAACGTCCTCTGAGAATGTTTCAATGATTGAAATGAGAGTTTAGACTATATAACCATTTGGAGGATATAAGCATTGTTGTGGAAACACATATATGTATAAGTCCTTATTGCTTGAGCCGAAGTTTGCGAACTTTGTTGATCAAGTGAACTGGAGAAGTGCGAGAGCTAAGTCTGCGAACCCAGTCCGCGAACTGGCGAAGTTTTCAAACCCGAGAATTTATGCTGGAGTTTGTAAACTCCATCCGGGAACTTAAGTTCGCGAACCCAGTCCGCGAACTTGAGTAGGTTATATCTAAAAACGATGTTTGGTGAACTTATCTTTTAAAACTAAGGAATGCAATTGCAAACCGTGGATATATAGTTCATGAACCGATTCAAGTAAATCAAATCGTTTTTGCTTCAATTATGTCTTGTGTAGTACATGACATTTCCTTGCAATTGAACAACTCTCTAACTAGTTCATTTGAGTCATTTGAACTAGTTATGGTGAAGAAGAATATGGTTGATATGAAAGTGATCATATGGCTAACCATTTAGTTAACTATTGTTGAACCAACTAATGTACAAGTTTGGGTACGGTTACACAAGTCCAGGAACGTGCATTTCATTTGTGTATAACAAGCTATGTTATCGATCTAACGGTTGATAAATATTAACTTGAATCTAATCAGGTTTTCATCTAACAGTGAATATTGAATGCTTTTACTAAGCTAACATTAATTGCAAACCATGATTTGAAAGACTATATAAGGGAGAACTCTGGCAACTGGGAAACCTAATCCCCACACATTTTGTGTGATACTAGTTGTGCTAAGCTAGAGTCGATTCTCCTTTAGCCTTTGGTTTCTTCTTCTAAACCAGGTTAACGACTTAAAGACTTCATTGGGATTGTGAAGCCAGACCGATACTACTTTTCTTGTAGTTGTGTGATCTGATCTTGTTGTTTCTATCGTACGAGTACAATTGTAATAATTGGCTTGAGATTTCTATCTCCGATAGGCAAGATAATCACAAACATCTTCGTCTTATCGTTTGCGATTCCATAATATCTTTTTTCACTGCGTCGATTAAGACTATTGTGAGGTGATTGATAATACTAGGCTGTTCTTCGGGAATATAAGTCTGGATTATCAATTGGTTCATGTTCACCTTGATTTATCAAAAGACGGAACAAAACTCGTAGGTATATTCGTGGGAGACGAATTTATCTATTATCATAGACTTTTATGTGTGATACATATTTGTTTATTAAAGTCTTCGACTTTGGGCCGCAACAACTCTTAGTTGTGGGTGAGATCAGCTAAGGGAATCAAGTGCGTAGTATCATGCTGGGATCAGAGACTTAGGAGCATAACTGTACCTTGGATCAGTGTGAGATTGGTTGGGGTTCAACTACAGTCCAGACCGAAGTTAGTTTGGATTAGGATAGTATCTGTAGCGGCTTAATACAGTGTGTGTTCAATATGGACTAGGTCCCGGGGTTTTAATGCATTTGCGGTTTCCTCGTTACCAAATTTTTTGGTGTCTGTGTTATTTCTTTTCCGCATTTTGTTTGTTTATATAATTGAAATAATACGAGTTATGCGTTGTTCAATCAATTAGAATATCCAACCTTTTGGTTGTTGATTTAAATTGATTGATACTTGGATATTTGGTCTTTGGTACCATCCAAGTTTATCTCTCTTGTATTTAAATTGAGACTCGTAGTTTGCTTGAGTAAGATTTAATTCGAGAGATTGAGATTTAAACTCTTTGATATACTTTTCTATTGATTGAGTCTAACTGTCTAGTTGATTCTATAGAAAGTATATTAGAGTTTTTCTATACAGATTGTTAAGCAAAATATTGGGTGTGGTTGTTAGACCCACGCTTTTTCAATTGGTATCAGAGCAGGCAAACACGTTTAAGACCTGATAAGTCTGTGTTTGTGGCAATCTGAGTCTGAGGACAAAGTCTCTCTTACGCGTACCCAGATGTCTCCTGAAGCTTTCGATTACGCCAAGTGTCTTGGAAACACCTCAAAGGGATACTCCTTAGTTGATTCTTCCAAATTTCGAGGTAGAAAGATTGTTCTATCTGATGCTGGCATGTCTTCTTCTCATGAGGCATGTGACACTCTGGCAAAGGCTGAAAAGGAGCTCACCAGAATCTCAAAAAACTCTGCTGATATTATTGATTTTAAGAATCATGATCAGCTTATTGATGAATTTGAAAAGTCTTTTGATCTAGAACATGATCTCTATAGCATCATTGAGTCATTCTCTAAGAATATTGAAAAACTTCTCCAAGAAACTACTCTACAGCGTGAAAAGATTGGTGTTCTTGAGGATATTGTTAAGGAAGACTCAAGTAGAGAAAAACGTTTGATCAAGACGCATTCATCAACTCTTAACAGACTTCGTGTCGAAAAAGAGAAACTAGAAGCATCCCTTAATCTAGCCCATAAACAGTGCAGGTCCTTGGAAAAGGAAAACTCTATCTTAAGGAGAAATTCTTCCGTACAAACCAATTCTCATGAATTACAGTACATGACGAAATGTTCTCCAGAAGAAGGCTGTATCAAGAAAAGTTTACATAACTTACAATCTTCTCATATGTGTATGAATTTAAAACATGTGCCAATTATTGCTTCTCCTCCACGAACCTGTAACTTATGTGGGAAAAGGAATCACTATGCTATCCATTGTTTTGCAAGAAGGAAAAAAATTTCCAAACTTCATAATTTGCTTTTCTCCACTGTCAATGGAACAAATAGTCGATCGACTACTGCTGTGAATCACATGCCCACAGAAAACCAGAAATCTTATAAATATGATCTCTTTCCTAGAAATCATCACAGGGCTCGAGTGCATTCTAGCATAAATTCTTGTGTTGCTAATGAGAGCATTCCCTGTATTTATAAGACTGTTTCTGGTAAATCTAAATCTAGAAAATGGATCCCTATCTATTCTGATCCTTTTGTGCCAGTAGCAAAAGGTCCTAGATTTAGTCCTCAGAGAAAGCCTTCTGACGGATATGTGAAACATGCCATGTCTTACTCTTCTAGGACAAAAGACTACCGAAGAAAGGCGAAGAAAACAAAGATCAAACTGACATACGATATATACAACTTATCTCTCGATGATCATAGTGTGATTAATTTCCACTCTACCACCTGACTCCAGGTATGTGTTTCCTTGTTTCTAACTTGAGAGGTACAAGGAAATTAATTAGGAAATACTCAAGTATATTGTATATTATTTCTGTTTGTGTTTTTTTTGACGGTCCACAAACGTCTGTGTCCTCCTCTCACGAGCTCCTAGGGTTTTCAAAACTAGAGTTTCCAACTCTTGTTTACAAACACATATATATATATACTATATATATTGTGTTTCTCCTTCCCTAAAAAGAACTCTGCAAAATCTCAAGTGATTGTGCATCGTAATATGGAGGAAGACAATTAGGAACGTGAGTCAATTCAGGAGCTGGTCCTAAAGGAGATGCTTGAAAGAAAGGATCACAACTCCTGGATTGATGATTCTGTCAAAGATTTAACTCGTTTTCAAAACGATTCAAAGGTCAAGTTTGCAAATCTTCAATTGCAAATAAACCAACTTCTAGATGGTCAGGCCAAAATTCTTGCTAATCAGAATCTTCTGATATGGAATCAAAAGAAACTCATAATGTACTGCGTCAAGGATAGACAGCTTGCTCGGGTTGTTGACCATAAAGTTAGTGTTCTAACTCACGAACATGGTGTGTCTAGGGTAAAGAGAATAAATGAAATCAGTGATACCTTATTTGATGGATTCATTGAAAGATATGAGGTTCTCAACGAACTCTGATTTTGATTTTATTTGCCTAGTAAATCTTCTATTTTTTCTTGTTTTGCTTAGAAGAATAACTAGAGTTTGAAATAGCCATTATTGTGATTACACATAGCTATGTCCAACGTTTCCATCTTCATGTTTTTAGATTTATTGGTTTAAATTCTAAAATTGTTTGGAAGATGAGTTTTGCAGTATTAATCTTTATGGTTTTATATATTGCAATATTATTATGGAATATGTGTGTTTACGTCCGTGAACTTGATTGTCCCATACTTTGTCAAAAGTAAAGTCGTTCGTGAGTTGATATGTATGTATTGATGAAAGAATGAATTGACTTTTGACAAATACAAAAGTTAAGCATATTATGTCAATTTTTGATGGAAGATAGGTTAAAATATTTTGTGTTCAAGTATTATGTCTATTGGATGTCATTGTGCAAATTGTGATGGAAAATAGAATGAGTCCTTGATTATTCCGCAGTATTGATCTTCCTTGATCCATATTTTGTGTACATACTGTGTTGTTCCATAAGGTGTCTTATGTTGAGCTCTATCGACTGAGTCATTGTTTTGGCATAGTTGTTGTTCCATGAGATACTCTGTGTCGAGCATGACCAATTAAATTGATTACTTTTGTGATTAGTTTAGTTGTGTATTTCGATTAGATTAATTATGGGTTTTCTTGTGATTAATCTAATTGACTGTTTTTAAGTCTCCATAAGTTTACTTATGTTGAGCATGTTTGATTAAGTTAATCATGGGTTCTCTTATGGTTAATTTAATTAAATATTTTGGATTCAAATGCATACTCGTATGTGATTTGTTATGTCCAAAGAAATCCTTCTTTTCTTTTTGAAATTAAGGTCGCTCTTGTTGTTCTTTCGGGAATGACATTTTATGGGGAGAGTTCTTTTGAACTTGTGCTTAATTTCCAAATCTTTGTGGGGAGTGCGGCTGTGGAATATTATAGGGGTTATCTTGTATCTTTAAACTCCTTGATGAATGCATTTAGCTTCGGCTTTATGATTGCATCTAAATAAGATGATATATGCTTTCTCTTGGTCATGAAATGTCTCGTTTGGAAATTTCATTACGATCCCGTTCTTGTACCTTTGCCAATTTTATTGACAAAAAGGGGGAGAATTAATATCTAGTTCACACTACAAATACATATGGTTTTCGGATCATTATATAAGGGGGGGTGATTTCCATGTGAGATGGAGTATAGACTAAGGGGGAGTGACATATCACCATAGTATTATTGTTAAAGTTGTGATACAATTGAACTTTGACGCCATGTAATGATACTTTGACACTGTATAACAATGATTGAGAACTCTTGTTTTATCGCTGTTATAGCTACGGATTTTCAACAACAATGATGCTAAACTTACAACCTTTGGGATCATTGGAGTACTTGGAAGTGACGAAGATTTCAAGTAATGTTGAAGATTAGGCATGTGGAATAGGAGCTACAAAAGTTTATCTATATATTTATTGTATTCCATATATATTGATAGTTTTGTCACTAAAATTGACAAAGGGGGAGATTGTTAGAGCATTGCTCGGTCGAAATCGCATGCGTTGCTATCTCAAGCATGTTTTTCAATGTTAGTGATCAAATCTATAAGTCTTGATTTCTAGTCTATTATAGCTAAGGTCTCGGACTAGGATAGAAAGTGTAGTTGAGCGCAATAACTCCATGGCAATCATCATACAAGACGAAGGAATACTCAAGGAACTGGTGGATCTTCATCGACTAAAAGGTATGTGGAGACTTGAACTTATCTATCACTCAAAAGTCTATTTATCTCCTATCTTGAGACAAAAGTCGTTTTGCTATATAGACTTAGATTATACACATTTGGTATTTCGAACCAAGTTTACCTCGCCTATCTATTTCTCGAAATATGTGTTGGTAAAGCTTTCGCTTTAGCCAAGTTCATCTTTACCTAGTGACGAAAGTCATGTTATGTTTCAATCACTTTGAAAATCGCTCTGATGAAAAATGGTTTGTGAATAACAACTATATAACGTCCTCTGAGAATGTTTCAATGATTGAAATGAGAGTTTAGACTATATAACTGATCGAATTTTATATAGTGGTAAATAGAGTTGTCGTTCACTCGGACTTGATGAAATTGATTTTAAGAATTAATAAACTAAAATAAAAGAAAAATATATACAAAATATTGTCACAAGATGAAGAGAGTTACTGGGACTAGGATTTCGTCGAATTCATAACATAGGGTTCGATTTATTTATTCTCAACAATTAAAGCTCAATAAATAAAATTAACATGGACTCTGATTTTGCCAAGATAGATTCTCAAAAGATTAGTTGTAAATCCTAAGCATGATGTATCAAAACATTTAAGCTAAGCATACCTCATCAAATTAAATGACAACCAATTAATTCAAATCATATTTCAATTAAAATTAATGCAAAAGTCTTAAACGATTTAAATAATTTTACCCATGTATGAAATTCGTCTTCCTCCGTCGTCCCAGTGTTGGGGATTATCTCATCACGTCGAAAACACACTTAAAATATTTATTCATGGCTCAAAAAGTGGTTTACAAATGATGAAAATGTGAGAAAATTATTAAAGCAGTGATTTTATTTTCTCTCCAAAACTCCCCCCAAATGTGCTCTCTAACTCTCTATTTATACACACAAATACACATCACTCAAATATATTCTTCCATAACTCCAAAATCTTCTTCTTTTTAATTAAAAATATCTTCAAGAATTTTTCCTTCTCTTTATTCTATATATGTCTTTACTAAACCCATATCTTCTTTAATTCGCAGAATAAAATCCAAGATAAAATCTTCTAAGGATATCTTTCTTGTTTAATACAAGATAACTTTCTTTTTCTTCAAAACTTCATGTTTGTAAGGCAAGAAGATATTCTTATATTAAAGATAATAAATCCTTTACCGTTGAAACCAAATTTCCCGCCAATTTTTCTTTTCAAATCAAGGAAGAAGATGGAGCCTCCTTAACCAGTAATGGGGTGCGATTAGCAGTTGTCACCCTGAGGTGCCCTTTATCAGTTAGGTGCCCCTTATCCAAAACTGAGAGCCCGATAACATGTATCCTCCGGGTGCCTTTTATACCAACTTTTCGAGCCGAATTTTCCAAAAATGTTTATTTTCAGAAAATACCTACAAACACATAAAACACCATAATAAGTAGAAAATCGAGTACCAACAATACTGAAAATTGAGGACAATGTGGTCACAAAAATGTGTCTATCAAATACCCCCAAACTTATTATTTTCTAGTCCTCGAGCGAATCTAATCTAGAAAAATAAAAATGACTACACTTAGCACGTGCAGCAAGTCGTTAAAACGCTAGGTGGCCTAGCGTCAGAGTGTTGTCTCCGGAGGGTTTACCAGAGGTGTGCCCACAAAACCTTTACTCCGGACCCTAGCTATCTACGCAAAACCTTGGAAGGCACTAAAGAATCTCCTTGGTTGGCATACTCTCATTGACTACATGAGGAAGTACCCTGATGCGAAATTCCAATTGTTGTACATGAGTTTGCACTCAAGCATACTAAGATTCATATAAGTGACAGAGCTCTACTCAGATAGTTTCTGTACATCATAACCGGAGTCAACCAATCACATGGAAAGATTAAGAAGATGGATGTAGAGAAAACATAGATGGTTTTGATGTTGACTAAGATGAACCTATCCTAATGGACTGAGATACCGGTCTGACTAATATCAACACAGCTGGCATATACAAGGGAACCAACAGGTGATAATCCTAAATCTAGGTCAACACAACTGGCATATACAAGGGCTCCAGTGGTCGACTTTATTGAATTTATTCCGGCTGGTCTGATGGTCTGGTCTTTTTTTTTTTTTTTTTTTGTATCTCAATCACTCTATTTCACCTAGCAACGGTAACAACTTGAATCGTGTGCCCCACCAAATCACTTGAGAAATAAAAACAGAAGGGATTAGGATTCAACGAGATATGGAGAAACTACCATTTTTTTTAATTCTAACACCTGAGCTTTGTGCTTTTATGAATATACTCTTTAGATGTTTCCATCTAGTCAGATTGGTTCCTCAACTCCTATAACCAAGATGCTTCCGTCCACTTAGATTGGCTAGTGCCATCCTTAATAAACATAAATTTCTAGGCTCTGGAGTTTATTTATTGCAAATAAAAAGTTTCTCCCATACCCCCAAACTTAAAATTTAACATTGTCCTCAATGTTCTAAAGATGAAATTAAAACCATATGAACAAGGAGAAACTGTTACCATTTGAAGCAAAAGAGTTAAGGAAAGATATTAACGTATTGCATGAGATTGGGTTACCTCCCAAGAAGTGCTAAGTTTAAAGTCTTCAGCCAGACTAATAAAGGATTAGTCACCTTATATAATCATAAAGTAATAGCTGGAATAACTGCGGATCACCAAAACCAAATAGAGCTATCACAAGTAAAAGGAATCTGCACCATGCCAAGAAAGTTAACAAATAAATCAAACCCTTGTCTAGTTTCCTGTTTAAGACAACTACATTTATCTGTGGTTCAGGTTCAGGTTCTATAACTAGGTCTAGATAACATATTTTCCTGGGTTGCATTTCCTCAAAATTTAGATCCGAATGTTCAGGTTCTAGAGTCTGGAAAAACTCAAATAAAAACTTAGAAGCACATAATAATAACCTAAATAATTGCGTATCCTTAAAGTCAATCAAATTTTACTTACACAACTGACCACAAAGAGAGTGGTGGTCTTCCTTAAACAAATATGTCGACCCTAATCTCCTAAAGTAATTAGGTTTAGTCTCGAAACTTAATATCTGACACATTTGAATTTCATAAGTTCCCATAATTGGAGAAAAATTTTTTGGTGCCAAAACAAAGTGAATCGAGGTATCGTAGCCTAGGTTAACCACATCAACCAGAGGATGGGTTTCTAACAACTGAACTTCTTTCTGGACATCATTAGGTTCAGGAAAACGTGTATGAAAATAATCTTGTAAAATGGTTGAGGCATATATGTTAAGTTCCAAGTGAGGGAACTTTGTAAGAGTTAAAGCACATGGAGGATAAAAATCACCCCTAAACTTAGAGTTTTCAGTGTTTCTATAAAGACTAGTCACAACTTCCCTAGTTTCAAGGTCATCAGATTCCTGAAAATGGTCAATTGATTCTTATAAGTCAGGTTCATCCTCACTCATCTCTACGAGTTCATTTTATTCTAAGAGTAGAGTTTCTAAATTTATAGACTCGAAAACAGTATTCTCAGGATAAACTAGTTCCTCTAAACCATCATTGGCTTCGTAATCAAAAGGAAGTACAACTTCGTCTAAAACGGTATTATCTCTAGCCAAATCCCCATCCTTTTGAATAGGTGGATAATAATTAAAATTATCGGGATTCGAACCAGAAATATCATTATCATTATCAAGCTCAATAGGAATAATAAATTCCTGATCACCATGCCTAAATACTTCAGATTCTTCATCAGCATTGTCCACATCATACTCATCATTATCATAACATGGAAATGGTTGAACCTCATCTATACAAGGAGTGTCACCAATTCTAACCTCGATATCTTGATTATGCAAATAACTATCCTCATTTTCAAGAGTATTATTGGATACACTATATTGGAAATTCAAGTCATTTCGAGCAATACTTTTGTTCATCTCTAACTCAAGTCTACGTGTCGACTCAACTATCCTCTCAAGGGTCTCTTCTAGAGAAAGCTCCCTAAGTGTTGGATCTAAGTTTTCACTTAACCTATTGAGGATATTTTCCAAAGAAGATTTAGTCGTTGCTGCAGTTCTTTTTTCCATAACTACGTTGTTCACCTCATTTAATTTGTATGTCGATTCAACTAACTTACATGATGACTCAGCTAAATTCCCGAGAGACTCTTCTAAAGAAGGAATTGGAACTGAAGGATCATAAAAATGACTACTTTTCAATAGTTTGATTGTATCCTCTAAAGACAGAGAACTAATATTATAATCTTTTGCCCGTATGACCGATGCGCGTGTGGATAGTAATTGGGTTCACCACGGTATGACCCAAAACCTTGAAAAGGTTGGCGTGCCCAACCACTATTCACACTATGATCATAAAAAGAGTAATGTTCATGTTGTTCAGTTGGATAATTATTGTATTGGCTATACCAGTTCGACATCCTAACTGCAAGGGAATTCTAAACAAACACAAAAAAGGCTGACTCCACCATAACAAGCCTATTTTATCTAGCAAACAAAAATCATGATGGCTCCCTTAGATTGTTTCTAGACCAGATTTTATTCTTTCGAAAAGGAATTCGTTACAATCTGAAAAAACCTCTCTGGAATCAATCCGAGTTAAAGTAAGTTGAATAGAGACGAGGGAAGCTCAGTGGAGCTTTGATACCCAAGGCCTCACCGGCGTTACAAGGCGGCGTATTCAACTCAGAATAACCATCATGAACTTCAAAGTATGCTCAAAAGAGTAACCAATATTTTCCGAACGACTTTCCTAATAAGCTCGTTACCCTATCGGTCTCGTTCTAGTCCAAATTTTAAGGCTTAGGTTCGCGTAGGTTACGTGTTTCTAAGGCGGGCAAGAATGAAAGGGTGATGAAATCCGAGTCCTTATATTGATTTGGCCAGGCCTTGCCCTTTACTAGAAAATTAAATCCGATTCAGGTCCTCAACATATATGCATACAAAATCATCCAGTAAACCCGCTGACAGGGGATTCACGGGTGTTTATAATTCTTACCTCCCGTTCCAGACGGGGGATGAACCGTTGAAGTCGACTCGGGCCACCGACTCCAATGTCAGTGTACGAACTCGAGGGGCCGAGGCGATATCGTAATCGTCGTCCTTCCCTGTACAGTTTATATTTAAACTAACCCTTCCTTAGGGTTTTAAAAATAAAGTCCAATGTTCAATGTCCAAAAGAAAAGAAA